>NW_022680357.1:16657967-16974217 GCF_004115265.2 Rhinolophus ferrumequinum | reverse complement strand
CGGCGATTTAATGGTGACGGGACATACTTTAGTGATTATGGTTAGTTTTGTGCAGCTTTGCTTCTGCGTAAGGAATTGCAGAAGTTCAAGATGGCGGCCAAGCATCTCAGTGGTTGGTTGATCTGAGCACGGAAAGCTCATCCTGCAAGTCTGACACATGGTCAGCTATTGGCTGGACTTCAGATGCCAGGTGTACCTGCTCCCTTTGGAACGCTGGTAACATCACACATGGACCTGGAAATGTAAAGATGCAGGAACTCAGACTCCGTGACCTTTCTGATCTTCCCTTTATCCTGATTCTTCTTTGGAACCACGATAATTTTCCTGTTAAAAGAACATACCACCTTCGCTATTTTGGCCGTGTACCAACTGTTCTAGTATTTGCTTAACAATGTGCTGTGAAGTCAGTTCATTCTTAATTTGTTTTTTTAATCTGAAGCAATAATATCTAAGAGCTAATGAGTGTGGTATATATATAATGAGTGTGGTCAGTTATATATTTCTTTTCATAATACACATTATACTAAACAGGTACCCACTCAAATATTTTTTAAATGTCCAACTTGGTACCATTTAAAATAATCTTATCCACCGTATGTAACAGTCAAGAATCAGGCAGGACAACAGAAACTGCACACATTTATTTTATCAGAACTTTAAAAACAGTATGGGAGAACTAAAAACGTGAAAAGGGAACACTTGAGTTAACACAGACATAGTAATTGTATGAAGCGGTTACTACCCTGAAGGAACAGAGGAAGCAATATGAGGTATTAGAATCTAGAACCCTGGAATGGGTGGAGCTGACCACTGAGCAGGAGATTGAGCCTGGACAATTGTGGGGGGTGGCTGGAAACAGGGAACTAGTATAACTCACTGCCCACCAAGGTAGGGAACCATTGCTGGAGTGACACTAACCGAAAGAGCAAGCAAATAAGAAGGAAGATGTCCCTTCTCTTTCCTCCTCCTTTCCAGTCCCCCGACTGACAGACAGGCCATTCCACTGGCAAAGGAGAAAGGTGGTTCACAGACCCCCAGGCCCCTGCATCACAGAGTAAACAGGTCGGGTTCATTCAGAGACAATAACGTGACAACCAGCATTATCACACTTGGCAAAATCCTGCCCCCAGAATGCTCAGAAGAGAAATGCCAGTTTGGGCAAACATGTTTGTGTGTTGTGAGAGAGAAAGAGAGAGAGAAGTTGGAACAGGCTTTCCAGACCCCCTCAAGGCCCAACAAACGAATTATAATTGAGACAAGTCTGGGATTCTTCGCAGCTCAGCTTGTGGTGAGGATATTAGTTTCACAATTGCAAACAAGCTAAGCTGTCTGTACAGAAACCCCCTCCACAGGACCTTGCCGGGAAACCTGGAGGTGCTGAAAATATAAAGCTTTGGATTCTTGTTTCCGGCCACAGGGGTTGAGCTGGTAGATAGGCGCTGTGTCCAACCCTGCGAAAAGGATACCAACCCTGCATCCACAGGGCTCACAACCAAGACGGCAGGTAAACTCTTGGAAGTTTCCAGCGCAGCTCAGCTCAAGTCACCTTGGCCATGTGCCCTGATATCGCGACTTCCTGCTTTAAAAACTCCCATGCCTTCCATGGGTGATTACCCAAATTCCTTAGGTAGCTGCAAAAATGCCCTCACTTGTTCGCCCCTCCCTGTATCCCACCCTCTACACTGTGACTTTGCAGCTCCTGCCATCACGAGGTGGAGACCATTTTCCCACCCCTGGATTGGGTTGGTGGTGCAATGAGCTCTGGCCAGTAGATGTGGCAGAAATGATGGAGGGCCATCATTTCCTTACGTTTCAAGAGGCCTTGCACGCTTCCGCTTCCTCATCGAGCCCTGCCACCACGTGAACAGCCTGCCTCAGCTAGCCTAGTGGAGGACAAGAGCCCACCTGGAGAAGAGCCCAGGTGCCCCAACCAACGGCCAACCTACCCCCAGAAGCAGAGGCTGACCCATAGCTGACGGCAGAGGCAGCAACAAGTTCAGCCTAGGTCACAAAAACCGCCCAGCTGAGTCCAGCCTAACTCGCCACCTGCTGAGTCATGAGCTAATAAATGGCTGTCATTTTAAGCCACTCCATTTTGGAGTATGCGGCTAACAGACACGCATGTCCTACAAGGCAGGAGGAGAACTATTCCAGCCAAATACTTCATTTCTGTCTCCCTCCTTCACTATTGTAATCCCTCTGCCTAGACCACCCTTTCCCCTCCCTCATCCACCAGCCAAGTCTAACATGTCTATTTTTTAGGTCTTAGCTTACATATTACTTCCTTGGAGACCTCCCTGAGTCTCTAACATAAATTAGATCTATGTCTCCTACTCCCACAGAATGCTTTTTCCTTCGAGGACTGCGTCATAATTGGTAATTATATCTCTTATTATAATTATTATACGCTGTGGGGTTCCCTGTTCAATGCCCCCTTCCGCCAGTCTCCTGGATGCCCCATGAGGTCCTCTTGGTACCTGGCACCTAGTAGGCAATGCCTGGAACATCCCATGGGGCTCCGTTAATTGTCTGTTGAATGGCTGAATGACTTCCAAGTTAGATAACTGGGTATCTTTGATACTAGATTCTTAAAGAAAAGAGGCTTATTTGAAGGATCAAAGACAAAAGTGGTGCCACCTCCTGTTCCTCATTCCTGGCACCAGTTCAGGACTCTGGAAATGGACGGGACTTGATAAAAAAAAAAAGCAGAATTATTGTCTTTGCTGGGCTCTGAATCCTGTGGCACAGATGGCTAACTGTCCTCTATCTATCCCCGCTTTCTTCCTTTATACTCCCCCAGGGTTTGCACAGAGCACATGGCTCCTGGAATCTCACTTCTCAGCAAGCAGGTTTGGCCACGGGACTAAATTCTCACCAAGGAAATGTGAGTACAAGAGATACGTCAGCATCTTCACCACTTCCCTTACAAGGAAATGGCGGGTCCTCAACTTCCTGTCACCCTCCTCTGAGCTGGAACAAGGGTGGTGCTGGTGAGTCAGCTTTAATCCCGTGAATAACGGCCCAACCCCAGGGGATGGCAAAGCAATAAGACAGAGGAACCCAAGACTCTGGATGAGTTCATGGAACCAAGCTGCCCAGCCCACCCTGCACCACCCTGGACTGGAACACGGAAAAGAAATAAGTGTGAATCTTTATTTTCAGGCATTGTATGTTCCAGCAGCTCAGCCTGCCGTCGAACCCATACACCTCACCCAGTTTCCTGTTCCTGGGGGAGCCAGGGAAGGAAACTGAGTCTCAGAACCCCATCCAAACGGAATGGATATAGAACAGCAGCCCTCCCAGTGTTGGTCTGTCACCAGCTCTCAGAATCCTCCAATGTTCCTTCTCCACATGCCCCCACCTTGCTGCTGCCATCAGAACGTACAAATTCCCACTAATCCTTTTCTCTCTCCCATTACATTAGAAATGAGAGCCCCAGGTCCTCCAAGACGCACTTAGGAAAGTAGGACACATAATCACTTCTGGCGTAACCCTTTATCTTGTGGAGGCTGATGGATTTTAACTAATGGTAAGAATTAAAACAGTCTAATCACCAACTCATGACAATGCACGCAAAAATTATTTTCACTCATTATACCTTTTAAATTAAAACTTAATGTCATAACCTAATTCAGTATTCACAAAACTCCTTACGCAGGTGGACACCGGCTCTTGTGAACTTGTACCCCCAAAAATCTGGGGGTTTTGCATAAAGTAGCCCTCCTCCACGTGCCGGAGATCACGTTAAAGTATTATATTTTACCTTTAAAATTCCAGTGTGAGTTGTTTCATATGAAATAATGTTTTCTTTTGCTTGCCATCATTTTTTAGCAATTGAAAACATGTTCAACCTCACTCATACTAAAAATAAAAGCAAATTAAAACTATGATGACATCATATTTCTCTCCTATACAATTAGGAACATTTTTCAATGTGATCATACATTCTGTTGAGGAAGGTAGGAAGAACGTTCTCGCCTCCCTGCCTGACGGGAGTGCAAACTGGTACAGCCCTAGGAAGACAGGGTGGTTAGAAGGTGCAGCTCAAGAGTTGAAATGCAAAATTGAAACTGACCCACAATGTGACCTCTGGGAATTTATTCTCCAGATATTCTCGCACATGCGCACACAGACGTGGGCAAGCAAGCACTAACTGTGAGAGCCAGAGACTGGAAGCAACCTCAGTATATCGATCATTATCGTAGGAGACGAGACCTGAGATGCAGGCGGCGGGTACGTGTTGGGTGGGCTCTCTGAGAAGCAGATGCCGACACAGAGTGCAAAAGGTATATTGGGGAGTAGCAGCTATAACAGAAAAGGAGACGAAGTGGGATTGGGCGGGGGGGATGCCAGTAGAGGCCAATTTAGACCAGCCCGGAGGGAGGCGAAGGGTGCCTGTCAGAGAAAAAGTCAGTCATGGGCAGGGGGCTGCCCGAGAAGAGCATGACCCCAACTAGACAGTGGAGGGGGACCCTGATATATCGACAGATTCATGCTGTCAGCCGCCCCATTCTTCACAGCTGGGCAGCAAACCCTTTATAGAGGAGGATCTGAGCCGCTCATCCCCAGGTCTGGTACAAGCGCGATCCACAGAATAAAGGAGAAAGAGAGAACTCGGTATTTCCTAGGACGGAACAATCTCCAGGATATACTGTTATGTAAAAAAAAAAAAAAAAGGACGTACAAAAGACAACATGGTGTTTGGGAACTAGGTAGAGAGACGATGTTTGCACAACACGAATGCACAAAATGCTGCTGAATTGTACACTTTAAAGTAGTTAATTTTGGCACGTGAAGTTCGCCTCAATTTTTTTTTTAAGGAACACAGCAGGCTCCCATGATGTTAATAAAGAATGAAATGCATTTGTGTGCACGCACGCGCAGATGGGTGTGGAAAATCTCTGGAAGGAACCACAAAACCCCAGGGCTGGGGTAGCCACGAGAAGAGACTTAATTTTCACCGAACGCCCTTGGTACCATTTACATTTTTACCATGGGCATATCACTACATCCCCTCTACAAAGAACGTTTTTAAAGTTGTTTCATTGTTCTGATGAGTGAATACATCACTTGCCCTCAGGAAAAACAAATGAAAATCTCCCCGCAAGATTATTATGAGCCAGACAACTGTTACATTGATCTTTCAATTCCTGAAAACTCAGCCTCGGTCGAGGGTGCTGGGCATCCCACATCAGGCCGGTTCTGCCTCCTCCCCCAGGGCCGGAGTCCTTAGGAGCGGACAGTAAACTTCTGGAACCACATGGAAAATATTGGTACTTGCCAGAAGAAAAGAAGAATCGTATCTTCCTGGAAATTCCTTACCAGCTGTCATACCCTGCAACCTTGAGCAAATCAGCTTGCCTTCCTTCACGGACCTTATTATTGTAATGATGATAAAATGGCCAAAGTACTAATGTTTCCCCTTTTATCAAAGTGAAACGGACTGGCTGTCCCCGGGTCTCTCCACCCACTGCTCAAGACGCCTTCTGAACCCATCCAATGGGACTATTCAATAATGGCACCTTTTTCAACTTGGCTGCCTCTTTTTGACCCAAAATAATTTCCACCATTTCTACAGCTCCAGCCTCCACCAGGTTTTCTACTCTTACATGTACCTTTCATGGTGATTCTAAACTGACCTCGAACGAAGAGACAAACCATTTTTTATCTGTTTGTATTTTTCAGTGTACAGCTCCAAGCCAACCCCTTCTGAGTTGCCAAAAACACGAGCGCGTGGTCTCCAAAGTCACACAAGTGGTTTGTCAATATCTCTGCCAGCATGTGTTTCAGGCAATCCATGCTCAGACTTTTCTCGATGGAGAGACATATGGTTTGGGCCCATTTTAGCAACTCCCTAAGAAAACCCATTATAAAAATAAGCGTCTAAGAATAGCTTATGCTTTTCAGATTGACACCACCACTCACAACTCAACTGCTAGTTGTGGCTGGCAGTGCACTCGGCATCTTTGTGGTCAAGTTCACTGCGGCAAACTCAGACGCAAGGCCACGCCACCGCTCAGGGACCTCGGGTGGTGTGGACATCCGTTCATTCCATGTTACACGTCACTGCCTCCAAGTTTTTGCTTCAAACTCTTATATCTTCTAGGTGAAGGTACAACTTGACACGTACTGCTTTTTAAGAAAGTAAATGAAAAATGATACTAAAATCTCAAACGCCAGGAATCGTCAGCAATCCTATCATTTGTTCATTCATTCATTCAACAAATACTTATTGGGTTCCCGTTCACATGCCAGACACTGTGTGGGGCCCGGGAAATACCGTGGTGAGGAATAAAATCAAGCCTAACCACATGGAGCTTCCGATCTAACAGGCAGATACAGATGTTAAAGGAATCATTGAGCAAACACCTAATTATGTGCAGGGAAAGTGTGCTGAAGGCAAATTTGCTGCCGTCAGTGAGCATGGGAGGCCTCCTTTAATTTGGGGAGTTAGAGAAGTGACGTGTAAGGCGAGGCCTTGCCTTAGTTGTTCAGGCTGCTGTCGCAGAACACTGGAGACTGAGCAGCTTACAAATAATAGAAACGTATCTCTCACAGTTCTGGGAGGCTGGAAGCCCAAGGTCAGGGTGCCAGCAAGGCTGGATTCTGAGGAGGATCCTTTTCTAGCTGACAGACTGTCCATTTCTCGCTGTGTCCTTCATGGCAAAGCAGGGAGAGAAACCAGGCTGTCTCCTGACCCTGAAAAGGGCACTAATCCCCTCGTGAGGGCCCCACCCTCGTGACATCATCTAATTCTAAGCTCCTCCCCAGGCTCCACCTCCTAATACCATCACATGGCAGGGGAGGGGCTTGACATACGAATTTGGGGGGAAAACAGACTCAGTGCACAACAGACATGAGAGAGAAATAATTTCGCTGGTGCACAGTAGACGGAAAGGTGTTCTCCGTGGAAGGAACACCACATGTGAAGACCACGGAGAAGGGAAGGGAGCGCACAGGGAAATGAAGACAGGTCAGCATGAGCACGACTGAGGGTGGTGAGGAACATGTGGCCGTGCCGGGCTTTGTCGGCCACGATAAGGGTTTGGGGTTTTACGGTAAAAGCAAGGAATCCTGTGAAGGTTGTAGTGAAGAGAAGCGCTTTAGTAGATACGCCTTTTTTTGAGGTTCCTCTGGTGTCTGTTGAGAGAACAGACGAGGCAGAAGAAAAAAGAGGGAGTGAGGGGATCAGCTGCTGCCATACACAGGTGACACATGATGGTAGAGTGATGGCAGAGGAGATGGAAAGAAGGCCGTGAGTGAATGAGAGGTATGTTTTGAAGGTGAACTAGAAAATACTGGAAAGAGAGTGTTCAGAGCAGAGGAATGAGAGGGGGAGTGTCAGGAACGTCCATGGACGTTCACATCCCCAGGCTCTGACCACCTCCCACATCTCATCTGCCTCAGTTTCCTCCTCTGTGAATAACGAATACTCCTTCCCTTTCCAGGTTGCTGTGCTCACTGAAGGAAACAATGCATGCAAAGCATCATGGGCAATGCTCAAAAATGGCCCTCTGACAATTACTCTCTCTTGGTCGCATACCCTTCAGGTGGGCTAGCTTTTGTCCTCTGTTGGCCAGTCCCTTCACTTCCACCCAAACTTCCTCTCTCTTCCTTTTGGGCAACACTGAGGTTACCCCTCCTTGGACCATAAGTCCCCCAGTCATCAACTTTCATATCCAGAGCAGTTTCTTCTACAAAGCTGAGCCAAGAGCTGGCTTCTCTTCTACCATTGGCAGGTCCTTTAAATATAGTCTACGGAACAACAGGCCCTCATCTTTTATTATTGTTTGATGGCAATGGGGTCCACCAGACATGGTTTCCCTGGTGCTCATCATGGTTGCCGGTGCATCTGGTGACACAAATGAAGAATAAAATAGGCTCCCACAAGGTATGCCGAATCTGCTCAGTGCCCACCCTCCTGGTTCTAAAGGAAAAGTCGCCATGACGAGGACTCACCCGGACCCCCTCACCACAAGGGCGTGTCATCACAGAAATGTCTAAAGTCTAAATTGTTGGCTTGTTCTCAGAGAGAATCGCAACTTCTGGGGCCAGCGACTCCAAGGGTGGTAGTAGCTGCTTCTGGAAAATGCCCCCGTTAAACCAATTAAGGAATTCGTAAATAAATAAAGCATAAAAATCAGTTGCAATAGTGTTACACCTCCCACATCCATTTCCTGTAGTTTTGACACTGTGATGGGTTATGTAACCATCCTCGGGGGAAGCTGGGTGATGGGCATACGGAAAATCTGTCACTCTTGCCTATCTTAACACTCTTTCAAAATTCGGGGTCATAACTTGAAAGATCAGATGCAACTTCAAAAATTAATTATGACAATCCAGGTGGAAACACTCTGTGATTGCACATCGACATGCTTTGAGGAGGAACAAAATGCTTCACAATTTATCGAAGCTGCAAGAGCAAAATGCAAGTCATATGAAGAGCCAGGCAGACAGCACGTCATAAAAATACCTCCGTTGACAGTCTGAGTTGCAAGCCAATTATCCCAGAGGGCTGAGTGGCAGCTGGTCCCCAGCTTTTGTGGCAAGATTATCTCCTCTCCTGGGCCCTGCACGCCTTCCTCAGCCTAAATCCTAAAAAGGTCTCTGTGCCAAAAGGCTAACCACGCCTTTATTCTCCCGTAACCCTTGGCACAAATGTCCTCCGATAGACCTGGTAAGCCCATGTGCAGAACTGAGCATAACACAGCAGCTAACATTGACCGGAAACTTCTAAGCCCTTTGCATCCATCATTCTCATTTAATTCTCATCACATGACCAAGAGTTAGATAAAAGAATCCACGGTTAAGCCAGCAATCCCGAACCCGTGACTCCACCACGTGGTTTCCTGTTCCCATGGCAATTGGGAACAAGTGGGGGCCAGTCTCCCCACCCCACCTTCATCTCTAACCCTTCTGGAAACTTCTGCCCGTCCTTCTCTGAGGTCAAAGAATTTATAAGTGAAAAAAAACACCCCATCTTTCTGAGGTGTGGAGGGAGGGGAACAGTCACTCCTCCCTTCAACTGAGAGTGTGAAAAATAAACTTAACCAAACCCGAGATAAATTTTTAAATGCCTCTGGAAAGATCTGTAAATCAAACAGCATGGGTTCATGTCTCTGCTCTTCAAAAGGATCATGTATGCACCCAAAGTTCAAGCAAAGAAATCCATTAAACAAACAAACCCGAAATCATAAAACCCAGACTTAGCAGTTTATTCCTGCACTCTAATGAAGGGCCAATTTGGAATACCCTTTTCGTCCTCAAAGAGCCTGAAGGTTCTTATCTTTGCTATCTGTCTGTACTGTTAGCAGAAATATTACATCTTTGAAAAGAAGGAAAACATTATTCCCGGAGCTAAAACAGAAAAGGCTCTGAACTATTTAGGGCTAAATTAACTCAGAGTTACCAATAAGCCACAAAGAATACAAGAGACTATTTCAAACCAGGCAGAGCCCTCTTACGCATGTTCAAGTGTTAATTTCCAAATCGGCCTTAGAATATACACAAATACATTCAAATTCAGCTTAAGTGTCACACCAGCCCTCAACCAATCAGTTAAACAACTGAATTCTTTCTCTAAGGAAGGAACCAGGTTGTCAGATAGGCAAAGCTCAAGGGAAGCTTCCACACCTGATTCAGGTAGATGTTACCTGTCCCACGTGACCTCTTTCACCAGGAAGTCAGTCCTCAAAATTGATACACTTTTACCTGAACAGCGTGTAAATTTTCAAGTGCTTCTCTTGGCTGAGTGGCTGAGTTCTGTAATGAACAGGTAGCCTCAGGTCCTCCAAGCACAGGTGAGCTGTGTGTGCAGGGCACGAAGGTACCTGGCCAAGGTGATGAGTGGGGACAGAAAGCCAGTCCTCGCTCTGATCACAAATTAAGCCATCTGGCCTAGTCTGGAGGGCTTCATCCTAGAGGAAGGGGTGTCTTTTGGCCATTAGTCCCCCCTGTGCAGAGGAGGCACTTCTTACCTGGCACCTGGCACCTCTTGTAATTCACCTGCAGGGACCAGAGGTGCCAGGCATGGCCCTGGACATCCCCCACCTGCAGCTGCCTCCTGACGGTGACCTGCAAACCCTGTGAGGCAGTACCAGGCTTTGGTCTGTGCCCTCGTCAGGCCCAGCCCTTCCCTGCTGCTCTGTCTCAGGTTTCACCTTGTTTTCAGGTTTCACCTTGTTTTCAACTTTCACGTGCCAGTTCCATAGACCGCAAGTCCAAGACCTGTTCTGATTCTTACTTTGCTTAGAAATGAAAGTTTCCAAGAATACGTGACCCTTGAGGTATACAGATGGCTGCATAAGGCGCGTCAACACAATTTCAGAGCTGAAGAAAATGTGGCGTTACAGATACACACACAACGTAGTCTGGTGCCCGGGTGGACGCCCAGACTCGGGACCAGTAAATTTAAAAGTAAGTTTCTATCTCACAGTATCACGTGAAAATGGCTGGACAGTTTCACCGAGGTCAGAGGGTACGTTTGCGGTGGGTTCGATTTAAAATACAGGGCACGTGGCCCGTGGGGAATTCACCATGGGGGCTGCTGGAGAATCTCAAGAGACAGACTGCTAGTTACTGGAGCTTTCTGAGACACACACCATACACATCAAGATGCCATCATCAGAGAAAACCAGCAGTCTCTTCCAAAGAAGCCCCATCCATTGTATTGACCGGACGGCCACTCTTTTTCTTTTTTCTCTTCTGTAAAATGCTTTTTCCAGCTTTACGACGGCACGGATGACAAATTAAAATTGTCTGCATTTAAGGTACACAACGTGATGTTTTGATATGTGTATACGTTGTGAAATGGTGACCACAATCAAGCTAATTAACATATCCAGCTCCTCGTATCGTCTTGGGTGTGTGTGTGTGTGTGTGGTGAAAACACAATCTACTCTTTCAGCAAATCTCACATCTATAAAACAGTATTATTAATTATAGTCCCCATGCTATCCATTACATCACCAGGGCTCTGTCATCGAGCATAACTGAAGCTCTGTACCTTCTGAATGTCACCTCCCCTGTCCCCACTCAGCCCCTGGTAGACACTGTTCTACTCTCTGGTTCGACAGGTTCAACTGTTTTCGAGTCCACGTACAAGTGACATCAGACAGGATCTGTCCTTCTGTGTCTGGCTTATTTCACTCAGCTAATGGGCTCCACGTTCACCCATGGTTACAAATGACAGGACTTCCTTCTTTTAAAAAATTGTATAAAATTCTGTTGTGTGTGATTAATACCACATCTTCTCTATCCCTTCATCCGTTCATGGACACTTAGCTTGTTCCCGTGTCTTGGCCACTGTGACTAATGCTGCAGTGAACACGGGGGTGCAGAGAGCGCTGAGATGGTGGTTTCATTTCCTTCAGATAAATACCCAGAAGTGGGATCACTGGGTCACATGGGAGTTCTAGTTTTAATTTTTTTGAGGAAACTCCGTCCTGTTTTCCATAGTGGCTGCATCCATTTCAGTTCCCACCAACAGTGCACTTTCTCCACATGCATACCAGTGTTTGTCACCTCTTATTGTTTGGTAACAGCCATCCTGACAGGTGTGAGGTGGCACCTCATTGCAGGTTTGCTGTGCATTTCCCCGATGATTAGTGGTGTTGAGCACCTTTGCATGTACCTGTTGGCCGCCTACGTGTCTTCTGAGAAACGTCTATTCGGGTCCTTGAAACAGCCACCCCTTCACGGCACGTACTCACTTGGGATTTTGCTGCTTCTCACATGGGCAACTCTGTATATTCTGGGAGAAGGCCAGCGAAGGTTCACTTATTAAATGATGTTTAATGATTCCTCAGGCAGTTGCCTGAGAGGTTGAGTGAAAAATAGGGGGGGGAACTGTACAAATAAGGCAAGGTTTGCCTTTATTTGTATGTTACCCTCATGGGTCTACAATTTAAAAAGAATACTTTCATCTAGTTGGCAATTTGGGTGGCATTTTCCTGCACTATTTGCGGGATGCTGGCATCTCCTTACTGGCTACTATTTTCCTATGCCACATACAATGACTTCTTGAACACGTGGTAGCCATGCCTTCATTCAACAAACGTTATTGAGCACCTGCTATGGGCCAGACACCGTTCTGGGTACCGAGGACAGAGCAGTAAACAAAACAGACAGAAATCCTTGCCCCTCGAGCTTACACTCTGGGGTGCGGATCGGGGGACAGGCAATAAACCGAAATACAAGTAAACTGTGTAAGAGGTCAGATGTGCTACAGAGAAAAACGAAGCAGGGAAGAAAGAACTGAAAATGTCAGAAACGTGTTTTCAGATCAGGTGGTCAGAAAGGTGACCAAGAGATGGCACTGCAGCCAAAGGCTAAGTGAGGTGACTGAGCCGTGAGGGAAAGAGGTGTAAGCGACTTGCAGGCGGAGAGAGGAGGAGGTACAAAGGCCTGAGACAGCAAGTCTGGGGTCTCGGAGGGCCCGGGAGGCAGGAGGGAAACAGACACGGGGGGGCCAGGGGACAGTGGTGGACCGTGCAGGTGATTTTAAGCACTTTAGTTTTGACTCTCACGTGGCAAACCACGGGCAGGTTTTGAGCCCAGGGACGTCCCTTTTTCCATATGTCCCTGAGGCAACAGACTTCTTTGGCCCTGTCACCATCTCTGCCTTTGGAAAGGCTGTGATGTGTCACTGGATGTGAGAACTGTTTACTCTTCACTGTGCAGTTGCCAAACTCAATTTATTCTTACTCAAGCCTGGATAGGCCCTGGCTAATCCAGCGTCTCTCCAGAATCCGAGTTTGTCACACACGGCTTCTTTTTCTAATAGCTGTAATCGAGGCATAATTCACATACCAGACAATTTACCCGTTTAAAGTGCACAAGTCAATGGTTTTTTTTAGGCTACCCACAGTCATGCAACCATCACCACAATCAATTTTGCAGCCTCGTCACCACCCCAAAAGAACCCCTGTACCCCTCAGCAGTTACTCCTCATTCCTCCTCCCCCCCCAGATCCTGGCAACCATGAGTTTCTGTCTCTATGGATTCCAGACATTTAAAATAAGTGAAATCATACAGCTGATGGGCTTTTGTGACTGGCTTTTCACTTAACAGAATGTTTTCAGGGTTTATACGTGTTGTCACGTGCACCTGCGCTTTCTTCCATCATATGGATGGATCATGTGTTGTCTGTCCGTTGATCAGATGATGGACATTTGGGATGTTTCCACCTTTGGACCATTATGAATAATGCTCGGACTTATGTTTTTTTTTTAAGGATCATTCTGGTCATTGTGTTGAAAATAGACCCTCGAGGGGCAAGCCTAGGGCAGGGAGAACAGCCAGGAAGCTGTTGCCAGGACCCAGGGGAGAGTTCTTGGTGGTTCACACATCCGCGTAGGCACAGAAGGCAGAGACGGCCGCCTCTGGTTCTGCTGGACACCTGGACGAGTCTGTCAACGTGACTGGGAGGAGCCGCCAGAGAGAACTAGAATCTCTGCGAAACGGACAGGGTTTCAGAGACCAGACGGGGTTCCTCGGGCCGATCCCCGGGGAAAGGACAGCGCCTCCCTCCACATGCCATCAGCATAGGGCTAGCCTGGCTCTTCAAAGGCCAGTGCGGTCTTCACCTGCTGGCGAGTTCCAGCTCTCCCCAAGGCCCAGCGAGGCCCCTGTCCCCTTCTGAAACGACCAGTAATGGGGCGGGGGAGCAGAGGGCTGTGAGATGACCCCACGGTGCTGGCTGAGAG
Source organism: Rhinolophus ferrumequinum (assembly GCF_004115265.2). Lineage (NCBI taxonomy): Eukaryota > Metazoa > Chordata > Mammalia > Chiroptera > Rhinolophidae > Rhinolophus > Rhinolophus ferrumequinum. The sequence continues at coordinate 16,960,511 of NW_022680357.1, read as the reverse complement.
TGCCGGAGTGCTGGACGTCGTGGACGGACGTGTGGGGAGGACGCTCGCTCCGCGACTTTGCACACATCACACCTGGACACCACACCTGGCACTTCCGCTGTGCTGACCCTGTTACTACACACAGGTGTTATGAGGAGCAATACAGATGTTTTCAAAGGCCGTCAGGAGGCAAGGATGGGAAAAGAACTTTGAAGGACAAAATATACCTAATATTTAAGCTGCCTCCCATGACAGCAGAGCCAGGTAAACGTACGTACACATGTGTGCACGTGTGTGCACACACACACATGTAAATACACCAAGACCCTCCCTCCTTGACAGAAAAGCCCACCCCCAGCAGCTGTGGTGAAACCTGGGGACCAGGACGAGAGAGAATCATTTAATGCTAAGTCCATCTGGATGGTAGAGTGACATCGCAGGAAGACTTCCAGCCCCCGTCACGCGAGGCTCCATGTCTGGAATGGGCCTGAAGGTGCGGGCTCTGCAAACGGGTCTACCTGCGGTCACACTCAAAATAACCAGCATGGCACAGGTCTTGACCAATCAGTACCATGGCCAGCGGCCTGTCGCCTGCATGTAAGTGACCGTGCTGTCTGCAGCCACGTGGGGGAACGGAGAAGAGGGAGGCTGGGAACCTGACAGCAGCTTGGCATTGAAAGGTGAAGGACAGCTGTACCTGCCAGTGTGACCTGCTGCTTTCCTGCACACAAAGGACCACACATTTCAACTGGGGACCCCGGGGGTCCCGCAGGCATAAGCTAGATTTGTCTTCCTGCCTGAGGCAATCGCCAATTATGTGTGCTGTGAGGCGAGCTGGCCTCCCACCAGAAGAGGAGGTGAAGAGATTATAGAATCTCTCTCTGGTCTAACTTGCAAGAGAAGCTCAAGGACACCCACCATCCAGGCAGGTCCACAGTGCGAGGGAAAAAGTCAGGATTCAAATCCTACTATGTGAGAGGCCTCTGACACGGGTTCCTTCGCCCCCTCGGGCTCAGTCCCATCTGGAAAAATGGGAGTCAGGCATCGTAACAGCATGCACCTGGCAGGGTGGTGATGACCGTGACAGGAGAAGGACACAGCTGCCGCTGGCAGCAGTTGGCCCTTCGACACAGGAACTGAGGCCATCATCCGAGATGGGAAGAACGATTCAGGAGTCCAACCAAAAAACAGATGATGGGATGGGAACACAAGACACAAAACCGCACGCCGTTGGCAGCGTGCGGTCGGATGCAAAGGAGAGCCGTTGCTGTCGGTGTTGTTTGTCCGGGACAACCCGAGGCCGGCAGAAAGGGAACACTGAGAGCGATCCAAAGCCTCTGTGATCAGAATATGCAGACACTCATCCGTCTAGCACGTCCCTCTCCACGCGCCAGGACGGGCCCAGCTACATGGGGGCTGGTGGGGCTGGTAACAAACAAGATACAGGACCGGAGCTTCACAAGCGCCACCTCGCCGCCAAGGAGAGAAAACCAACTCAGAGCCCAAAGAACACCTGAGGGCCATACCTTCCACACACCAGTCTTTGCATGTCCCATCACCCCCACACATGACCTCTGAAAGTACGCCAGTCTCTCCAACACCTCCCCAGGCTGCCCTTTTCCATCCACCCACCTCATAGGGAACCCTGCAGAGTCTGGGAAACTCACGCAGGCTTTCTTCTGATCTCCAGATGAGATGTCTACCGTGGAAGTGTGCCCAGGAAGAGAAGGCAGGATGTGCCGGTGGCAGAGTCCCCAGGATGCCTAACTTGCCACCTAAAGGATGCCATGAGAAACATCTTTGCTGGCTGTCAGTGAGACGGTGTAAGGCCTGGGAGGTGGCCAAGCCCCAACGCTGTCCCCACCCTCCCTGAGCCCAAGGCCAAGAGTATCCGGCTGACTTCCAGAAGTCAGTCCCTCCAGCCTCCGACAGGACTGGCCACAGGGCTGAGAGTGCTGTGCCGTGCCAGAATCACATGGGGGACTGCTTACGCAATGTATTTTCTTTTATTTCGACCCATCCCCAAAGCCAAGAGCAAGTTAAATCAGGAAGAACCACCACCTCCACCAAAAAAAAAAAAAAAAACAGGCATCTTTGGAAAGCTTAACTGATAACTCCACAGCCACCCATTCGGCTGACGCCCAGGGAAATGAAAGGCATCTGGAAAATGTATTTAAAAATTGATTTAACGTTGCGCCATGTTAAATGTTTTAATTTCCAAGCAATGAAATGCCCACCAAAACATCCATTAGTCCCAGCGATCAGGCAGGAATATTGGCTTCTGTTGAGGGATGCATTTATTTCCGCTCTGCTAAATGTCTAAGAAGGAGAAACCCGATGTAGCCTCCAGCTCCGAAGAAGGAAAATTCAGGCTGAGTGGGAACCGTCAGGCCCTGGTGAAAGTGCCTTTGCCTGCACCCAGCTCTCTGGCCTCTGTCGCTGGAGAAAGGGCAGTGACTTGGAGGCAAGGTCCGTGTGCCGCCGACAGAAAACACCCCTCCCTTCCCTCCATACAGCTTCTGTCTCCAAGCTGGAAACCAAGAGAGGCTGCAGGGGGCCTCGGGCATCTCCCTGCTCGGGACACAAGCCAGCTTAAGAATGTGCGACATCGTTTTTAATAATCACTCTTCCTCTCGGCGCCTTTTCAGTTTCAAGGCCCCCGTCTCCCAGCCCTAGTGGAGGCTCTGGGTTGGGGCCTGTGGCCAGCTGCTCGGGCCCCAAGGGCAATGCACGCACGCCGCTCACCACGCGAGCTTGGGTACTAGGACCAGCAGAGGGCAGCCAAGCCAAAGACCCCGGGGGATGGAGGCTCCTAAAAGGAAACACAGAAAGAGTGCACGGGGTCTTGGCAGCCTGCACAGGTGAACGCCGCAAACCACAGTCCCTGGGTCTCCCTCTGGAACCACTTACTTGAACTTTGCTTTGCTGTCTCTTAAACGGGAATGATGACCCCAAAAAGGCAGTTGGGGTGGTGAGAATTAAATGAGACTATCTCAGCCGTCCTGGGCTGCCTTCATCAAAGGAGACATCTGGGGAGCTGGTTAGAAAATCCCGGGGTTCTCCCCGGTACCGTCCCCCGCAGACTCTGATTAAGCCCAGGAATCGGGATTTGTAAGCCTCATTCCCAGGTGATTCAGGAAATGAAGCAAGTTTAGGAAACAAGAGGTCTGGCCCACAAGAAGGGTTCAACCCCTGTCTGCCACTCGGGCCAGGGCGTGAAGAGAGAAGTGCATCCAGGATTGTGCCTGGCTGAGAACCTGCATGGACACGCTTTCACAGGGCCCTCCCCAGCTCCTGACACTGCTGGTTCAACACTGGGGCTTGGCAATATCCATCGAAATGACACACACACATGCCATCTGACTCAGCTATCCCACACCACGAGCTTACTCTGCAGACAGCTTGAACAGATGCAAAGTATACAGGGTCACTGGCTGCTGCGTTGTTTGTCACAGTAAAAAAATAAAAATAGACACAAGTGAACTGTCTACCTATAGACATCCATCTAGTTAAATAAAGTTACGGCATAGCCAGAAAACCAACACCTCATAGCTCCTAGGTACAGACAGGGAACTGTCCCCAAGGTATATTGTCAGGTGGAAAATGCGAGATGCAGGACAAAGCATGGAACGAGCTTTTGTCAGAGACAATCTAGAGATACGCATAGAGTTATCTCTGGACAGATATACAAGAGGCTGATAACAAGGGCTGGCTCTAGGGAAGGGAACGAGGTGACTAGGGGACAAAGAACAGAGGGAGACATCACAGATTTTGAACCTTGGGCATCATGTACTGTGTGTATTATGACACACCACGAAAAACACTGTAACACTGAACAATAATTTCTAACTGGATGAACATTATATTTCAATGGAAAGTTTTTAAAAATAATAATAGCACATCAAAGGGCATGGCTTTTGTCTGCACGTGCCACCTCGGACCACACGTGGCAGCAGAAATGGGGGAATTCCCAACTCACCATCCCAAGGGAAGTCAGGAAAAGGGAGAGTGCAGGTTTTAGTGCCAAGTTTTCTCAGCTCTCCGGGTATCTGCTCAAGGTGCTCCCTCTGCCTGAGACGCCCTCCATCTGGCCGAGTCCATCTCTTCCCCACCTCAGGCCGCAGCTCAGACATCACTGTCTTCAGGAAGTTTCCATGGCCATTCCCACCTCCCAAAGCCTCGGTCAGCTGCCCCTCCTGTGTGTCCCCGTCACAGCACCTGTCACACTGCTTCAAGGTTGCCTGGGTACCTCTATCTCCCCACCCCCCCCTCGCTCAATGAGGATGGAGGACACATCTGGCTTGTTCACAGCTGTCTCCCCACATCTTACCCGAAGATGGAGCTCACTGAACACGGCTCACAGAGAAGTGGGAGAGTGAGGGGGAAGGAGGAGTAAGAAAGGGAAGGAGGGAAGCGGGAGGGAAGCGGGAGGGAAGCCACACACCCCACGCCCCTCTCTTAGCTAAGCCTTAGTGACTGTCACCTCCCTCGCTTCTTTCCTGCCTTGGTCCTACAAGATATGAAACCATTTTGTTCATTTACCAGGGAGCCAGGCCTGCCGTGCTTACGTCTGGACTCCCAGCCCCTACTGCAGGCCTGGCACACAGTAGGTGCCCACTATATATTAGTTGGATTCATTAATTAATACTGGCAGACTGAGAAGGAGGGACCATCGAAATGAATATAGTCCTGAGAGACTCTGATTCAGTGGATTCTGGGTGGGGTCGGCAAAACTGCTCCCCGGAAACCGCAGCGCCCCGGTAACTTGCAAGTGCACCCGACTCATCTGAGAGTCATTTGCATACGTTTGGTAACGAATTCGGATTTTTCTCCCAGGGCAGCATCTCCAATCACTGTCAGAGACCCCACCCTGAATCTTAGGAATGTTCCCGCCCCGGGCCCAGCAGGGCGAACCAAGGGACAGGGATGAGGGCTCGGGCTAGGGGGCTGCCCTGCTCACCTGCCGGAGCACGGGAGGCGGGGGTCCGGGTGGGGCTGGCGCTCGGCGGCGTGTCCAGCCAGGAGCGAGTCTTGGCGCCATCTAGCGCCCGCTGGAGGCTCTGCAGCTGCAACACGCTGAGCTGCCGGCGCTGCGCCGTGGTCACCGCCGCGGCGTTCCCGGGGCCCAAGGCGGCGATCTGCTCCGGGGACAGCTCCTGCAGTGGAGAAAGGGGGCAGCGCCCTCAGGGGCGCCCCTCCGCGGGCTCCCCGAACCTCGGCCCATCCGCCCAGGGCCCGCAAAACTCTGCCATCCCCACGTACCGTATGTGCTGCCCTTTAGGATTTTGCCTTAAAATCAGATCCCTCTTTCACTACCAAGATCCATTTATTTTTTTAAATGGAAATTTCAAAAAATGGAAGACCAGAATGACTTGCCATCACTAATCATTAAAAATAAGCCAAAAGACATAAAAAAAACCCCTGCATTACAGAATTCTAGCTAGATTTTTGTAGGCCAACAGCATCTGAACCCCAGACCTTTAAAAACAAAAAAGAGGGGATTTAAAAAGTGTTCGAGGTGGTCCAGACATTTTAGCTCCCGGCGGAGACTTCCTCCTCGAAGTAATCGGTATCAAAGGAGAAGTGAAAAGGGAGTCATGGTCTCCTCACTGTGACTTACTGTTATTTAACGCTGTCCAAGGTACCTGCCACGGCTGCTCCCAGTCCCCGACCTGAGAACACGGGGGTGGGGGAGAAAGTACCCCCCTAAAGGTCTTGGCACCCCTGCATCTGTGTCCCAGCTCTGCCGAATACTCGCTGTGTGACCCTGGGCAACTTGGAGAGCCTGTCCGGGCTGCTGGACTAGATGCGGAATGGCACAGAGAACTCCTCTCCTGCACGCCATGGGGGTGGGTCCTGCCAGGGCTCAGAGGAGGAAGCCCGCGGGTCTATTAGAGATGTGCGCCCTGGACACCGGGGGTGGGAAGTTCTGCGCTGCAGCCTGTCTTTGACGGCCCGGAATGAGACGTTTTCTGACGTCACTTCCGGCTCAGAAGAACTTGGTGACTATTCCCAGTGGGTTTGGGATGACCGGATGGCAGGGTTCTGTTTCTGTGGAGGGGCCTCTATGTCACCCTCCTTGTTTTGTAAAGGCCCCAAAGATTCTGAGGAAGGGAGTCATGCTCCCTCGTTCCTTCCTCTTCTTGCTCCCCCTCTTCTTTCCTGTCTAGGGAGATGCGTTCCTGGAATCATGTTATTCCCTGCTTAGAACCCGTCCCTGCCCCCACCTCCAGGACACAGCTCTAGGTCCAGAGGGTGGTAACGAGACCTGCAAGTTCTGGGTCCTGCCCACCTCTCCAGCCACCTCGCCCAGCACTCTTCACGCCAGCAGAATGGCCACCGATGTGTGCAGCCGCCAGGAGACAGCACCTCTGCCATGCTCTTCCTTCTGCCTGGAACACTGTTCCTCCCTCTGCACCTGTCCTGCCAACCTGTCCTGTGAGACTCAGCGTCATCTCCTTCCTCAAGCATAGGCGCTCTTCTGGCTCACAGCTCACATCCCCCATTAACAATCTGCATTATAAAAATTAGCTCTTTTTCCAATGTTGCTGACTCACCACCCACAGGCCAGACTGAATCTCTAGGCGTGCTGCACTGTTTTAAAAAAATTCAAAGTGGTTGCCAACATTTAATAATCCGGAGACTTCACAGGGAAAATGAAGACTTCTGAATTCTTAAAAACAAAAAGAGGAAAATCCAGCCATCCTGGGCCCACCTTGTTACACTGCACTGACGTGCCCGAAACGAGCAGTAGCCCCCGTCTAGACAGGGCTCCCCGGTTCACGTTCATGCTGGGCCAGCCCACTGTACTCCGTCACCTTCCAAGCCCCTGAAGACACTGTTAGACCCCACCCCCAGGGCATGCCCAGGTGCCCCTCGCCTGCAGCCTACCACGACGTAGGTGGTCTATCAGAATTTCTGGAATGAACACCTAATTAAGGAAGCAGCCACAAACTGCACTCCAAATAAGACCAGGAGAAGGTGCCTAGCAACATGCCAGCATCCAGCACCATGCAGAGACCCCCAGACGGGCAGCTCTGGGGCCTCGAGGTCTATTTCTTTATCCCCCAAACAGCTATTGCGCAGCGCTGTGCTGGGAACTGTCCAGGGTGCTGACGTGGTTCAAGGTGAGCTGTCTTGAAATGAACCAGTGCTGTGGCATCGTGTGTGTGTGTGTGTGTGTGTTATCCAGCTGTGTGTGTGTGTGTGTGTGTTATCCAGCTGTGTGTGTGTGTGTGTGTGTGTGTGTGTGTGTGTGTGTTATCCAGCTGTGGTGGACAGAAGGTGTTCCCAACTTAACCCAGCAGGCAAGACCACTAGGGTCAGTCCCATCACAGAAGACTGTCCCCAGCAAACACTCCCCTAATCTTGCACACGGACAGAAAGCAAGGACCTCTCATTGAATACCCTGCCTCCCTAACTCCAGTTCATCCAGCTGCACCCTCTCAATTTTTTCCATAGTAGTACGTCACCTGTGCTTTTGTGACTTTCTGACTACTTTTCTTTAAATAAACTCGAATATTTTTACTGAAATTCATTTTTAAAGCAAATCTTATCCAGGTCCATAATCCCTCATCTGCAATCCTGAAGTCCAAAAAGAACTTCGAAAATGGAAAGTTTTTTCTAAAGTTTAAGACAAACTTATTTGCCAGCAAAACCTGACCTGAATTGATGTGAGGCCATTTACAAGCTCTATTTCAATTAGTGGGACTTGTCACTAATTTCTTAGAAATATTAATGTGTTTGCTTATAAGGTGCTTCCTCAGACACAGCAGAGCGTGTTAAATTCCATACTGGAGTCACAGAGGTGATCTTTCTAAAATCTAGAAAATTCTGAATTCTGCAATATCTCTATTCTCCAGGGTTTGGGATACGTGAATATTAAACCTGTCATACCATCATAAATGGGAAATCAGTACTACATGCTTTGAAGAGAAGTCACTCGTGAAAATAAATACAATTAAAACATCAACTAAAATGTTAAGAAAAAAACTTTTTAAAAAACCCTAAAATTCTCTTGTGGTACGTCCACTGTTGGCCTCCAGCTCTTCTCTGGCCCTGTCAGCAGAAGCCCAGTTGCAAAACCTAGAATCCAAGCCTGCCATCTGCTTCCCTGTGGGATTTAAAACGGGGCCAAGGTCCCATTCTCCTAAAGGAAGTGAGGACCTACTTTGAATATCTCATCAGGAAGACATCTGATTGCTGATGGCTGAAAATATGGCATCAAATCCTTGTCAAGCATTCGAAGCTCTTCCTTAGTTAATCCAGCTGGGGGAAAAAAAGAATCACAAGGGTTTAGTTCAAGCCAGTGGAGCTCTGCTTGTTTTATTAATGGTGTTGCATAATGTACGGGTCTGTGTGTTCCGGGCACGCACCGTTCCTTCCAAAAGGCCCTGAAAGTTGCACTGGGAATCAAGCTCCTTCATCAGCTCAGGAAAAAAAAAAAAAGTGGGTCACATTAGCCCTGATTGGTCTCCTACAATGAAATGTACTCCCGGAAGGTGCATTTTCAGATTGTGTATCAACCTATTTTGGAGCCAATTCAATCACATTCTAAACCACTTTGGTGTGCACAAAACCACCTAGAAATCTTGTTCAAAAAGCAGATTTGCAGACCCCACTTTCTGTAAGTGCATGTGCTGAAATCTGGGTCCTAATGTCTCTCTACAGAAGCTCACTACACATGGCTAAGGATTCTATTCATTCATTTATTTTTTTGTCCCCAGATTTAAGGTTGGAAAGGGAGAGAAAGGTGGGATCCAGGTGCCTCTTACCTGCAATGGTTCCAAGCTCTTGCAAGACAGAGCTGGACCACTGGGTGGGATCCCCAAACACAATTTCTGCTTTTCTCTTAAACTCGGCCAGGACATGGGTGTCGCACAGCAAGGTTCCAATTCTGGCCACTGCCACCCTAGTTAAGAGGGAAGGATACGGTGTGAGCCTGGGAGATTCTCCAGCCAAAAAAAAAAAAAAAAGGTGTGTGGAAGGTAGGTGGGCTTGGCATCAAGAAAGGATCCAGCGAACCCCGCTCCCCGTTTCAGCCCAGAAAGGGGTTCAAGCGTCAGGAAGCAGAGAGCATCTTGCTGAGGACATGATGTCAACCCATCAACCCATCCTTTGCCATCGTGCACACCAGTGCTTTGGTTACCTGAATTCTGAGATCTTTATAAGTGAGATTTCGGTGACGCTCATGGCACAGAGGGTCGCCCCAAGTCCTACTAAGTGGAAGCTCTTCAGATCCTGGATGCGATAGGCTGAATCCTCCAGGAATCCTTGCAGAATGGATTTAGCCTATGAAAGGAGGAAGCACAGGGGATGAACTCTCCAGGGATGACCAAGACCCGGAGGCCTGGGGCAGCCCTGAGCTACTGCAGCGGCCTCCTTCTGACTGAACCCCCAACTCCCTCCTCTGGACACACTCCCCGTTCCAAACCATCATAACCACTGCATCCAGACCAGCCTCCGACGGAGCTGCTTCTGCTGAGTCTGCGCCCTCATCTGTGGAGGGGTCTTGAGGCAGTGAGGTTCCTGTCGCCCTCACCAACACTAAAGGAACCGTGTCCTGGGTCTGCGTCTGCTGGCTTGTTTCCTTCGGTCACTCATGGCCGTCAGATAGCTTGGGCATTTAAGTTCGACTGCACCAGGATCGATCCAACCTTCTCCAGCATCTGTTTCCACAACTTTCTGACAAAACCTTGTACATTTCTGGCTTTGTGCCTTTGCTCAAATCAGTCCTTCCATCTGAAATGCCCTTCCGGCATTTCCAAACATCCTTTTATTTGGGGGGAAGAGGGGAGTTCAAGTCCAACATTACCGTCTTCATGAAGTCTCTTCCCTCACTAACTCAGTGAGAATGAGTTTTTCTCTCTCTAAGGTCCTACGGGAATAGCTTCGCCCTTCTCTCGTCATTACCAAGAGCAGTACATCAATCGCTTCGGTGCTAAAAACCATACAGGACCTCTTGAATGAGCGTTGATTTAAGGGGGCTGACATATAGGGTCCCTGAAGTTCCAGTGCAGTGCTCATTCATTGTCCGTGACTTTCCTGGAGCACATCCTGAATTCCAGGGGTGATATCATGGCCCAGGCCTGACCAGTCAGGTCATCTCTTAGTCTGGCTGCAGTGACTGTTCTGGATCACGCATGTGATCCACTCAAAACCTACCAGGACATTCCTCCAGGATTTTGGTTGGAACCTTTAGGAGAGATGAGCCTTCTCTGCTCTGGACTGGACCTCAGAAAGATAAACATCTGTATCTGCTAGAACTCACCACGTGGAAAGAGCCTGCTTCTGAACGAAGCCAACATAAAGGAAAGCAGGGTCGAACAATGGTGAGAGACAGACCCGACAATAGTATGGAAGCCCCTGGATCCAGCCATACCTGAACTCCACCCTTGACCTTTTCCAGTATGAGAGTCCATCAATTCCTTTCCTTGCTCAAGCGACTCTGAATTGAGATCGCTGCCCCTAGTGAGTAAATGAACCCTGATATGTTTGATGTACCTCTGTTGGACCTGAGGAGAGAACCAAGTCAGTCCACTGGAGATGAACTGTAGAGTAAAGCCTGAATCCCTCTGCACTCACGGGGCAGGTGTGAAAGATGACAAGAGGACAAGAACTCACAAGGTAAAGATGGGGAGAGACATCCAAGGACAAATATCTCCTGGAGGGGAGCGAGGGTCCCAGGGATCAGTGAACTTCCCGGCTCCCTCTAACACCAGTCCGTCCCCTTCGCACAATAAGGGTCATCACAGTGTTGAGGGAAAGTGCTGGCAGACTGAAATGTTGCAGCGGATTCCACTTGTCATGTGGCTGTTGCCTCCCCATCCCTCGGGTCTGTCTGAATGCTGCCTCTTCAGAGAAGACTGCCTGGATGCCCCCATCTCCTGCCCCCACGATTTCCATGAGCACGTCGTCCGTGTTCTGCTTATCACTTACCACGAATTTTAAAAATGTTTCACCTTGATCATTAACTCTTTTGCCTGGATCCCCAGAGACACACACCAGACCCGCCCTCGGTCACTCTTCTACCCCCAGCACCTGGCACACTGCCTGGCACACAGCAGAGCATCAGTAAGTACTTTAGGAGTGAACCCACGAACAGCTGAGCAAGGGATCTCCAGCAGCTGCAGGCGATATGTACCCCTTTGCGATGCCATCCGACTGCGGCCTTCACGGGAGGGACTGGCTTCAGGGAGATCCCCCAGGTGTCTGCAAATCAGACTGGTCAGTGCCTGCAGGAAGTTGCCCTCCATGATTACAAAGCTCACAGGTTTCATAGGGGAATTTCAGCCACACCACACGCAGACTTCAGTGTCTTAAACATCGACGACGACGATGAATTGGAATATGCATCCAAGTAATAGCTAATATTTATTGAATGTTTGCAGAGTGCCAGCACTTTATGTATGTCATCTCATCTGATCCTCACAACTACCCTATGAAGCATTAATATCATCCCTATGTCACAGATGATGAAACTGAGGCACAGAGAGGTTAAGGAACTATGCCAAGGTCACACAGCTGGTTAAAAAAAAAAAAATGGTTCTAGGATTAAAACCCAGGCAGTCTGAGTCCAGAGCCTGTAGTCCTCTTAGCCAGTGAAGATGTTTGGGGTGTGGAGAAAAGATGGAGATTCAAGTCAGCTTTTGACCTTTTTTTATTAAGTCTTCACAATCAGGTTTCCCTGGCTGGCTCGTGGCAATATGTGTTCCCCAACTATCAGGCATGCCCATTTTAAAATGAAAGTGCAAAAATACAATTCAAATCAAATTACTCTGAAGATGGAGTATTAAATTGTCCTTGCCACTGGAACCTGGAAAATGCAAGCTCAGCCTGCCAGGTGATGAGCCAAAATATATTTGCTTGAATGACTGGACCGGTGTATCTGTCATGATGCCAAGACAATTAACACTAACACTTTTAAGCAATATTAACCACTGGAAAATGAGTAGCTGTGAGATTTCAATCTCTCTGTTCATCCCACTGGCTTCTAGGATAGGTTCTTTCTCCTTATATTGGTTTTGCGGCTGAACTATCTGTTAATATAGTTCCAGCAGGTCTGAATATTAATATAGAAACATGCATTTAAGGGTTTGGTTGGGAGCTAAAGTTGAGGAACTGAGTGCAAATGCTATATGCAAATGTTAGTTTTTCATATCCTCTTCAAACGTATTGACAAATCTCACTGCACCCATGGGAACTAAAACTGGTGCAAAAGGAAAGAGATACTCTTGCTCCTAAATTGGGCATATTTTTCTGTTTTCTCCCAGACTGCCCAAATAGAATGGTTTTAATATCCAAAGTGTCGTGTGGCGCTTCTCCATCCAGTCAAAACCAGTTTTAGAGTCACAGAGCCCCACAGGACAACAAAGTGTCAGAGCGGAAGGAACCTCCGAATCCTGGGTCCAATGGTCCCGTCTTGCAAATGAGGAAATTATTCAACTGTCACAAAGAGAAAATGTAGTGATGACGACAACGACGATGAAAACAACTGATTGTTACTGAACACGGTGCACCAGCCATTGTGTCAGTGTTTCACTCATATTAACTCATTAAATCCTCATGGCCAGGAACTCCACGGTGCCCAACTGTGCCCAACTGCAGGGGCACAGCTCCCCCTGTGTTCTATTTAAACGGTGCCTCTCATAGTTGCGTGACCTGGCAATCATGATTACAAACGCTTGGGAGAGTAGGGGACATGCATTGGCTCGCCTGCCCGGCACCCTTTCTCCCTTTGTTTGATGACACCATGGTTTTCCTTTGGTGAACCACCCCATATTTATGTCCTCTGGCTGCTGTTAACAAATTTCCACAAATGTAGTGGCTTCTCATAGCACAAACCTATCCTCATCCAGTTCTGGAGGTCGTAAGTCCAAAATGGGTCAGCAAACTGTGTTCCTTCGGGAGGCTCTAGAGAGAATTCATTTCCTTGCCTTTTTTTTTAGCTTCTAGAAGCTTCCTGCACTCTTCGAATCATAGTCCCATCCTCCATCTTCAAACCCAGCAGCACAGACCTGCCTGTGTGTCCCTCTGCTTGCAGCGTCACATCGCCTCCTGGTCTCCATTACGAGGACCCCTGTGATGGCATCAGGTCCACCCAGATAATCTAGGATCACCTGCCCATCTCGAGATCCTGAACTTAATCACACCCGCGAAGTCCCTTTTGCCACAGGAGGTCACATATCCAAAGGTGCTGGCTGGGAGTGTGGACGTGGATCTCTGGGGACCTTCACGCAGCTACCACCCACCCATCCCTCACCCCCAGCTCCTACGCACCCCACTCTCCGCTGCATGCCTGGCCAACCAACGTGTTCTATTCTCGCCCAGAGTGACTGCTCAGGAGTGGCAATGACGTGGCTGGAGTTGACATTGGGGCTCCTTCGAAAATTAATGAGAAAGGGGCATTTTCTGGTGGGGGTGCTAATTTGATAATACATAAGCCTGGTGCTGAAAACGACCACTCAGGGCTGCCTGAGAATGAGGACAACACACAGCAGCTAAGACTCCCCTTTCTAGCAACACCGTGGACTCATTTCCCTCCCAATTGTAACAAATTCTGGAGAGAACTTACTTCTTCGGCCCACGAAGGAGTACCTGACACAGAAATTGCCCTCTCACCGTAAACAATGAGAAAGCTGAACAAATTATATGAAATAGCAGTAGTCAGACCCTGGACAACAAGGAGTATGGAACGATAATCCTGAAAAAAGGAAAACAAACAAGGTGGGCCCTAAAACTGCCTTCTTTCACTGCCCAGAGGCCGTTTCCAGGCCATGAAGCAGGAACGCGAACCCAAACGAGCCCAGGGCTCCAGGTGAGTAGAGGATACAGTGATTCAAGTGCAGAGGGGTCAGGGCACCTATAATTTGTCCTAGAGAGGAAGAAACTGCACAGACAGAGAGAGCTCACTCCAGAAATCTGCAGAGCGGTCTTCTGGAGCCTGGCTGCGTGCTGATGTGCACGAGAACTAGTGAAACGCCACGTAAATATCAGAACGGCGCCTCAGAAAGCGGGAGGCAGAACAATTCCCAGAGTCCATATGGAGCTGGAAAGGGTCCCATCCCCAGCAGCCAGAGAAGAGAAGTCTTGAAATACACAGAGCATTATTAGGTAGTGTCCTCAGAAGAACCAGGATTCAGTAATGGGAACTAATTACCCACAGAGTAAAGGTCACTCTAGGCTCGCCCTAATGAAGCCCAAAAGGAAGCTTGAAGGGATCAAACTGATTTGAAAGTAGTTTAAACGTATGCCAGAACAAAGCCTTCTACTCTTCAAAGAGCATAAGTAAATCCAGCACTCAAAAATGTAAACTCCCCATTACCCATCAGCCAGTCAAAATTATGAGGTTTGCAAGTGAGAAAATGTGATCTATCACCAGAAGAAAAATTAGTCAATAGAAACAGACTCAGCAGTGACAGTGACGATGGAGTACTGAAAAAAGCCAGCACCACCGACCTACCTGTTCTGGGGACCATCCTGTCTGCTGGCTTAGGGCGGCCACAGTGTCGATGGAGCTGAGATCCAGCTGCTCCAGCTCACTCTTATTCAGAGCCAGCGCAATGCAGCCCAGGGAAACGATATGGTGCTCTCTCCAGTAAGGAGGCATGTCCCAAACCTTCAGGTGGAAAAGAAAGAAATCCAGATTACATTGACCATTACGGACAGGATTTAAACAGACATAGGGGGTACGTCTCTTTACTATGTAAAGTTCCTTTGTAAATCAATAAGAAAAAGATGACTACTTTTGTTTAAAAACAAAATAGGCAAACGACATAGACAGAAAATTCACAAAGAAGAAATAAACATGGAAAAAAGTTCCGTCTCGGTCATAATTAAAGAATTAAAGAAATGTACATGAACAACCATCAAAGAATAACATGCTGGCTGATGATACTGACAGGAAGTAAAAAGAATGACTATTTATGGTGCTGGAAAGACATGGGTGCTGTAAAGGATAGATAACCCTTATTGCTTGATGTTGAGATCATAAATCGGTATGGGCTTTTTAGAGGGGAATTTGGCTATATGGAACGAAAGTATATAATAAGACAAGTGCCCAAGGAAATATGTACAAATATGTACCTGAAGGCATTAAAAAACATAAACAATCTAAAAATCTACTAATTAGCTAAATAAATACCAGCATAAAATGAAATACTATATAGCTATGTTAAATACTGATAAAGATTGATATTCCTGATATGAAAAATATGCATTGTATACTGTTGGGTGTGGGCAAGTTATGGAATAGTGAACATGGCATTATTTTCCATAACATATATGTGAGAATACATGAAATACACGTACGAAATATATTTTACACACATATACAGAAGTCTGGGAAGCTTCGGGTGACTATATCAAAATGTCAGCAATGATTATCTCTGGGTAAAAGATTATGACCGATTTTCTTCTTTATTGTTTTCTGACTTTTCTACAATAACCTTGGATTACGTATATAAAAAATAGAGTTATAAGTATAATCTTACGGCATTTAAGGTCTCAATCCCCTGCAGGGTAACTATGTATTCCAAAACTATCCTACAGCTAAAAGAAGCCACTCAAAGGGACCTTTAGCAAGAGGCCAACTTCTTCCATTCTTCCTTCTACTCCTTTCTGCCATGTTTCCATGCAAATCTGTGACCAGTTCAGAGAAAAGCTGCTGGAGGCAGCCTCCAAGCGGGCGGAGAAAGAACATTCCAGGCACGCGCTTAGTCAGCGGCTCCAGAACACTCACAGAATTTGATGTACTGAGGTCCCACTAGATGCCAACACACATCCCATCCCGCTCTCCGCAAGACCCTACAAGGGAGGACCTCGAAATTACATGCCATGAAATTTCAACAAGAAAACTCAAGTGCAAACCCCTCGAAGGGCGCTCTGTACACACAAGTGTGCGCCTGATTGTCGTGCTGGCTTTTCCCCTCCGCTGAGTGCTTCCACCCTCAAGTGGGCTTTACCTGTACCGCCTTCTCCTTCAGGGCCATCAGCTGAGGCTGGCTGAAACCCCTGACGGCCCCCAGAAGCTCCACGTTCCTGATGAACGCATCTTCCTCCATGCACAGCAGCTCCTCAGGAGCCCAGCAGGCATTGGCTTCGGCCAACTTGAAGATGTCATCGGAAGAGGGAGCCGCGACTCCACGGCAACCTGCAGGAAGAATGAGACGACGGGAAATTTCAGGAAACGGTAGTCTGTGTCTTTACCAAAATGAATAATACTCTCCTCCAGTCGGATTTGCCCACACAAGGCCACACGCCATAGGAAGTGAGAGTAGAGACTCCAGGACCCACTCCTGCTGCTTTCTGGTAGCGAAAGCATAGAAATGCCAACTTTTTTCATAATCCCGTGCACACAGTAGGAGCTTTCCAATATTACGGCTGGACTGCACATTGCCTTGAGGGCCTCAGGAGTTGGGCATGGAGTATGGGTTGTGCTCCACATCCCTCTGCAAACATGTACTTCTTTGGCCTGTGTCTTTGCAAACATTCCATCCAGTCCGCTGGCCACGGAGGCCTCTGGATGTCAGGGTCTCAGCCGAAACACCGCTGCCATGACACGGGCTCAGGTACCCCAGAAATGCTCACCAGGGCTGGGGTCAGCACTGGGGCTCCTGTCACTGCTGTTCCGGACGGATTCAAAGACCGCCCAGAGGAATTCTTTGGGGGGCAAGGTCCCGGTCATCTTGGAAGCCGTTTGTTGAAGGATATCAGGAAACTGCGTGGGGTAGAGAAGATGAAAGAAGAGGAACAAATAAGAATTAAAGCACATCAAACACCGATTTCAATTGGAGTTTAAACTGCAACAGTACTTAGCAGCCTCAGGGTTTTCTTCCTTCATAGCCGCTTCTCATCTCAATTTAATCCCCCGCCTAACTAGCCTGGTCTCTACAAAGAATCCTATAAAATGATACTCAACCTCAATCATAATCCAGCAAATGTTCAATAATATACACGGACATCATTTACACACACTGGTCGCGTGTGTGTGTGTGTGCATATGACATTGATGGATCTAAGGCTTCGAACTGGCACGCGTGTGGAAAGCACACAGATAGCAGAGGGTAAGTAAGTGCCAGCTTGCAGGCTGTGCACATCTGCTGGAGGTACACGTGACAGGCCCGGGGTGCACTTAGCTGCTGCCTCACTCCCTTTTCCCAAACCTTGGGCATTCTGGATTGGAGCTGGAAACATCTGGGTCCTTGGGGCAGGGAGGAAGGTTCCAGGAAAACAAACTGGCGGCAAACCCAGTGGAATATAACTGAACACGCTTTCTCTCCCCTTCAAACTCCTTCAGCCTTCTAACGACGGGACGCACAAGTACCTTTGCAGCAACAGAGCTTAATTCATTTCCTGAGAAAAGTTCTAGAAAGGGTCCCAGGTCCTTTGTGGTCTCCGCGGTCCAGTTCTGGGGGAGCCTAAGAAAAGATAACAAGCAATAAATTGAAAACCCATGCTGCTCTCCTTGTCCCTCAGCATCCTTTTCTTTCAGAAACAATCTTCGTACCTGGAGAGGCTGTCAATCACATGATCCCACTTCCCTGATCGAGACAATGGGCATGTGATGCAGGCTGACCAATCAGAGTCAGCCCTAGGAATTTTGATGGAACTACTAGAGAAGCTGTCTCTCTTTCCTCTGGTATCTCTGGCATTAAAAAGAATATTGGATGCCATTCTTATCACCAGTGGTGAAAATAAAGCCAGACTTAAGAACACAGAGCTGAGGGATGCAAGGAACACGGTCCCGATGACATAATTTGAGCTCCTGTATCCAGCCAGGCCTGAAACCCGTCCTTGTAGTATTCCATTACATTCGATTTCTGAACTCAATAAATTCCCATCTTTTAGCTTTAATTGACTTGTTGAATTTGTCACTCACATCCCCTTCCTCGACAAAACAGTAATGATATAACTGCTCCTTGAAATTACTGTAACAGTCTCATAGCAAGACAAAATTTCCCCTTGAACTTGGCAGGATATGAATAGCACTGATACAGAATCCACCGTTGTGCTTATAGAGACCACAAACGTCTGCAGCAATGTGCCTCACGCCACATTTGGTGACACCTCTAAAGGAGGTCTGCCCAATTAGCAGTGATAACCCCTCTCGTAGGACCGGAGCAAACCACCCCTGGCCACAAAGCTCCCTCCTATCTCTTTGATTTAAATTATTAGTCCACCAGACTGTACGTTCCATCAGGACAGAAACCACACCTATCTTATTAACCACGTATCTTTGGTCCTAGTAGAACAATTGTCACATAGTCAGCACCATGTACTAGGCCCTGTTGTAAGTCCTTTGTGTGCATTAACTCAGTTCATCACCTAACAACCCTATGTGGACTATGAGTGTCCCATTCTACAGATGAGAAAATAAAGTGCAAGGACAAAAAGTATTAGGTTGGTGCAAACATAATTGCGGTTTTTGCATTGTTGAAATTTGCCGTTTGATATTGGAATACATTCTTAAATAAATGTGGTTATGTTGTACATCATTTTAATGCACATTTCTCGCTTTATGTTTTTATGCTAATGACTTATTACTTGCTGTTTATTTTATATTTATTTTAGACTATGGAAATGATGTCAGACAAAAAGCAAATTCGAGCCACTTTCTTATTCGAATTCAAAATGGGGCGTAAAGCAGTGGAGACAACTCGCAACATCGATTCATTTGGCCCAGGAACTGCTGACGACCGTACAGGGCAGTCAGTGGTGGTTCAAGAAGTTTTACAAAGGAAATGAGAGCCTGGAAGATGAACAGTGCAGTCGCCGGCCATCGGAAAGTGACAACGACCAATTAAGAGCAATCACCGAAGCTGATCCTCTTACAACTCCACGAGAAGTTGCTGAAGAACTCAACGTCAACCATTGTACGGTTGCTCAGCATTTGAAGCAAATTGGAAAGGTGAAAGAGCTCAGTAAGTGGGTGCCTCACGAGCTGACCAAAAATCGGCATTTTGAAGTAGTGTGGTCTTCTCTTATTCTACGCAACAACAAACCATTTCTCAATTGGATGGTGACATGTGACGAAAAGTGGATTTTATACGACAACCAGTGAGGACCAGCTCAGTGGTTGGACCGAGAAGAAGCTCCAAAGCACATCCCAAAGCCAAACTTGCACCAAAAACAGGTCATGGTCACTGTTTGGTGGTCTGCCGCCGGTCTGATCCACTACAACTTTCTGAATCCCAGTGAAACCATTACATCTGAGAAGTACGCTCAACAAGTCAATGATATGCACTGAAAACTGCAACGCCTGCAGCCGGCATTGGTCAACAGAAATGGCCCAAATCTTCTCCACGACAACGCCTGACCGCACGTCACACAATTAACGCTTCAAAAGTTGATTGAACTAATTGGGCTACGAAGTTTTGCCTCATCCGCCATATTCACCTGACCTCTCATCAACCGTCTACCACTTCTTCAAGCATCTCGACAACCCTTTGCAGGGAAAATGCTTCCACAACCTACCAGCAGGACGCAGAAAATGCTTTCCAAGAGTTCGTCAAATCCCAAAGCAAGGCTTTTTACGCTACAGAAATATACAGACTTACTTCTCGTTGACAAAAATGTGTTGATTGTAACGGTTCCTATTTTGATTAATAAAGATGTGTTTGAGCCTCGTTATAATGATTTAAAATTCATGGTCCGAAACCACAATTACTTGTGCACCAACCTAATAGCTTTACCAGGTCACACAGACAGTAGATGACAGAAACAAAATTTTAAGCCAAGGAGTCCTGGCTCCTACATCCATGCCCTTAAACTTGACATAACAGTACAGGGCCTGGGACACAGTAATTACTCAAAAAAAAAAAAAAAAATCCACAAAAACCCATTTGTTGTCTAACCGCTGACTGGTGGCTAGGCCCTACTCAACTATCTGACTTCAGAAAATACGACATGGGAAAGAAAGTCCTGGGAGCCCTCAGTCACTCACTCAGACCTGCACAATCGTCATCATCACGGTTATTATTATTTCATAACAACAACCACACGACCCCTCCCTGGCGTTTGTAAAGGACCATCTTTCCCAAAGGCTTTCCCTTTCCGTATGCCGAGACGTCTGGTGAAGCCTACACAGCAGCACGTGGTTCTCACTTTACAGGGAATCTGAGGCCAGAAGAAGGAAAGTCACATTTCCAGAATAAAAGGAAGCGTCTGACCTCATCCTAAGCGAGAGACTCTATCTGTTTTGAGGGCAGGAAAGGCAGGGCTGGGCGTCCCTTCGCCAGTGTGCCCCGCCCGGCGCCGAGCCCCGGCCTGTCCTCACCCGTGCTGCTCCAGGAGCCTGAGCCTCACCGCGGCCTTCTGCTCGGGGCTGAGGTCTGGGCAGTCCCTGAGGCTGTGCAGGGCGGTGGCCCAGGCCCTGGGGGACACCCCGCGGAGGATGATGGCCGCTGGCAAGTGGCAGAGCAGGTTCCCCACAATGTCCACCGTGTACTCGTCGGCAATGGTGTCGTTCTGAAACCGACAAAGGGAGCTGATGGGAAACCCCAGCCGGGCTCAAGACGGTGATCCCTTAAAAACACTTCCCGACCCCAAACCTCGTAAAACTTCTGGGACCTGAATCGCCTGTCCTGCCATGGACGAGCAGAGATGGCACAAGGCCTGACTTCACCTGTCGGGCGACCCCTCGGGGAGCGGTGTGGGCAGAGACCTGGCACATCGTGAAAACTTGGTAAGTGAGGGCTGTCATCATGGTCACTGTCACTGCCATGAGGGGACCCCCATCATAATACTAGTACATCAATAATCAAACAGCACCTCCAAGTCTGCACGGGCCTCGAAAGCCTTCAAAGCTCTTTCTCACAATGACAGAAAGAGCCACCATTTATTGAGCGCTTACTATGGCCAGGAACTGCTCTAAGTGTTTCCAGGTCTCCATCCATTCATCTCCAAAGTAACTGCAAGAGGAAAGGGGTCATACCATCCACATTTTAACAGTAAAGAAACCGCCAGCTAGTTACCAGGCCAGGATCCACACTCAGACAGGGTAGGGTCTCCACAAACATATGCTGACCCGTTGGGCCTCAGCATTAAACAATCCATTGCCTGCTTCCTGCCCTCGGTAACTTCAGAAAGGAAGCGCTCTTACACCCATATTACAGATAAGGAAACTGAGGCTCGGGGAGGAGAAGTGACTTGCTCATAGCCACATAACCACTCATCAGCAGAGGCATGTCTAGAAACCAGACTCTGCACTGGGCTCCTTCCCGGCCACCAGTGTGGTCTCTCCTCGTTCAGGCCCCGGAATGGCAGTCTCCAGACCCAGTGGCCAAGACTGTCCCACCTCCTGACTTCAGAGCCAGCGCTGAGACCACAGGTCAGACTTCTGGCCATCACAGCAGGCTTGAGATCCCAGCCAGATCCCAAGGGCTCCCCAAGGTGGCCACAGATACCCGGAGGGGCAGAGACACTGGTGTCATGGTGTCACCCAGAAGTTTCCTTACCAGGCACTGCTGCACTTTCCTGATGACCGAATTCTTTTTGTGAGAATCTAAAACCAAGGAGTCCAGCTGAGTCTTCCCCAGGCTGATCAGAAAGGGCACACACTGGGAGGCTGGGACAGAAGCCAGGTAGCGGGCCCTGGAGAGAGATGGGGAGACTGAGGGAAGAAGACAGTGGCTGCTCTGTGTTGCCCCCAAATCAGGGTCTGCAGCCCCAAGAGCTTATCACAAGGGTGTTCTTTAAATGCGTGTTTTCCCCCAGGGATGCGGTGGCTGCTTTGGGTGGGTAGGAAGCCTCCCACCCATCACGCTCCTCTCCTACAGGTGGGACACAAACTTCCCATCATGCTCCTCTCCTACAGGTGGGAAACACACTTCCCATCATGCTCTTCTACGGGTGGGAAACACACTTCCCATCATGCACCTCACCTATGGGCAGTAAACACACTTCCCATCATGCTCTTCTCCTACGGGTGGGAAACACACTTCCCATCATGCTCCTCTTCTATGCCCCCGCAGCACTGATCACAGAATAGGATGTCCACAGACATACGTGACTGATGGAGTGGTTGAGGAGAGATGAGGAGAAAGGGAAAATAAAAAGTAGAAGAAGAAAGGGACAAAGAGGAGAGAGAAAAAAATAGAAAGTAAGAAAGAAAGGCGAGAAGGAGAGAATAAGAGAAATGACTCCCAATCCACATCTCCAGTCCAGGACACCCCCCCTCCCCCGGCCCCCCCAAGCACTTAACTGCATTCTCAGCAGGGGCAATATCACCCCCAAGGGGCAGAAACGGGTTCCGGGAGCAGGAGGGAGCGAAAATAATCTCAGTTATTACAGTGATTTGTGATTCACCAGAGCTCCATCCTATCCAACAAAATCGTATTCCTTATAATTTCTCTCATTAGGGAGAAATGAAATTTTTCCCCTTAGGGAGACAATAATGAAATAAAGGTTGAGAAAGCCTGCTCTAGACTCATGTGGCCTGACTCATGGTCATCACTTGACTGTTCCAGAACCAAATGTAAAGGTTCTCCCCCCCCATGTCATCTCAGACTCCCTTTTCCTTTTACCCCCAATGTCACTGCTGTCTCCTTAATACGACTCAAATCTGTTCTCGCCTCTCCACTCCCAGTACTGCTGCTTATTTCTCATCCATCCATCCATCCATCCATCCATTCATTCAGCAAATGTTCACAGAACACACTGCTTCCCAGGTAACCAGCTATAACCATGAGCCAGACATGAGGGCAGGTCCCCGCTCTCAGGATGCTTTATTCTGATGGGGGGAAGAAACCCAGAAACCAGGGGAGAAAACAAGCCATTTCAGCTACTGGTAAATGTCAGGAAGAAAGTAAAATGGTTATAATGGAGGGCCAGCCCGGTGGCTCAGGCGGTTAGAGCTCCGTGCTCCTAACTCCGAAGGCTGCCGGTTCGATTCCCACAGGGGCCAGTGGGCTCTCAACCACAAGGTTGCCAGTTCAACTCCTCAAGTCCCACAAGGGATGGTGGGCAGCGCCCCCTGCAACTAAGATTGAACACGGCACCTTGAGCTGAGCTGCCGCTGAGCTCCCGGATGGCCCAGTTGGTTGGAGCGCGTCCTCTCAACCACAAGGTTGCCGGTTCGATTCCTCGACTCCCACAAGGGATGGTGGGCTGTGCCTCCTGCAACTAGAAACAGCAACTGGACCTGGAGCTGAGCTGCGCCCTCTACAACTAAGACTGAAAGGACAACAACTTGACTTGGAAAAAAGGCCTGGAAGTACACACTGTTCCCCAGTATAGTGCTGTTCCCCTTCCCCAATAAAATCTTTTAAAAAAAATGGTTCTAATGGAGAAGGATGGTGAGGACAGCCAGGAGAGCCTCGTCTAAGGCAGTGCTATTTGAGCTGAGACATGGGTGAGGGGAAGGAGACAGCCATGCCAAGGTCTAGGTCACAGAAATAAGCTTCCACTGTCACCCTCCTTCCAGCCGGGTCCTTACATTCTCCTTGACACGGACAGTTGTGGTGATCTCTGAAACGTGAATCTGAGGGCTGTGCCCAGAACACACATGAAACACCTCAGCGTGTCACCCAGGCCCTCCCTGATCTGACCGTTCCTTCTCTCTCCCAACTACTCTGCCAATGCAGACCATGAGTTCCCAGAGGACTTCACTTTCCTTACCCACAGAGGGGCTGACCACCCCTTGTGCCCCTGCCTGGACCATCCATCGTTCTTCGTGCCCCTGACTGGACTAACGCATTCTTCAAGCTTTAGTTCAGTCTCCTCTGACTCTCCAGTCTGAAGGAGAAATTCCATCCTCCGTGCCCAGTGCCCACGAGCTCTTCCCGTGGAACCACACTTCCCATCATGCTCCTTTTCTATGCCCCCTTGGCTTTCTTAGAGAGTCACCTCCTTCACTCTAAGTCCTTGTGCTTTAGGGTGGACCCCATTTCACTCTCAGCTCCAGGGGTGCAAGTTACCCATCGTCCCAAACCCAGTGATTGAGTCTAGGAGAGCAAATGGGCCCAGTGAGAATCAAACCCAAGTCTTAATTGAGAAAGATGGGAAGAGAAAGTCTTCTCCCTGCATTTGAAACTAGGAAGATGTAACCTTGGATCTGCCAGGGGCCCCCACAAAGAAGCCCCCACAAAGAATCTGCCTACAGAGGAAAGCTGGGCCGAGAGACAGACACATGTGACATCATTTTGAGCCCCCGGATCCAGCCATGCCTGAAATCGCTCCCTGCACTTTCCGGTTACCTGAACTCCAAAGTGCCTTTTATTGCCTAAGCCAGTTTCAGTTAAGATCCTGTCACTTGCAACCAAATATCAGCTTGATATGGTGATTGGCTGAATGCTGGTCTATTGCTCCTCTCACCCCCACGAGATTGTAAACTTTAATAAGGGGAAACTTTAGTTATCTCTGAGAAAGGTACACAGTAAGCACGCGATAAATATTTTTTGAATGAATGAAGACAGTAAGAGAAGGGAGAGGGAAATGAAGAGAAAAAGAGAGAAACAGTGTCCAGACCATCTGTAAAACGCAGGGCTGCCCCCACGCCCACGCCCACGCCCAGGCCGAGCGCCCACACATACCAGCAGAAATCCCCACCGCTGATGTCAGCCCTGATGGACCTGGAGCTCGGGCTCAGCTGCGAGGCCAGCCCAGGTGGGACCTGATGCATGGCCATTCATTCAGGCTTACGTGGCTTTGGCTTTGGTTTTTAAATAACAAGTAAACGCATCTTATGTGGGGCTAAGAAGTTACATGCTGGTTCTCCACGACCTCGCTGTCAAATGCACTCTCCACTCTGCCTCTGGTTCCCCACAAAAACCCAGGGGGACAGAATCTGCGGTGACTCCCACCAATCTTATTGCTGTGCCAGAAAGGGGGCTGCCGGCGTTCGCTTACGGGAGTGCAGCCAACAGGAAGGGCGGCATGGAGGACCTGGCAACTTCCCAGTATTTCCACGCCAAACAATTAACCTGAAAGATAAAAGCAGGTGCAGGCATGTCGGTGAATGACAAGAGCAAACACAGACTGTGCTTTCTGGTACCAGGTACTGCTCTAAGTGCTTCACACATGTTTACTTATTTAACGGAACACCCGTGGAGTTTGTACCACTGCCGGGCTCAGGCTACGATGAGGAAACTGAGGCATCAGCGAGATGAACTGAAAAATGTATGTCTGAGCACGCTCAGTGGTCTCGTTTATACCTGCAAGAATCTGAACTGTAGCCTTAAAGTCCCTCAGTAGGGGGTTGGTCAAGTAAATGACGATATATCCACACAGTGGAATGCTATGCGATTAATTTGCTTTTATACGGGAGATTTATCTATATTGACATGGAACGATGTCCGTGACCTACTTCATACATATATATAGACATATTATATGTACATATTATATACACATGTACACGTATTATATACACATATTATATACAAAGTTCAACAGAACGGTGGGTGTAGTATGAGCTCATTTGTGTTTTTCAGGTGACGTGCAAATGTGCTTTATATATACCCCCAAACTGTGGGTACCTCTGGAGCAGGGATTCTCAGGCTCGGCACTAGTGACAATGGCGTCGGATAACCTTGTGCTGGGGGTGTCCTCTGTACTGTGGGGTGCTGAGCGTCCCCAATAGATGCCAGGAGCATCTTCCCCAGCTGTGACAACCAAAAGTGTCTCCAGATATGCCTAATCGGTCCCGTTGTAAACCGTCACTCTAGGGGACTTTTTTCACTTTCCACTTTTTTATTAACATAATAATTATGTGTTTCCAGTAAAACTGTCAACGATGAAGGCAAACTTTCTAACAAACTGGTATTTGAAGTTTCTGACAATGGGGAGCATCTAGGTAAGAGCTTTGCGGGGACAACTCTTCCGGCTTGAACGTCTTCCTCAAAGCTGGTTTGACCTCCGTCCATTGGACCAGGTATCCACTTCCCTCCTGACCTGGGGGAGGCTTTTCATATAGTTCAGTGGTTCTCACCCGGGAACTAGTTAGAAATATAAATATAGGGCATCACCCCAGACCTACTCCAAGGGGAAGTCTACAGTGGGACTCTGCAATCTGTGTTTTTTAAGAGTTTTATTGAGGTGTGATTGACATGCATGTACACACGTATTCTGTGTGTACAATCTGTGAGTTCAGACCCATGCAAATACCATGAAACCGTCACCTCCATCAAGGGAACAGACATGTCCAACACCTCCCAAAGTTTCCTCGCCTCCTTTGTTTTTATGGTCACAGCATTTAACGTGAGATCTACACGCTTCACAAATTCTGAAGCGCACAAAACTGTACTGTCATGTGTACAGAGGAGCTCTAGAACTTTCTCATCTCGCAAAACTGAAACTTTACAGCCAATGAACAACTCACTCAAGCCTTCCAGGCAATGCTGATGCAACCTCATATTTGAAACCACCGATGGAATGGACAACCCAAGGGAATCACAGGGCTTCGTGACAACTTTGTATAGTCTTCTAACGACCTCAAAGGATTATATACCGAGCTGGATGCTTCCTAGCTTTCAGGGAGAGAATTCACTGGAAACATTTCATTCAGATGGGAAACGCTCGGCGGCCAGAGGTGTGAAGACGCCTTGTGCTCTCACCCCCTGAGGACCCTGCATACCCCACAGTTCACACCCCATGTCCAAACGCTATTCCCTGTATTTCACTTGCTGAGAGACTCTGAAAAGTCTGTTCCTGCCGCTGGTGTCCCCAGAGGGTTCAAGAATCTCTATAAACATTTGGAAAGTAAAGTTTTAAGTGGAGTGGGGGGAAAAACAACAGTCCCAGAGCAGCGTTCGCTTCCTGGTTACCCCGAAGGACGGATGGGGACACTAGACAAGGGAACAGCCTCCAGGCCCCAGAGGACGTCGTTATGAACGTGGAAAACAGTGGACCTGCCAACCGTATTTTAAGGTTCAAATCGGGGTACAAAATAACCAATCTGCGGAAACTCTGGCTGTGGAGACACGGGGATTGGGAGTTTTTAACAAAGAAACAGGAGAAAGCCTGGCTCAATTTTTGGCCCCACGTCATCACTTGCATGGGAAGAATCCCAGCATGAATATCTGTAGACGCCATGGTCGGGGCAGGTCCGGTGACTGGGGCGAGACAGAGAGAAACAGAAGCAGGAAAGTGCTGCGATGGTACCTGATCCGGTGAAAGCAGCCGGAAGTTGTTCTCGAAATACTGGAAATAGGCGAGAAAGGAGTCGGCACTCATGGCATCGATGTGGGAGCACATCACACCTTTGACCAGCTGCCCTGCACTAGAAAACACAACGGGGGGCCCGGGAGAAGGGGGTAGGGCAGACAGGACAGAAGGAGCGAGACAAGGCAGAGCTGGCCTGACACAGGCTACAGACCGGCCTGTCCCACCGTCCCTCCCAGGAAATTACTCTCCAAAGGGCTCATCAGCCCCCGCACCCCTCCCTCCCACGGAGTTACAGTCTCCTACCTCAGGAGCTCCTGGGGCCTTCTGGTGGTCCTTGACAGGACTTCATACAGGAACAAGGCCTGAGGGGAGAGAATGGTCACCAGTGTGACAGCGCAGTCACTGGATGAGCACGTGCCCAGCACCCTGAGTGGGAAGGCATGCCATGATCCCATTTCACAGACGGGAAGACAGAGGCGTGCCAGGCCATGTGACTTACCCAGGACCATATCACTGCTAAGTGGCAGGGCTGGGATTTGAAATGGTGGCAGAGTGATCGCAGAGCCATGTCCTCACAGCCCAGGTCACCCCTGTGCTCTAGGGGGGAGTGACGGGCAAAGCCATTGCGTAGCAAGGCCAGAGGTAGCCTTCCTGTGCTTTAGGAAGCCGCTGCTCAGTGAGCACCCTCTGTAGCCCCTATTTCCATGCCCACCTGTCACTTCCTGGACACATGGCATCCCAGGAAGCAAAAGCAAAATGGGCCAGTGGAGCCAAGCATGTGGGAAGAGGGTTGGAACTTTCAGCCCCACCCCCAACCCACAGGGAGGGGAGAGGGGCTGGAGGGTGAATCAACCGCCAGTGGCTGACGATGTCATCAGCTGTGTCTGTGTAACGGAGCCTCCCTGAACCCAAGAGGACGGGCACTGAGAGCTTCCGGGCTGGTGAATGGGGGGGGAGGGGGGATTTGGGGAGAGTGGCGCCTGCAGAGGGCACGGAAGCCCCAAGCCCCTTCCCCACCCCTCGCCCTGTGCTGCTCTTCCATCTGGCTACTCCTGAGTTACATCCTTTCAAAATAAACCAGCGATCGAGTGAGTAAAATGTCTCTCTGGGTTCTGCGAGCCACTCTAGCAAATTAACCAAACCCAAGGACGGGGTCATTGGAACCTCCAATCTCTAGCCAGTCAATCAGGACAGGTGACAACCTGGACTTGTGACTGGCATCTGAAGTGGGGACAGTCCTGTGGGGCTGAGTTCTCAACCTGGGGGACCTGACACGACCTCCAGGCAGACAGGGTCAGGATTGAGTGGAACCGTAGGGCCCCCAGGAGGTGTCGGAGAATTGCTTGGGGGTGCAGGAACCCCCACGCACACCTCAGAATTGGTGTCAGAACCCTCAGTGGTCACACCTGGCTCCTCCGAAGCTCCTTGTCCTTTAGAACTGTGGAGTTGAATCCGGGTTCCCTCCGTAAATCGAAGAGAGACACTTCCTTAAAGAAAGCCCCTTGTATTTCCACAATGCCTGAGGCGGTATCTCCTGCTTCGATCAACTGCCAGAAGTGAGAAGAGATACGAAAGCCTTGTAGCAGGCACACAGACCTTTGGATAGGGGCCAGGCACTGGGTCGAGTGCTTCCCAGGCAATAAAACCCATCAGATCTGCTCAGCAACCTAGTGATGTGGGACTAACATTATCCCCATTTTACAGGTAAGAATACTGAGGTCTAACGAGCAATTCCTTGATATGTGAGATTCAAGCCCAAATCTATCTTATTCCAAAACCCATGCTCTTTATTTTAACTGTATCCTACTGCTGATGGCTAGGTGTTGGTATTTGGGGCCAAACCCCTTGGGTTTGGTTTCTTAACAGATTTTGCCATTAGACAAAGCAGGTCGGCAGAATAAGATGCCCCAAAGACCCAATGCCGCGTGAGAAAGAAGAACGTGGCATGACTTTAAACTACGGAAGGGGCCTTCAGCAGTGCTCTGGGAACTCCAGCATTCATTTTTAGACTTGAAAAACTTTAAAAATATTATATCAAGAAATCTAATTTAAGAAGAGTCTCCCAGATGCAATGGCTTAGGGGGATCCCCAGGGTCTGGGAAGAGACACAGCCTGACCCA
Organism: Rhinolophus ferrumequinum; assembly: GCF_004115265.2. NCBI lineage: Eukaryota > Metazoa > Chordata > Mammalia > Chiroptera > Rhinolophidae > Rhinolophus > Rhinolophus ferrumequinum. Next base: position 16,931,310 of record NW_022680357.1, on the reverse strand, counting down.
AGGGGCTCTTTCTGGAAAGGACAGAAGGTGGGCATCAGGAGAAGGTATTCCCCGGGCTCAGGACAGCCTGTCACGAAGGCTGAGCCAGCCCCAGCCCCAGGTCGCTGGCCCAAGTCACAGCCCACTCACACCACCCCAAAACCACACCTTCTGTGAGCCACGTGGCCGAGGACCCAACGCCTTCCTCTCACCTTGCTGAGAACACCTTGTTGCTGGGCAGGTGACAAATCAGACACGTGCAGGGAGACGGCGCTTCTCAGGACCTGCGTGAGGTCCCTGCGATCCATGTTGTGGAAAGCCTGGGTGCCCACCCCGGCCAGCAGCACCCCCATCTGGCTGACGTTGTAGAAAGACAGCACCTGGCGAGGACCAGCCGTGAGGGGGGCGGGCTCTGCCTGCTCTTTCACCTCGTGGGCATTTACGAGGCCCCACTGTGTGCCGGGTGTTGCGATGGGTGCCAGGCACCACCCTGAGCAGGACGCATGCTGCCCTCCCAGGCCTTCCTTCTGTCAGGAGAGGGAGTCCCGTATCCAAACATGACATGACTGGTCCCTGCTCTGCTGGGGGAAGTACTTTGCCCTCTGAGGCTGCAGCACACACATCCCAAAACGGTGACCCACGCACCACAGCTGACCAAGCAACGGGCTCTTTTTGTGTTTCATTTGAAAGAGCTGACACCATTTAAAAATTGGGAGAACTCCCATAAAAATCCAGATTGGAGTCTGTTTTTTTTTTTTTTTTTAAATCTCTGAGTACCAGGCAATCCTGAGCCACACTGGCAGCAATGGGCAAGGACTGACCAGCAGCCGCCCTTCAGGTAGGTCCCGGGCGCCCCAGTTCACCCAGCCCCACCCCGTCACAGTGCCTGAGGCAGCCCACATTTCTCACTGTCACCTGGCAGGCATCCGACATACGATACCGAAGGATGTCAGCCACATCCCACCCTCATCTAGCTCCACGCAGAAATTATGAGTTGAAATAAAGACACGTCTCAGGATACAAGTGTGACATTCGGTGACAACAGACTCTCGTCGGCTGGCCTATCAGAAACTACGCTTGATGTCCCCGCCTCCTTTGGAGTGAAGACATTAGGTGGTTTTTCACATAATAAGAGCATCCCTTGGTTCTAGAAAAAGACAGGTGAGTGGTTTCCTCCAGTTATGCTCTGTTGCACGGACCATCTCTTACTGTCCCCCAAGAGGACAAGAGCTTTTGAACTCTTGGCTGCTTAGTAAAAGCTGCCTCACCCGTCTGTAGGGAAAGGTGGGAACTAGGAGAGAGATGAGCCGTTCTGTCCAGACTGGGAGGGAACAAGACGGTCTCCCTCAGCTCCCTAAAATCAAAGTCAGAGAAATGTCCAGGTCCACCTACATGGCCCCCGTCAAGCCTTCAAACTAAAGTCACCACAAGGCTATAAGGGACAAGATGAATGTGCTGGCCTTGGCCTGAGTCAGAGAGTGAGGGTGGGTGCGCAGTGGTCGTGGCGCCACGATGGAGGCAGTGAGCATGGGGACTAAGTAAGCAGGCTCTGAAGCCACGTGCCCTGGGTGCCACCCCAGCTGTGTCCCTTTGATGTAGCTTTGGCCAATTCCCTCATATGCTCTTTGCCTCGTGAACAACCTGGAAAGTGAAGGCTATCACACTGCTGACCCCAGCAGGCTGTTGGGGAGATTAAATGATTAACTCACTTAGGACCTGGCACCCAGTGAGAGCTTTATAAATGCTGGTCATTGTTGTCCAATTGGAATCCAGTCCAATGTTCGCGAGCCAATTTTCTTTCTGGGCAGTGAATATGTGGATGAACTAAAAGAGTGAGACCCAAAATGTTTAGGGCTCAGAGCTCTGGATAAAAGGCCCACCTCCCATCCCAGGAGCAGCTAGAGCACGAACTAGAGCGGCTCCTTGTGTTGCCGAGATACATACAAGAAACAGGGCTGGGACTGAAATCAGGACCTGGCTTCAAGATTGCAATGAAGGAGCACTACCTCGGATCCCAGGATGAGGGGTGTGCTAGCAGCAGCAACAAGAAGCAAGGAAGGCCTGCGGTGGACCCCCACTTTGCTCAACGACAGCTATCAGTCACTGAGCTCACGCTCTAGGTCACATATTGTTCTAACCTCTCCCCATGTACTGACTACATCATCCATCCTTGCAACAATCCTAGGGGTGTCACACAAATCTCCCATCTTATAAACAGGGAAACTGAGGCAACGAGAAGTTAAGCCACTTGTCCCCAGTCACAAATGTCCAGCTAGTAAGTGGCAGAACCAGGGTTTGAACCCATGGCACTATTTTCTTACTGACTGGCTGCCCCTACTGTGTGCATCTCACTGGCCCTTGGGTCTCCGGGTCTTAGGAAAACAGTTTGAAGTTCCAACTGACCTTCTCATGGGCCAAGTATTTGGCCGACAAGATGATGACCTGGCTCTTGGCCCAGCCTGAGACCTGGTTGAGGGTAGCGATGGCGCCATGCACAGCCTCAGGGGACAGGGATTCCAGCTGACTGTGGGTCAAGCCCACGATTGCATCCGACAAAGAGCCCAGCGTCTCATTGAGGGTCTGGTTCTCCGTGGCGATGTCTAGGAGGTCAGCTTTGAGCTAGAAGAGGAGCACGCTGTAATGAGGGTCCACAGCAAGCAAGAGGGTGTAAGGACTCCACAGCCCCCTCCCTCCCACTCTGCCCTATCAAAGGGATAGGGACTCCAGCCAATGGGAGAGGGGCTCCAGCCAATGGGAGAGGGGCTCCAGTGGGAGAGGGACTCCAGCCAATGGGAGAGGGGCTCCAGCCAATGGGAGAGGGGCTCCAGCCAATGGGAGAGGGGCTCCAGCCAAAGGAGAGGGGCTCCAGCCACTCCCAGACAGTTACCCCACGGAGGATACCACTTCTCTGGCCTTGACCTTAATATGCCGCAAATTAATTTTGTGCTTCATTTAAATACTAGTTGTTATTAACTCAACTTTAAAGCATGGCAGAAGGGAATTTTGTTCCCTTCACCCATAATTCCACCACATTCTCCTGACATCTGTTTTCCTACGGTGACCTTGATCTCTACATCTGTAGAGATGGCTGTTTCTCTTTCGTGAAATATCCAGGAGTTTTTCATGACAATATATAATCTATGTAAAAGTAATTCTCAGCGGTAACAAAAAGTGAAAGTCCCCTGAAAATCCTACCTAATAAAAATAACTATGATTAGTATTACATTATTAATATAATTGGGTATATATGTTTCTAAAACTTCTTATGTCTTTACAAACATGTACTTCAGAAATAAACTACAGTGCACAGTTTTCACAGATGTAATATGAATAGAAGTGCGATTTTCTATATTTTTCACTTAAACTTATGTCGTACACAAGTTTTCATGTTTCTGTGATCACCCTAACAATTATTTTATTCTAACATGCCTGTCTAGTTCTAGTCAACTGTCCCAATTGCTTCCAATAGAGAAGGTGATAGATTCACCTCTCGTAATATGACCTCTGTACAAAAACAAAACAAAAAAACGGTTCACGCTGTAACACCGAATTTGTACGAACAATATATTCGTTTCACAAGTGTGCACATGACTGTTCCAGGTAGTACTGAAACGGCCACTGGGGGGCAGCAGAGTGAAGGGAGAGACACGGGGGCTGCCAGGTCCTGGTTCCCCCAACTCCTGGGGTCCCCAGCAGTTCCTGGCCCCTAGATCTCAGCTCCCACGTCTGTACCAGGAGGGGGTGGACGAGAGCAGAGCTTCTCAAAGCGTGGTCCTAGACCAGAAGCAGCAGCACCATCTGGGAACTCGTGAGAAATGCAGGGTCCCGGGCCCCACCCAAGTCTACTGACTCAGAGCCTGCATTTGAGACCCGGGGAGATCCTTACAAACATTTACATTTGATGGGATTTTGATCTATCCAGGCTTATCTCTCCATTGTTTTGTGCTGTTCCATCCCGTGTTGAGCTCATCCCAGTAGCTGAGGTACCATCTGCTATGGCTGGGCCTCCATCCTGATGAACCGGACGACTTTCCTCTCTGAGGCCCAGCGAGGCTGTTCTCCCCATTTCCCTAGCTAGTGAAACTGAGGCCGAGGCCCCAGGGCCGAACATCCCGCCCGCACCTTCTGAACACCAGCCTGGAAGCCCCTCAAACGGCAGCACTTGATCATCTGGTGAAGAAGGACCTGGGCCACGGCGGTGTCCAGCGACTCCAGGTCGTCATAGAAACACACCAGCAGCCCCAGCCTGTGTGAGAAGACAAGGGAAGGCTGGAGGGTACAGAGCTGGGGCCACAACCACAGCCCCGCCCCCGTTGGGACTGAGAGGGTCGCGATCACAGCAGCTACCATGTAGCTGAGCCCTTTACCTGGCTTATCTCATCACAACCACCCTGCGAGGCGGGCACTCTCATTAGCCCCATTTCATAGAAGGGCAAACTGAGACTCGGTGCGATCAAGCGACTCGCCCAAGACAGAGTGGTGGAGCTGGGACTTAAATCCAGTTCCACCAACCTCCCTCCCGGAGGTGGGAAGGACACAAAGAAAGCCTGGTGCTGAGTCAGCCACAGAAAACTCCCCATTTTCCACACGGAGAGAAGGTGGTTGTCCATCCTGTGGGATTCTCTGGGGCAGAGACTTCTATCCAGGGTGCTCTAAGACCTACACCCCCAGATGATGATGACTTCAAAAGAAAAGAAAAAGATAGGAGGCAGAACAGTGTCAGGGCAGAGGTGGGATTCGAACCGTGGTCTAGCTGGGAGCACTACACCTACTGGTTAAGAGCGTAGCTTCAGGCCGACTAGAGTTTGACGCCCAGCTCTGCGAGATATTGGACCTCCAGCAAGTTTACTTAACTTCTCTGCAAGGCTGCCGCACACAGTTGTGCAGTGTACAATCTGGACTACTGTACGGGGTGGCCCTTCCTCTCTGAGCCTTTAATAAAGGGGAGGTTTGCTTTGTTCTTCAGAGCACGTTGTAAGAAATATGGTGATGACAGCAAAGAGGAGTACTAAGAGCGTCAGACGAGAAGAGGCTTCTGGAAGCATTACTACTTCCTGGCGGGTACTAAGCACGCATTCACACCAATGGATGCTCTCAGTGTCAGTGTGAAATCTACTCCACTTAGCACGGGTGCACCACCTGGTTAACCGTGTCAGACCCAGCTCCACCCTGAGTCTCAGAAAGACACCGACCTGCTCGAACACAGCCACAGGAGAGCAACCAGGCCAGGGGGAGGATCTGAAAATGTGTCTGATGAGAAATGATGACTCAGGGGAAGTGAAGACTGAATATTAATAACGATGGTAACAGCTACAATTTCTCGAACACTTACTAAGTGTCAGGGGTGCTGAATCCTCAACAAGGATCTTAATGGACTACTTAATGGCAGATTATTATCTCCCATTTTACAGATGGGGAAGTGGAGGCACAGAGAGGTACAGTAACATGGCCAAGGTCACACAACTTGTGACAGAGCTAGGATTAAACCCAGGAAGTCTGGCTCCAGGTCCCAAGTTCTTAACCACGAAGCTACTTTTCTGTGTAACCGCAGGAATATGGGACCCATGCTAATGAGTGAAAATTATAGCGATGGGTGAAGGTGTTAACAGTTTTATATAAGAACATTCTCTGCAAGTGACTTTGAAAGAATTGAAGTACTATGGTGACGTCAGAGGAAGTACTGACTGGAAGGCACTAACTGGGAGATGGAAGAAGATGGCACTCGGTGCTCCCCACCCGTCCCCATTGCACACCCCCTCCCGACATTCAAATCCTATCTGGAGTCGCCAAGTGCACGCCTCCTGGTCCTCCGCTGCTGGAAACGGTCCCTCGAGTATCACATCACAACCACCGAATTCTAGCCTCATCTCATCAGGGGGTCTAGATAACCCACCTGAGAATCTAGACAACCAGGGGTTTGGAAATGTGGGGACCCACGAGCTATTTCTAATACTCGATCCAGCCTAGAGGAAATTACACATTTACCTGTTAACGGACAGAGTACGAGGTGCTTACACGTTCCATCTCCACGCTCAGAGCTGGAGTCTTAGCTTGCTAAGGCTGCATAGGTGCCTGGCACACGGGGAACGCTGAAAATGCATCTGCTCCCTTCCCCCTTCAGAACCTCTCCTAGGGGTGTCTGGGAGGAAACACTGCCCCTCTCATGCACGGAGACACCGGACTATTCAGAGAGGAACCAGCCACCGTCCTTCTCTCCCTATGCTGCTCAGAGGAAGCTGCAGCTTAGCTCAGAGGGAGGAAACGGCTCCGAGGGCCGGGCCCTGCCCCTCACCTGTGGATGGTAGAGGTGTTCCTCACGTCAAAGCTGGAGGAGCCGATTCTCTCCAGAAAGGCCTGAGCCAGATCAGGCGTGATGTCATAAACTGTGTCCAGCTGCTTGGTGGCATTGTCATAGCTGATAAACAGCCCGATCTGGCAGACACGGACGGAAAGATCAGTGAGGAGGGCTGAAGTGGCCCCCGTGCAGCCCCACCCTGGTGACGGCACTGCACCCCATTTCAGACATTCAGATATGCCCAGTTCCCACTGTGATGGATTTCTGAGTGGTCTGTCACAGCTGCTGTGGTTTCCTCTTCACCCCGACTGTTATTTACAAAGGTGTTGTTTTTTTAATATCCAAGACGTTGCACTTTTTTAAAGTTGACATTGGCACATTTATGTCTAGATTTGTTCTACTGAAGTCAGAGAATGTGGTCCACTAATTTTCTGTTCTGGGGAATCGGAGATTTTTTTTTTTAAATAGATGAGTGAGTTTATAAATGGCCCTTGGGTGATAAAAATGAGTGTTCTGTTTGTAAGACAAAAAGTGAACAAGAATGGAAAGAATCTGAATAGTAGAGTTAACAAAGTTGAACATGCAGAGGGCGCCAAAATAATGTATACACGTTTTAAGAAAGGAAAGAACTATTAAAATTGTTATACTCAATATATACCGATAACAAAAGATGAATACAAGTCACGTTGGACTTCTGCAATTACGAGAGGTGCTCAAAGTGGTTCCCATCAGTGTCCAGACACTTCTGATGATGGCGAACGACTGCTTGAGCAACGCTGACCAAAGTGTCCACTTGTGTACATTTTTTGGCACCCCCGTTATATATGTATATATCTATATTCACATTCTGTTTTGTTCACTTTTGCCTACGTGTCCAAGGCTGTCACATGGAAGTCTCCTGCATTTCCATGCACTGTTATTCTGGTTCTGATCTCATCGGGGACTCCTAACGTGGCCTCTCCCACAGACTGCACTCTCTGTTCATTAAAATTCCCTCTTGGTGTTGGTACTCTGTGGTTTCACCTCGCTTCTCTACATTTTTAGATGATGAAGAAAAGTTGCAATGGACTCTTGACCTTAGAAATTCCCCCAATGGGCCCAGCTTCCTCAGAATTGCACCTCTAGCTACGTCCTGAAATTCACTCAACACTGAGAGCGCAGCATGGAGGTGGACTCCATTTCCCAACTGACGGTTATAAAAATGAAAGCTGACTAAAACAGTCCCAGCCCCTGAGGTAGAAAGAGGAACCTAGTATTCCCCTGGTTTCATCATAACCAGACATTGTTGGGTCAGTGGGCCGTTGAACAAGCTCTGTCATTTGATGCCAACAGGTCTCTCACTGACCAGGAGACGCACGATCAAAACTGGAGGCGAGCCCCAAACTCTTCACAAATGCCTCTGTGTTGGCAGCATTCTAGAGTCAGGATGCCCGAGGGAGTTTAGTGCCACGGGGTCAGCGTCAGGAGGAGGAGAGAAGCAGGCTGACCAGTGAGTTAAGTAACCTTAGAACAGTACATTTCTCCACTATAAACTCTGGAGTTAAAAATGCGACTATTGCTGGTGCTGAAGCACCTATCAATCAACAGAGGTAGCTAGAGAGAGACCATGTTATCCATCCATGTTGCTTTGGATTTGGGGTCATCCTTCCAAGGTCTGGAAACTCTCTACAGCTGTCGTCCTTGGCCTGTCCTGAGTACAAAACACCCTGAAAGAATTTCTGGTTCACAGCCAACATTCTCTTTCTATCACATCTGTTCAGATTAGAACTATCTTAGCTGGCCACAACTCTTTTTCTTTAAAGGGTCAAGCTATACTGGGCTGAAGCAGGTGTCCAATTGCCAGGGCACCTCGGCTGACGGGCTACACGTCAGGGACTTATTAGAACAGACCTTCCTCCAGATGTACTAGCAAGGGGGACATCACACGTACTCCTCCAACTTACTTCTACGGGACTAATTTTCATAATTTCTTCAAATGATAGGTGAACCATATATCTGCCCAAAATCCACAAGTTTTCTGCGCTGACCCATGAAACAGAGTCATCTGCAAGAAAGCAGACAGATAAATAAGTAAATCAACAAAAGCCTTGGCACTGGAATGTGATCATCAAAAGCATCTCTGATGACAGGACCTCCTCCTTGCATTCATTCATCCTCTCGACAACCACTCACAGACTGCCTCCTACCCCTGAGCTACCACGCCACCCGTAGGGAATCACAGGTGCCCACCACCTGATGCCGTGTCACTCAACAGTGCGGCCCCTGGCCCAGCAGGGTCACCCTGACCTGGGAACTTGTTAGAAATGCAAATTACTGTTTAAGACTTGAGGTCACAAAATACAGTTTTGTTTCTCGCTCACCTCGTTAATAAATTACCTGGCACCTTGAAATACACTTGACTCTCTTTCCTTAGTACCAGTGATTATCACCATCCTTATTGATTATCACGATGTCCCTACACTTGGGCCAGACCATACTCCTCACCCCTCCACTGTGCACCCCAAGTGTCCCCAAAATCGTCGCCTGCTTGGGCCTTTCTCGCAACCCGTCCGCCCCCAAATCCTACCTTCAAAACTGAGCTCAAACGTTCCTGCTCCCTTAAAGCCTTCTCTTGTCTCTTCGGCCAGCAGGAATTTCCCCCACCACTGAACCCAGAGGTCTCTCTCTCTCTCTCTTTCTCTCTCTCTCTCTCTTTCTGACATTCTAGTCAAACATTTGAAATTCCCTATCTGCGGGATGTCAGTGGGACTTGGAGACAATGAATGCCGTCCGGGATCCACTGAGTTTCACTGAGCTAGAAGTGGCCAGTGCCGCCCCCAGTGCTTCGGTACCAGGCTTTTACACATGACACCACTGTGTTGGTGACATGTGTGGGGCCACACTGACAGGGCACCGTGAATCAGTTGCCAACAGCTGGCGTGCAGGACGCCGTGAGCAATGGCTGATACCCCGAAGAGATGGTGAAGGCAGGACGGGTCACAAAAAACAACAGAGTGACCCCTCCACCACCACCGAGGAATCAGAGCTCTGGGGTGAGCACACGTCAACACCCTATGGTTCCCTAGATGCAGACTCAGGACGTTTGACTTGGGGATTAGAAGGGTGGCCCCAGAAGGCTAGAGAATTTGGGAGGAGAGAATTCACCAAGAACCATGTTGAGTTGTTGACTTTTAATTAATTACTACACATGAACTCTGTGTCTTCAGACCCGTGATCCCCAAGCTTGAGATATTTTGAACCCCTAACGTATTTCCAGGGACCTCAAGGAACTTCCTAAGAACTAAGAAGGTGAAAGTCCAAGGAGGATTCATTTTTATTCACTGTAGTTTAATCACGAAATGATTCCTCCAGGAACTTGAGAAGGAAAATCTTTCTCTAATGAAATGCTGGCAATAGGACGTAGGGAAGTACAGAGGTTAAATGGCTTTCTCGGGGTTACAGCGTGTGACACTCGGATTCCTGGGGGCCACGGTCGTGCATCAGGCAGAGGGAATTCTGTGCGCACTGAAGACAGTGAGTAGTATGTTGTTTCACGCTCCCTGTATGCAATTCCCAGAGCTTAATTCCAGGAAGAGGGCTGATTGGCTCCTTCTACGCCAACCCCACTGGCTTCCTTTATGTGTCCCCAGCACCCCGAGCTCATCCCCTCTGAAACTTTGTGCTTAGGGTCCCTCTGCTGGAACGCCCTTCCTCCAGAGCCTGGCAGGACTGACTCCATTTCCCATTTTGGTCTCAGTTCAAATGTCAGGTCTCCTCTGACTCCTGTATCCGGCTCTTGGCACGCTACAGCCCAGGGGCCAAACCCAGCTGACCCGCTGATTTTGTACCACCTGCAAGCTTGGATTTTACACGTTTAAAGAGTGTGTGTGTGGTGAGTGGTGGGGGGGAGGAGAAAACCAAAAGACGAAAAGTATTGCGTGACACGTGAAAACTATATGAAATTCAAATTTCAGTGTGCGTAAATAAGGTTTTACCGGGACTCAGGCACGCATGTCTATCCATCTATTGTCTACATGTGCTATCTCACGATAATGTCCGTTGAATAGTTGAGATATGGATCACAAGCCCACAAACCCTAAAATATTTACTCTGGCCCCTTAGAGAAGATGTCTGCTAAGCCCTGTTCTAAAGAAATAACCCCTTTCATGGCAATTTATCCGTGCTGTTTTCTTCACAGCAGAATCTGAGTTCTCTCTATATATATTTTTTATTTACTTGGTTAAAAATGTTCTCCACTTACCCTCCCACAATGAAACAACAGCTCCCTGAGAGCAAAGACTATCTTATTTCCCTCTGTATCCCCCGTAGCTGACACATAGTAGGCTTTTTTTGAAGTGCTTCAGAAGTTGATTCTGTTTACATTACTGACATTAAACATTCAACAAGTTAACGCTATCTGAAAATAGCGTTGGGTGCATTACTAATCGACATAGCCATTGTTTTCCTGGACGTCCCTTATTTTTCAATTATGGTCAAATACACGTGACATAAATTTACCATTTGAACCACTTTTAAGTGCACAGTTCAGTGGTGTTCAACCCATTCACACTGTTGTGCAGCCGTCACCACCATCCGTCCGCAGGACTCTATTCATCTTGCAAAACTGAACCTCTGTTCCCATTAAATACGACTCCCCGTCCTCCGTTCCCCCAGCCCTGGAAGCCACCATTCTACTTCCTGTCTCTAAGGAAGCTGACGGTTCTAGGATGTAGTAGGTTTTTCATAAACATCTGTCAAGGAAATGAACCCTGACCCATTTCTGTTTTGATTGCCAGGAAGCTTAGCACTAAATTTCTGTGCTTTATTGCCGAGATTTTCTTTAAAAAAAAAAAACACACACACACAAAAAAACCTATCTTCTCCCACTTTAATACAGATGTTTTCATACAGATTTTGAACGTATAACCTTGTTCTGAAAGCTGTCACTACATCTAAGATGTCGTCGTTATTGACGTCCCACTAAGACACCAGGACTGGCTGAGGACTGTACGATACGGACCGGTCCTTATCCCAGCCTCCCACATGAGTGCTGAGGAAACGGCTGACGTCTTTCAGTCCATAAGGCACATCGCACCGTTTCTGGAAGTCGGAGGACGGGGCAGGGAAAAACCACAGGTCCCAATGCAACGAAATCCCTGTCTTCAGAGCGAAAGCACCTCTTTTTTAAGGATGGACCCCCCCCCAAAACAAATGACCCCACCTCAAAGCGCGGGCTCACCAGTGACATTGGAAGACCTCTGCAGAACCCCCGTCATCCAGGAGTAGAGAGCCCTCTGGGAATGGGCCGAGGTCTGGTCGTACAGATCCTTAAACACTGCCGAGCTGAAAGACACAAACACGGGACAAGCCGGCGAGGGCTGCCTGAGGAACGCACCCCAAGACGTCTGCTGTCCAAAGCCCTCCCCCCCTTGCTCTGCGGAGCTCTTTTCCCAGTCCTGCTCGGCCCCTCACAGCTAAATGCCTTCCCAAGAGTGGTCTCCGCTTCCTCACCGCTTGGTCACTGGTGTTTTGGTAGCAGCTTTACAGAGATACGAGTCACACGCCATGCAACTTGCCCATGTAAAGTGTACAATTCTATGGTGTTCAGCACAGTCACAGGCCAACACCACAATCAATTTGAGAACATTGTAGGCACCTCAAAAAGAGCAGGTGATAGATACTGTTCTGGAAAAAATCCTTTAAGGGAAAGCTTGCCCATTTGCAAAAACGCTGGCTCTAGCATTCCCTAGTAGTCTGACTTAGGGCGAGTTATTTAACCTCTCCGTGCCTCAGTCTGCTCATCTGAAAAGTGGGGATGGAATTGATGACATCATCCTCACAAGGAGACGAGGGATGGCAGGGCAGAGCAGGAAGAGGGTTGCAAGAGGTAACAAAACTGGGTTGCATTCAGCTTAAGGCAAGGCCCATGGGGTCACCTCTCCTCTGTGAGGTGTCTCCTCTGTGGGCCTCAGTTTCTTCATCTAGGAAAGAAGAAACACCCACTGGGAGTCTTCAGTGGAAGAGGGGGCACGTTCTGGACCCCCCACTCGAGAACTGAGAATCTGGAGTTAGAGAATACGATCTTTGCCCTGTTCTGTTGTCTTCCTATCTGTAAGGCTCGTAACCTTCCCCATCCCTCCACCAGGCTCTTATTTGGGCCCTATAGGAAGTTTTTGCAGGGGCCGCCTGTGGGTTTTGACTGCCCAGCCTCCATGCCCTCTTTTCATAACAGCACCTCAATTTTTCTTAGAGAAACGTTTCTCCCATGCTTGGTCCATGTTGTTTGGGTGGGACTGTGACCCCTATCTAAGCCATTCCACATATAAGATCCCATTCGCCATGGTGATTGGCTCAAGGATGGGCACATGACCCAGCCTGGACCAATGAGAATCAGTCTGGGACTTTACTTGGCCCTGCTGGAAAGAGAGACTGCCTCGGCTGGCCTGGCCTCAGAGGAGGTAGGCCGGGAGCTGCCTGGTCCTCCTCATGGGAGAGAGCCGGCCTGAGCACGAGGCCAACCCAGAGGACGGCAGAGCTGAGAGACAAAAGGCCAAAAATATTCCTGATGGAATAACTGGAGCTTCTGGATCCAACTGTGCCTGAAGTCAGCCCTATACCTAAAACTACTCGAATACATAATTCAAAAAAGTTGGAGTGGGGGTTCCGACACTTGCAATCACACAAGCCGTGGCCAGTCAACTCCCTCTTCTCTCCACGCCCACTCCCACTCCCACACAACCTAGGTGAATGGGGGAGGGCAAGATGCTGACTTCAGAGGGCAGTGTAATGGCACACACAGCAAAGGGGTTTCGTGTGAAATACGTCTTGAAGAAAAACTAGACACCCTGGAGACGGAATGAGGTCAGCACATTGTCTGTTTCCCCTACAGTCCTTTGGCTGCAAAAAAAAAAAAAGAATCTCCCAACTTGTTCTCATCATTGGTCTTTTCCTTCCAAATCATTTTCAGATTTAGAAAGGGCCTTTTAGGGCCATAAAGTAAATACCATAATTCGTAAAAGCGGGGAGCTGGGAGCTGGCAGTAGTAACAGTGCCTGGGGTCTATTGAGTTCTGGACACAACCCTTTAATGTGGTGCCCCCCACACAGTGTAATTTCATACAGGGCTTGGTGCTAACGTACTGTACCCGGCACAGCACCCCAAAAAGAAAAACGTGCTCTCTTTCCGATGCTCTGTCCCTCCAGCTGCCCTTCGGGGAAAAAGTCTCAGTTAGTGCTCCTGAGTCTCCAGCACTCGGCTCGTTTTTCACCAAGAGAACAGACCCCAGGCTCAGAGCCTAGGAAAAGCAACACACATCTCGCTAGAGTTTCGTGACACTGTTGGTTGTTTTACTTTAATTATAGTGTTTATTTTTATGACTCCTTGTACTGAAGACAAAGAATCCCCGGTCCCCATCCACAGTAATGATATCAAATTTGCTTTTTAAATAAATATCAAGGAAAAAGAATGAGTCACGAGAAAGAAAGACAGGACGTAAGTAACGGCCCAGATGGTGATAGCACAAAAGGTTGTGAGGATGGTACCAGAATGCCTCATATTTGCGAGACGCTGTTTTAATCAGATCAGACCATCTCTGAACCCCGCCGATTTTCAGCTTCCGTTCCAGACCTCACGTCCCCACCTTCCCCACCTGCCTTCTCCCCGCTGCCGTGTGTCACCTCCCTGAGTTCTCGCGAGAGGACTAGGGGTGGAGAGCGGGATTGGGAGGGTCAGGAGGGATCACTCACAGGTTCTTGAAGGCGTCCTCGCCCAGGTCCCGAGGCAGCCGCTCTGTGATGTCCGGCTGCAGGAAGCTGCCTGCGGATCCCCTCAGCACCCTGCCCAGGATGTCCACACACTCCAGCGGGTTCAGCACCTGGAAACACCTCTCCAGCGTGATGAGAAGCAGGCTGCGGTTCACGCCCGGGCTCTGCAAGGCTTGTTTCCGAATCGCTCCCAAATCGACGACAATGTCGTCCAGCTCCTAAAGCAATGACAGACGTGAGGGTGGTCTTGAGAGCAGCCTCTCGATCCTTAGCCGCAGTGGGAAAATTCAGGAGCCCTGTTTAACACCAGGCTGCTAGGTCAAACCCTCTAGAACTTTCCATCTCCTGCAGCACAGAGTCAAGGCCCTCACTGGCTTCACAACCACCAGGCCACGTCCTGCTCGCTGGATACACCATGACAGTCTCCCCTCAGGCTCCTGCTCCAGCTGGAGCTATCTCCCCACCTCCTTTCGCCAGCAAACTCCAATCCTTCAAGGCCAGGCTCCGTCGTCACCTAACTGGTGGTGTCCTTCCTCTCTGACATCCAGCCAGGTCAATGCCCCCTCCACCGTCTACTCCCAAAGCCCGTGACGCATTAGAGATGCCCATAGGCCTGTCTTCCTCTGAGCCTGAGGCCCTAAGTCCCGCCTGCATTCAAGCGTCACTGGGGAGAGACCCCAGCTCCCACATACAGTCTGATTTGATTGGTCTGGGGTGGAGTCCTGGCATCTGATTGTGACGTGCAGCTGGGGTTGAGCCAGGAGAGTCCATGAAGTGCAAGCCACGTACCTAGTACGATGGCTGATACCCAGGAGACATTGAGAAATAGCCCGTTTGAATGAATGAATGAATGAATAAATGAATGAATCCTTTGAACCACAGAACCCAGTAATGATGACAGGGTTTAGTCACAGTCTGACTGTTCCCTCTGTCCTTCACCCTCCAAAAATAACAGCCACCATTTCCTGAGCACTGACTACTCACCAGGCCCTGTGGGACGCAGGGGCTAAGCCCAGGGCTCCAAGGGTGAGACCTTCTCAGGTACAACTCCCTGGCCCTGCACTTCTCATCTGTGTGTCATTGGGCAAATCGCTTACCTTCTCTTACGTCTCCGTTTCCTCCTCTTTCATGGAGCCAAAATTAGCGACTACCCCTTAGATTTAGGGAAGACCTGAGTGAGATCACGAATGTACGGTGCCTAACAAACATGCCCCAAATGTTCTATATTGTTATTAAATCAGTATCGCAGGTGATGAAAACACAAGGGGGAACGCAACCTGCCCCCACGTACACGGAGCTGGGACCTGAGACGAGGGGACCTGAGTCCAAGCCCACACTTACAACCATGACCGAGCGTTTCCTACCGTCAGTCACTGACCGTCGGGGGCTAAACAGTGTAGTGGCGAGACTGCACCTTAGGGGTCTGTGGATAGAATTTAGGGAGCCTGTGAACAGTGGGGGGAAATTGCATCCTCGTTTCCTCTGCCATAGAACTGACAACCAGCATTTCCTTCCTGGCTGAGCGTGGGCAACCAGCAAAGCCTCAAATCTTTACTATCTGACCCTTTACAAAAAGCGTTTGCCGACCATTCCCTGAGAATAAAACCTGACGCGCAGTAAACCCTCAAGAAACATTCATCAATATCATGTTCACCATCCTCGTTTGTGCCGTGTCTTTGTCCTGATTTTACTATTACTTCATGTTTTTCTTTAAAACTTTTTAAAAACGTCCCTTTATTTAAAGAGGAAACATGACATCTCTACCAACCTCACAGATTTGATGTCTCCACTCTATTGTGATAACAGATGTTAAGGTAAATCTATGAGTATCAAAATGTTTAAATGGTTTAACTCCTTTTGGGAAACGCTGCTCCACACAAACCTGTCTCTGCAAAAAGAAAACTCTACACTTCACCTTTCCAGACCCCACAGATTTTCTGGGTCTGAGGCCTTGCTTTGCCCTTACATCACCAACCGCATTTTGTAAAAATGATCTGTTTCTGGTTTTTGTCTCCCTTCCGGACTGTAAACCATAGCAACCATTCGTGGGTGTTTATCGAACCAAACTCCTGGAAGCTCCTCATTTTTAGTACCCGTAAGAGGAGGAATCACAAGCCTCTGCCTTTGAACTTTGGAGACAGTGAGAAAAATCTAGGTCCCAAAGCCCCCGGGGGCTTGGAGACAGATAAATGAAGGCCAGTGCCTGAACCGGTTCAGTTTGCTTCAACGCAACCAGCACCGACTGGCCCTGGACTACGCCTGCTCCCCGGGAGCCAAGAGGCCTCACCAAGCGTTCCTTCTTGTCTTCTAAGAGGCATTTCATGGCCGTGCAGAACTGCTGAGCATCTGCTTCCCTCAGGTCCTCCAGCAGCTTCTGGGGCTGGTACAGACGCTGCTCCAGGTGGTTTTCCATGGCTGCCTGGACGGGGGACATTGGGAGAGTCAGTGAGGACAGCACAGGCAGGCCGTCAGCACCATGGCCAGCAGCCCAGCCAGGACGCCTACTTCCAGCACAGACCACACGCTGGCAGCCTGTGCCCCTCTGGATGCGCTGGCACGGAAGTTTTTCGTTAGCTGCCAACATTTAAAAGTCAGGGGATTCCTCACAGAAATCCAGATTTCCAACTTCTCTTGGAAAGCACCAGGATATGGCAATGCTGGGCACATGTCGTCCCTTCCTGGTGATCTACCAGCAGGCCGAGCGAGGGGCCGGCATGCCCCATCCCTGTAGGTGATTGAGGCTTCAAGACCAGAGCAGCTGGCCTCTGCCCAGAAAGTTTACTACCCCTGGTGGACACTGTGCAAACCTTGTCTCAAGCTATCAGTGCAGGACAACAATTCAGGCAGCAGAAACAAAATCCCCATGGCCCCCTTCAGGACTAGGAACAGAGGCCAGCACCCTCTCCTGAAAAAGATGTCCTCTTCTACCTGGGGAATTATTTTCTGCATCTCCCTTAAATAGAGCTGCTCTAGAAAGGCACCAGAGCACGACGGCACGAGCGAAAGGTGGAACCAGACAACCCACGTGCAAATCCCCACCTTGCCACTTACTAGCCGTGTGGCCTTGGGCAAGTTACTCGACCAGGGCTGCTGGATAAAACACAGGATGCCCAGTTAAATTTGACTTGCAGGTGAATAATGAGTCATTTTTAGCATAAGTATATCCCAAATATTGCATGGAATATACTTATACTGAAAAAAATTATACATTGCTCATTTGCAAGTCAAATTTCACTCGGCGTCCTGTATTTCTTCATTTGCTACATGGGCAACACTACCTCTGGGCCTCAGTTTCCCCAGCTGAAAATAGAGCCAATGGTAGGATTCACTCGGAGGGTTAAATGAGTGTAGAAAGTGTTTTCACCAGTCCCTAGCACACCCTAAGTGGTCGGTAAGTGTCAGACATTATTCTCTGTCCTGAATGACGTGAACAGTTATTTACTCAATGTCTCTTCCTCTCAAATGAAAGGCTCACATGGGTGGTAATATGAGTGCCTTCTTCTCCTCTGAGTCTCCAGGGTCTAGAACTGTGCCTGGCAGAAAGTCGATGCCAGAAAAATAGATACTGAGTGACTACATGAATGTACAGACAGGAAGACAGGTAGTATATCCACTAAACAGGTGAAAATATGTACATCTCATGAGAAACCAAACTGAGAGAGAGCAAAGGATCAGGCATAATATCTCTTAAATTGCCACAGATTGATGAACAACAGAAAGAAAGCAGGTGCCATGAAGCCACCAGCTGCTGCCAGCTGGCGGGTAGCCTGGTAAATGGCGACCAACCAACTCTCTGAAGGTAGTTTGCACGTGACTGTTGGTTGATATTTTTGTTGTCGCTAAAAAGGATGTAAACATTGAAACAGCAAAGATGTACGTCAGAACTTCATTCATCCATGACACGAATTCTTTTGCTCAATCAGATAATAGGTCTTGGATATTGGAAGAGTATTTCCTCAATGTTCTGTGCCATTCACAGTGTACTGGTAAAGACAGGACCCACCACATGGACTGGCCGCTGGCCGTGCTAACGAGGCACGTGCCATCAGTTCTCCCCACTCCCCACCATGCCCTATTACCCCCCCCAGGCAAACACCCACAGCCATCTACCAACACGCCTGTGCTACTGCTTTCCTTATGGCAGAGTTAAAATCAAACAAAAACAGGCCTTGGACCCATGCTTGAGAGATTGATCATTATACCCAAAAGTCCACTCTCCCGTTCCTTTTAGCAACAGAATCCCACGAGTCCTAGCGGGGTTCATGGCCTCTGTAAGAAGTGACTAGGGCCTAGGAACCGACGGAATGTAAGCAGAAGGAAGTGTGCAACTTGCAGGTCACATCCTTAGAGGAGAAGATGTCAGCCCTCACTTCCTCTTTCCCACCCCTCCCCTCCCTTGGCTTGGAGAATGGAGGAGCCGTTCCAGCCATGTGGGCAGCACTCCCTAGAGGGTGACAAAGCAATGAGAGAGAAGGAACCTGGCCTCTGCATGGCCTTTTGAAATAGAGCTGCCTCCCACTCTGGACCATGATGTGACACAGAAAGAAACTCAGCAGTTTGCGCTGCTGTAAATTGGAGTCTCTCTGTCACAATTGCTCAGCCTGTACCCTAATACACCATGTCTCCATCCAAGGCGGAAAAATGAAAGACAGACAAAGAGCTTGTATCGTGTTTCAAGAAACACGGGACAGAACAGGCTTCTCTGGGGAGGTGAAGACTAGATCGAAGCCGAGCCCGCTTCTCCAACTTACCTGGCCCCTGAGTTTGCACTCCCTGAGCACGGAGAGAGGAACATATATGGATGGGTCTCAGGTACACACCTGGAGGCTGGGGATGGTGAAGGCAACGTTCTGTGAGTTCAGGTAGGCCAGGACTCTGTGGGACAGGTCTGCCGTCCACACGTGGGAGCTTCAGCCAAAGACAGAAGGGACAAAGTCACGACGACTGTTCCCTTACCATAAGGAGCTCCCCTACTAGCTGAGTGACCAGGGGACCGGAGTTCGCAGAGGATGCTGGAATCCTCTGGGGCTGGGGGAGGGGAGGGTGCTAGAAGCTTTGTGCGTGGAGGGAAGAGACTTGTTAACATGGCTAGGGGGAGGGGGGCAGTTTCCTGGATCTCATTCTCCCGAAGACAATTACCAATTTCTGAGCTGTGTGCAATATTCTAATTCCCATAGCAATGCACTTAAATCAACTAAATCCAAACAGACAGACTCAGAAAGATGTGCTTCACTAAATTAGGTTTAAAACACAGATGCGGTGTGGGTACCACGGGAGACCTAGAACGGCCCTGTGAACAGTGTGGGCTCCAAAGCTGGGTCTACAGCCTGGCTCTCCCACTTAACTGCGTGGCCTCAGGCAATTTACTGACTGGTCCTGTGCCTCAGTTTCCCTCTCTACGCCACACAGCTAACAATTGGGAGGATTCCATTGGTTTACCCATGTAAAGTGCTTCAAACAGTGCCCAATGCACAGAAAATGCACAGTTTCATGTATAAGAGCCCTAAAATCGGAAACAACTCAAACATCCAACACCAGGTGAAAGGTCCAACACAGATGGCACAGCCATTCAGTGGGCTACCAGTCACCCATAAAAAAGGAGGGAGCTGGAGTCTGGCTTCCAGCTATGATGGAGTAACTGAAGAGTGCTAAAGCCTCCTGCTGAGAGCAATTACAAGGCCTTTGCTGATCCCATTTTTGTTATTTTGTTATAAGCAGATGAAAGAGAAAATGAATGAATAAACTAATAAAAGTGTTTAGTCTGAAAGAAGATATACAAGTTATCTCAGGGGGAGGAATGCTTATGGGGGGCTTCCACTTTAGCATAAGGCGGTACCCTGAGGCGGTATCATGAGAATTATCTGCTAATGTGTGTCTTTCCACAACACTCCCCAGTGCCGTGCCCTTCATCCCCAGGATCTAACACTGGCCTGTGTGCGGTACGTAACATGCCCGTGAAGGCCCTGAAGCCAGGCTGTGAATATGCACTCGACTCTACCACTTCCCAGCTGCGTGACCTTGATCCACCCTCCCTGGGCCTCAGTGTTACCATTCTGTCCAATGGGATAACAACAGGACCTACCCAATTCGATGTGTTTCTGTGCACAAAGCACTTAGAACGGTACCTGCTATGTAGCAACCACTCGATAAATGTTAGCCCCTGCTGGAGCAGAGAGGAGTCAAGTTTGTGGAACACATGTATCTACTCTAAACAACCCTTGTGGGTGACATTTTTGGTCACGAGTCTGTGTTACTTTGCACAATTAAGAGACCTTCATTAAGCGTTTGTATTAAAAATCTAGCCCACCCCCACCCCTCCCCTGTATGGTGGGTTACCTTTGAAACTGTATGAGATCCAGTAACGCTACAATGGGAATAAAATGAAAAGACAACTTAAAAAGGAATCACTCCACAGACATCACAGGCGCATTGGGTGTGTGACTCTGAGCGGCAGCAAGTGGGGACAAAGTGGGGACATTACCATTCAGATAGCTTCCCTCTATTATTTCTTCCTAAAAGGCAAAGAGATAACATCAAGTGTAACATCCAAACGCTGGCAGTTCCAGTCGAGGGGGTTTTGATGAAAAGAAAATGAAATACTCACCGCCATTTTTTGCAGCAACGGATGCAAATCTGTAAGAAAGCCATTGAATGTATAACTAGAGCTGAATTGCGTGACCTTCAAAACTACAAATGTGGGTTAGGAAAAAAGCTGCCCCCAAAAGTCAGTCGTGAAGGAAATTTTAGTGGATTTTAATGATATCTGTGCCTGTAGGTGCCCAGTGTGAGAAAACCTTGGTTTCAAAGCTCTTTTAGAATAATCCTAAAAACCTTACACACATGTGCTCACACGTGTGCATGTGTACACACACACACACACACACACACACACACACACACTCCAAAATACTTTACAGCATCACATACATAAATTGATCCCTCCCCACTCCACTTCCCTAAGATGTCTGGAAACCATGACAAACGATTCCTCCAATGGGACTTACCCTGCCTGGAATTTGGAACTCTGTGACTTGCGACGCCATGACTCAGAAAAAGGGACAGGAAAAGAGCGTACGTCCTAGGTTCCTGACACATCCTCCTGCAGTTAATTCAAGCACGGAAGTGATTCAGGTTTGATTCTTAAACATATGTAAGAGCATCCAGAAAAACAGAGGGAAAGGCAAGTAGACCCAGAATCCCTTGAGGTTTTCAAAAAAATACTTCAAAAATTCCACCTACTTTGCTCCATCTGAACCCCTATCCGAGATACAATCATCTCTCTCCTGTTCAAAGCCTTACCCTCTCCACCATTCCCCTCAATCAAGCAGAGAGGAGTGCTTAAAAGCATGGACTCTGTTATGACCGAGGACTTATAGTCAGAACATAAAAAGAACTCTTAAAATTCAGTAAGAAGATAAGCCAATGGGGGAATGGAGAAAAGATACAAACTTAAACGTCATTAAAAAAATACAAATGTCCAATAAACACATAAAAGATTATCAACACCATTAGTTATCAGAACATGCAAATTTCACCCACAATGAGACACTACTACATACCCACCGGAATGGCTACAAGTTAAAAAGATTGATAATACCAAGTGTTGGCGAAAATGTGGGGCAACACAAACTCTTATACACTGCTGCTACAGCCACTTTGGAAAACTGTTGGGCAGGGTCTTATACACTCAAATATACAATAGTCTATTGCCTAGGAATTCCACCCCAGGTACTTACCCAAGAGAAATTAAAGCATGTGTCCATACAAAGTCATGTACAGTTTCATTCACAGAAGCCCCAAATTGGAAACAACTCAAACATCCAACACCAGGGGAAAAATCCAACACAGATGGCACACCCACTCAATGGAATACCAGTCACCAATAAAAAAGGAGTGAGTTGGACTTTTGCATCCAGGTGTGATGGAGGCATCGGCTATAGACAAATCTCGTTCTTAAACAAGTAAAAAACCAACCAAAATCTATGAAACAAAGGTTTTCAGACATCGGACAACAGGTAGCACAAGACCGAGATTCCACAGAGAAGGGAAACTGCGATGATGAAAAATACATACATTGGTCTCTGGTTCCGTCTCTGACACAGAGCTCCTAAACGCTTCGTAATTCCCAAGGTGCTAAGAGCACTCAGAACACCTCTTGTTCTGAGAAGGCGACTCTGGGTGGGCTCTGGGCGGGCGGGGTGGTCACCAGTTAGTAAGTGATCCTGCCCATGGGGGGAGTCTCCCTAAAATCCCAATTGTAGGGGTCCAGGGCGCTTCCAGGTGGGCAACACATCCACACTAAGAGGGTGACACACCCCAACTCCATGGGGACAGAAGCTCTTGCACTCGGGACCCTCCCAGACCTCACCCTGTGTGTCTCTTCCTCTGTATCCTTTAATAAAAGGATAAACGTTAAGTGAGCGTTGCCCTGAGTTCTGTGAGCCACTCTAGAAAATTAACTGCAACTGAGGAGAAGGCCGTGGGAATGGACAGTTTGCAGCCAAATCTCCCTCCACTGGTGGACGGTTCACCTCAGCGGGGCCCATCCATGCCATGGGATACCACTCAGCAATGAAAGGAACAAACGACGGCTACGCAGTCACGTGCGTGGGGCTCAGGGAACTGTGCCAAGTGAACAAAAGCCAATCGTGACGGTTACGTGCTGTACGATTCCATGTATATAAAGTAATCGAGCACAGATTAGTGTTTGCCACGGGGAGAGGGGACTGTGGCTATTCAGGGTGCACAAAGGAGCCTCCTGGTCCCGGAACAGTGGCGGGAGTGGTTACATGAATCTACACATGTGACAACACCGTGAAAACTACACACGCGTAAGTGCATGTAAAACTCATGAAATCTGCATAAGCTCTATGGGTTGCACCAATGTCAGTCTCCTGGTTTTGCTAATGTAGTGAAGTTATGCAAAACGTGATCGTTGGGGGAAACTGGGTCAAGAGTACACGAGGACCTGACACTCCTTTTTTCCTTTTGCAACTTTCTGTGAATCTATGATTATTTCAAAATAACACATTCTTTTAAAGCCCCCAGAGGAAAAAGTTACATTACGTGCACAGGGAAAGGAAGGAATTGATTTATGCAAGAACATGGATGAACCTCAAAATCATCATGACAAACAACATCAGCCAATCCCAAAAGAGTCCAGATTGCATGATTCCATTTATATGACATTCTAGGATAGGCAAAATAATCCACAGTGGCAAAAAACAAATCAGGACTTCCTGGGACTCTACTGGGATCCAGTGGGAGGAGTTTATTGCAAAAAAGGTCACAGGGGAACTTTGCGGGGTGACATTTCTCTGTCTTGATTGTGGTGGCTGTTATACAGATACGTATATGTATTTATCTAATCTCATCGAACTGTACCCTTAACATGGGTGCATTTTATTCTACTGGAAATTACACGGCACAAAAGTTGATTTCAAAAGAGAAAGGGCAAGCATGGACTAAGTGGCCATGTCGCCTGGTGTGACTCTCCTCTCTACCATGTACAAGCTGTGTGATGTTGCACAAGGTCCTTAACCTCTCTGTGCTTCTGTTCCCTCACGTGTAAGACAGGGTTAGGAATAGTACCCCCATAGCAGTATTGTCTGAAGATAAAATGCGTTAATGCCAGTAAATCACCTAAAACCATCCATGGCACAAAGGAAGCTCTCCGCATGGGTTTACTAAAGAAACCAATAAGCCAGACTAATATTTTCAAAACTCAAAGCACAGAGTGTCTGGGGAAAGAATGTTCCAGAAAAAGGGAACGGCAAGTGCAAAGGCCTTGAGGTTCGGCACGCAACTGGCATGGTTAATAAATCGCATGCGCAGTGGGGGGTGAGGGTTAGACCCCTGTAGGCAACTTGGCTTTGACTTGGAGGAAGATGGGAGCCCCGGAAGGGGCATTAATTAGCACAAGCCCCAGAGACAGGCTCTGACTATTTTAGTGCCCACAAATAAAGTTTTATTGGAACAACGCCATGCCAAGTCACCTACGTGTTGGGCGACTGTGTGCTCCCCAATGCCACAAATATTTACTCTCTGTTCCTTTACTGGGCTTAGAGCTACACACTGACATAGTTACAGAAGAAATGTGGTGTGGGACGTGGCTGCAAAACAACACGGGAGGCAGGAAACAGGTGGAGGGGAGGGCCCAGGACACACGGACACAAGGACGGCCAGACGTGGACCACGGAAGTTGGGTGATGGGCACACGAGGTGCACGACAGTCTCGGGTCTACTTTGGCACACGTTTGAAATTTTCTACGTAAACAATGTTTAATAAAGGAAAAGCAAAACAAAAGGGACTGCGCGTTTTGAATAAAAGAGGGCGGGAGGTGGGGAGGAACTGGAAAGGGGGCTGAGCGAGGGGGTCCGAGGACCGGGAGGAAAACCGTGAGGCTGGTGCCCTTGAGGTCAAGTCAGGTGAAGTTTGGGAACAGCATGGTTCCCTCGACACTCAGTCCCCTAAATACTGGTACCCACTCTTCACAAGACCATGGAGGGAACCCCATCGTGCACCCGTAGGTTTTTCCAGATTATTTCAGAGGTACACCCCCCTCCCCCCACCCCGCATTCTTCCATCCAGATTTCTCTGGCATTCTCTAGTTTGTTATGCAAATAGATTCTTCATCCCCCCAAGGGGGCCTCCTCCACCAGCTTGGGAAACAGTTACGCTCATTTTACTGCCCAGGGCAAAAACCAACTGAAACTTCTGAAACCTCCAGACACTGAAGCACGCATTCTAACAGGTGTTGGGGGACCCGGTCCCAGAGCACTTTGTAGAGGCGTCCAAGCCGTCCCCACCCACCTCCCCCACGGCAGGTTCAACTCTCATAATAACTCTTACTGGGCTTGGGTCTTTGGGGCTCTGGGGAGCCTTTGGCCCTTAGAGCTCCCTTCCCTTTGGGCAGCTGCCCTGGGCACTGGCCTCATTCACAACTCTCCAGTTTCCCAGACAATGAGCCTTCTTGTGCAAATGAGTCCGGTCTCCCTATTAACTCTACGGAGAGGTTTACAATTACTGAAACAGACGCCCGCTTTCTGTCTTCGTTCCAACGAAACCCCAGCCCATCGCCAGTACGGGAATTTGTTTTTAATTAAAAGCCCTTTGGGTCACTCTCTTTTCGGAGCCTGGCCAAAAGGACTGAAAAGACTGAGCAGGGCGCTGGTGATTAGGGGTCGATAGCTTCCTCCAGGGGACCCACCGCTTCCCCATCAAAAGGCTCCCCCAGTGGCAGGTGGGTGGAAGTCAGCCAGGCAAGGACTGCCTGGGTGGAACCTAAAATGAAAATGGCAACAATAACCCCCAAACCTGAAATGAACAGTTTCCTGAGAAACTGCGAGCTTTTGGACGCGCAGCGAGACCCACGGTTTTAAAACTGGGGAAGTCACAGGCAAAGCAGGACGCGTTTGATCACCCTGGAGATGGATGAGAGACATTTTGTCTTCTGTGAAACTCGCAAAGATGCTGGGAGGCTCCCCCAGTGCTGGGGCACCCCATCCCAGACACCAACCAACAATTCACAATTACATGGAGTTTCGCTGTGCAAAGCAGCTGCAGCTAAACTCTGTTCCATGGACACATCCACACATATGGGCCTGCAGATTCGACCTTGGAGATTTTACACACACACACACACACACACACACACACACACACATTACTATTAATGTAAAATGGGTTAATTTTTGTCAGGCCTGCAGAACACCAGGCTGATTGAACTGGCTTTGCATTTTATTTCAAACCCTAGTGTTGGAATGGCCGAGTTCCCAAGGGGTGTATGTAGCACTGCAAGGAAACGTGCTTTCTGGACGAGAGGCGTGAAGGCCGAGGCTCTTGTCCCAACCCCTGTACCCTGATGTTGAGACCCTTTCTTCTCTCCTAGTCTCAGGAGAGCACAAGGCTGGGGATTCCTTGACGATGCGGGAGAGACAGGAGGAAATGGCCTCACCCAGCACCTTCCGTGCGACACGCCGGGTCCTCCCTTCCAGCTGCTGTTTCATTAGCCCTGAGCGTTTACTTCTCCTCACAGAGCAGTTCAGTAGACACGCAGGGTCACCCAGCAAGCCCATGGCACAGAGGGGGCCCCCTGTAGGGCTGCCTGACTCCCTAGTAAGCATAATCCCAGCAACCGCTGAACGAGAGGGAGCTCAGTTATGCCCCTCTCTACACGCACTGTTACTTCATCCGTGTAGAATCTTTGAGGCAAATATGACCATGATCGCTGTTTCACAGATGAGGCAACAGGTTTTAAGAGGCCAAGTGACCTGCCCACAGTCACACAGCTCCGAAGTGGCAGGGCCAGGTCCCAAACCCAGAGCCGAATGATTCCAAGCACTGACCAGCTTTGACCTCCAGCCTCTCTGCCCAGCAGCCCTGAGCCTGCAGGCGGCCAGTGCTTTACTTGGGCCACCCATTATAGCTGTGTGCTGTTGGGCAAATGCCTTAACCTCTCTGGGCTTGTATTTCCCTATCTGTCCAATAGGGATGGCAGTAGTTTCTCCCCCACAGAGACTGGGGGAGCACTTTTAAAGTTCATGAATGTATCCAACTCATTTGCTTTACCTGCGTCTTCCCATTTCTTGCTCACACAGCTATGAGAGAAACTATGGAAAGAACCGAGCCGCGCGCGGGCACGTATAAAACCTAAACGCCTAGCAGCCATTATCATTATTGATGCCATTGTCTCGGCGGCTGATATTTTCATCACGAAGTTGTCCTCACTCGTATTAAGTGGGTTCGGATCCCTTTCCTGGAAGTTTCATCTCATTCACTCACACACACACACACACCCCACGGACGCCCCCGCCCATGAGCCCTGAAGCCGCCGTATCTGCCCTGTGCCCGCTCTCCTTTCTCCTTGTCCCCGCTGCCCCGGGCGCGCCCTGCACCCCTTCCCTGGGGAGGCCCCGCGGCGAGCGCCCAGCCCGCATCCCCTGCGCCCCGAGGCGCGCCCGCCCGTGACCCCTGCGCCTGGCCCCGCGGGGTCCCCCTCCAGGACCACGGCGCGCGCCTCACCTGGGGAGCCAGCTCTCCTGCTCTGCGGCCCGCGGGTGGGAGGGCGCGCGGGGCACGGCGCGCAGGGCGGGGCGGGGCCGCGGACACACCCAGGGCGCGCCCACCGCCCGGCGGGGCCCGTGCGCACGGAGGGCCGGGCAGGGCAGCGCACGCCTGCGCAAAGCGTCCCCCTCCTGCTGCGGTGCCCGTGGAAACCGAGGCACCCAGAGCTGTTGGGGTTCCCGGCCCCGCGTGGGGCTCCCTCTCCAAACCGGAAGCGGGCTGGACGCAGACAGTTACGCGCTGAGGCTCCCCCTTCCGAGGTGGCAGCGAGGAAGGAGGATGCACTCCAAAGACATACCCGCCCACTGCAATGTAGGGACTGGACTTGGGTCCGGATTCCAACTGACCATTCCAAGTTTATAGACAGTTTGAACAGTGTGGCCGCTGGGTATTTAATGGTTGGGATTTTTAACGTGTGACATGTGTGTCAGTGTGGGTGCATGCATGCGTGGAAAAGAGCGGAAGGGCAGATACCAAAATATGAACTAACAGCGGTGCCCTCAGGGTTATGGGGTAGGTAAAGTTTATTTGCATTTTCTTCTTTTCACTTGTATTTTCTACGTTTTCTATAATAAACATGATATTTATAATGCAAAACACAGTAGGGCTTTATGATCCGTCACAGCCACCTTATAATTAATAAAAGCAAGGGGGTAACATCAAGTGCAGGAAAACCCATCTTGTTCTGCTGAGTATAAAGGACGGCGATGTATTCTCAACCATCTCGACTCTACCCTTTGATAAGTGTTGAGGGTCCAAAGGCCTTTACAACCAATATTGTGTAGACTCCTGAACGGAATGTAAGAAAACAGCATTTGGGCATTCGATCTGTTTTTAATTATTACCCAGAACTGTTAAGAAGTGCAGGTGTATAAGACATTCCGATTTTACCAAAATCCTTACTTTTGATTCTACATATATTGAAAGTAATTTGAAAACGGCCTTATCACAAAAATAAGGGTATTTTAATCTATGTGAATACAGCATATTGGCTCTAATATCCAGGGGGAAATCTTAAGTTCTAATTATGTAATAATAATCTCCTAATTCTCCAAAAGTATAAAATTTCATAGCTAAAAAGTAGTATTTCAGCATCAGAGAACATGGATTCCAATTCAGTGATCTCAGTACAGATAGCTAATTACTAGTAAATGAAACCCAGTGCCATACAAGTTGAACTATGAAAACAAATCATGAGGGAAATGCAAATCAAAACCACAATGAGAAACCACCTCACACCAATAAGTATCAAGAAAAGCAGAAAGTAACTAGTGTTGGTGAGCACGTGGAGAAACTGGAAGCCTTGTGCACTGTTGGCGGGAAAGTAAAATGGTGCAGCTGCTGTGGAAAAACAGTATGGCGGGTCCTCAAAACAATTCAACATAGAAGTACCATATGATCCAGCGTTTCCAGTTCTGGGTCTATACCCCCCAAAAGAAGTGAAAGCAGTGACTCAGATACTTGCGCACCTCTGTTCAAAACAGCTTCATTGACAATAACTGAAAAATGGAGGCAGCCCAAGTGTCCATTGGTGGATGAATGGATAAGCAAAATGTGGTCTGTACCTATAATGGAGTCCTTTTCAGCCTTAAAAGGGAAAGAAATTCTGGCACCTGCTACATGCTACAGCATGGATGAAACCTTGAGAACATTTTACTGCGTGAAATAAGCCAGACACAAAAGGACGAATACAGTATGATTCCACTTATATGAGGAACTTAAAGTAGTCAGATTCATAGAAAGTAGAGGGGTGGTTGTCGGGTGAGGGGAAGAGGGAATGGGGAGTTAAGTGTTTTATGGGGACAGTTTCAGTTCTGCAAAATGGAAAGTGCTAAAGATGATGGCGGCGATGGCTGCACAGTAGGGATGTGCTAACTACCACGGAACTGTACACTTAAAAATGGTTAAGATGGTAATTTGGTTATGTGTGTTTTACAATAAAAAACTGAAGAAGATAAACGAATACTGGGGCTGTGTCAGTGAACACTAGTAATTTTAAAAGCAACCAACTAAAAGGGATGTGGTTTCCTGAATTGCCTTCCAGAACAGGAAAAGTTCATTAATGGAAAGAGGTCTATAGTCCGTAGTGTACCGAATACTGATGTACCAATTCTTATTTCTTAGTTTTGACAAGTAGGCCACGACTACTTAACAAGTTAACATGAGGGTAAGTAAGTAGGTAAAGGGTATATAGGAACTGTCTGTACTATCTTTGCAAGATTTCTCTAACATTATTCCAAAATAAGTTCATTTTAAAGTGAATTTTAAAAACCAGGTGACAACTAAAGAAAGAATTAATGCCTACATAGACGACAGACAACACAAGTATATTAGAACTGACAAAGCAAGTGGCAAACTACAAGTGCCTATAGAAAACTACAGTAGATGTGAAATTTGAGTTTTTACTGTACTGTTCACTGTTGCCTAGCTGTTGGCTCATCGTCCTCTAACTGCAAAAAGGCAGGCTGTTGAATTTTATACGGCAGTAATAGTTCCTTAATGATTCAGGGTGCATTTTTTCATTCAGATCACAAACGTTTCTTAGCGTGGATATAGTGTGAACTTCCATCTGCCAATTCATGATTTTTTTTTTTAATCTTTGGTAAGTTAGTTTTTAAGTTTGTAAGCGTCCTGTTTCAAGTCTATAATGAGACCAGTTTTGAACTCAGGGGATTCCTAGGCAGTACCACTCAGACCACACCCTCCCGACTCAGTGAATCGGGTGTTAATTTGGGGGTACGTAGCCACCTGCACTGACGGGGTAGCTCCCCTTAGCCACTGGAAGCCCACGTTCAATGCGCTGCAGTTAGAGAAAAAGGATCCTGAAACACTCTATCAGTAACCAAGCGGTGGGAAGCAATTGGTGAAAACATCTTGCTTCTTTAGGAATCTATTTAAATTCCATACTCAGAACGAAGTGAAAACAAAGCTTTACTCAAGAGAGATGGCTTGAAACAACGAAGTTTTGTTTCTCAGCCCAGCTTCTTTTCTGTTAAAGGCCAACTATGTAAAAACTGATATGACATGTAGAAGGGTACAAAATACACTGTTGCTTTTAACTTCTCTGCACAAGGGAGACATGACTAGGGGTATTGTCTCTTCTCTCCTTCCCGTCTCTGAAATCAGTGGGCGAAACGCGAAGGGGCTTACACCTGCAGGTGCAAGGGGCGAGGGTCACAGGTGCAGCTTGCAGGTCCTTTCTCTGGACCTAAGGTCAAATGATTAGCTTGCTTTGCACACAAATAGAGCTCTTCTTAATTTCTTTAGCACAACCTTAACTTGATATGAAGCAATTACACAAGGAATGGTGCAGACAAGAAAGCAGCTTTATTGTACTTTGGGGCGGGGTGAGGGGGAACATTTCATTTAGGAGGAAAAAAAGCCACTGACAATCAGTAAGCAACACTGCCACCTAGTGGAATGGTGACACACCAGCAAGACTTCAAAACCAGATCGGAAATATGAGATTTGCTGGTTTTAAATTTTCACCATACGTCACTTTTGATAAGCTGGTCTTCAGAGAACCTCAGATTTTGAGAAACTGTTTTTATCTTGAAATGCATACATGTATGTGCTTTCTCTGCTTTTTTTGGAGGAGGACAAATTATGAGTTTTGGGTTTGTTTTTAACACACCGTCAAATTAATTCCCAATTTCAAAACAACCCGTGATTATGACAGTTTATAAAGAAACAAAACTCAACTGTACAAGAACTCCACTAAGTTTACTCATTTCCTCCTTCTATTTTTACAATCTAGGGTGCTAAGTACTTGCACTTCATTTATTTCCCTGAGTTCCTGGAAAAAAAGCATGAGGAGATCCAAGATGGTGGAGTCAACACTGTGCCTGCTTTCTTCTGTGAACACATTAAAATACAACTACATTACAGAACCATAAACCTGGAAACCATCTGAAGTCTAGCTGAACTGAAGTTTTATAACTACAGATATGAAGAAGCAGCCTGACAGCCTGGTAGGAGGGGCAGATGCCAAACAGGCCCACACCTGCATGTGGCGGCTGGGAACCAAGAGCGATATCTCAGCTGCAGAGGTTCCCCCCAGAGGAGTGAGGGACCCCCGCCCCAGAGTACTGATGCCGAGAAGAGGAACCCCTACAACATTTAGCTGTGAAAAATCAGTGGAATTCCGACCAACTGGGTGGGAGGAAAGCGGGAGGAAACCCAGGTGTTCTCTTAACCGCCCCGCCCCCCCACCCCCACAGACTCATTCCCTCACATGCACTCACCTGGGGCTCCAGCGGAGGGACGGTGACTCGGGGGACAGCGGAAGCGTGGCGGGTGGCAGGGCAGACTGGGGAGTGTGGCTTCAGAGCAAGGGCTGGAGGACAGTCACCATTTTCCCGTGAGAGAGCCTCTCCCCTTCAGGCGGCAAGGGGCGCCATCTTTCCCGTGTTGAGCCCGCCCCTACGCTTACGGCCTAATCTGAATCTGATTGGTCAGGTGAGCTCCG
Organism: Rhinolophus ferrumequinum; assembly: GCF_004115265.2. Taxonomy (NCBI): domain Eukaryota; kingdom Metazoa; phylum Chordata; class Mammalia; order Chiroptera; family Rhinolophidae; genus Rhinolophus; species Rhinolophus ferrumequinum. The sequence goes on along the minus strand of NW_022680357.1, from coordinate 16,899,760 downwards.
CTGCTCCGCCCTGCTGATGCAGAGACCCCGCCCCACCCAACTCCCTCAATTGCAGGAGGCACTTTCTCACCGGCAGCCTGCCCCGCCCTCTGGCGCTCTTCTTGGAAGACGATTGGATCCGAGTCCGTGTGCCCCCGCGGGCTGTGACCGGCCACGGTGCGCTCCGGGACTTTTGCTGATAGAGCCTTCTGCAGTCAGAAGCCTTCCTGTACCACATATTCAAGTGGACTCCATCTTTCACATATTGCTCTCTGGGCATCCTTGAAGCCAACGCAATGAAAGCTGCTGGGGAGACTTACATTAACTCAAACATGATGCCAGAGTCATCTCCAAAAAAGTTTATTAGCATGATTAAAAACATTTCCTTGAATAATGACAGAAAGAATTTCTAAACATGAAAGAGGATCAATGGCTATTACCTTAAAACCAATATTTGCGACTGAATGGACACCTTTATTGCCAGCCTTCGTTTTATTAAAAACAATCCATATTTATGGGTTCCTCGTGAAGTATGACTATTGCTTTGACTGGGAATGAGTCCCCACTGCAATTAAGTATAAAAAATATCTTCCATAATTGGAGTGAGACCTGCATTACTGACTAAGAGTTGATAAAAATTCTCAAAGAGTTGGGTGTTTGTTTTTTAAAAACATTCCTTTTACACACTACAAAGAAATCATTAGTATTTTGGCTTTTTAAATTCCTACATGGTATTTGGAACGGCAGTCCCCACGTAATCGAGAATGCAGAGCCTCTCCGCAGGGCCCACCGTGGGTGGCTCTGGGACGCCGGCCTCCGCGGGCTCACACGGGCTTGAGCACGAAGACAGCGTCGTCCAGCACATAGTAATCATTATACATGTCCCCCTCACACAGGTACGGCAGTCTGGTGAGAGCCTCGATAGCAAAACCAGCTTTTCTGAACACGTCAGGCAAACTATTCACTTGTTCTTCCCAATTCTGTCCCTTTATTTCCAAAATTTCTGATGGTTTCTCCCACTTGCCACCTACTAAAACAAATACAAACATTCAGTTAAATTCTTGAACAAACAAGTTTTTTAAAGAGGGAAGGGGGAGGAACAGTGTGCCAAACCCAGCAGCTTTGACGACTCATCGCCCAGCTCCCCAGACAGGTGGACAGAGGGAAGGGCCAGAGTCAGAAGGGCTAAAGGAGGGGCCCAGGCTTTCACAGCTGAAGGGCAGTCTCAGGATTAGCTGGACCCAAACCATCCCCTGCCCTGATAGTTTCGGACATCACCCGCCCTTAGATGCACCGCAGTGCAATGGTGAAGGGGTCTGGAGAACTGCTCATTAAATAATGGACTATTGAAGCAGGGAGTAACACATGATACTTGAAAAGCTTTAGATAAATGCAAGAAAATACCACTGATGTAGTAAACTTATGCAATGCGTTAACTAGAGATTAATAAACCTCTCTAAAGGCTGAAAATAAAACCAGGTTAAAAGGATTTTAATTTCTAAAAACAGATAATGTGTGTTTTTTAAGGAAAGGTGTTCCACTCCCGAACTTTTCAGAACAATTTCATAAAAGTTAAGCCTCAGACCAGAGAGAGGCAGAACACTACCATGGATGAGTCAACCCAGCATTTCTTCGAATCGTCATTTCCACACCTCTGAGCGTGGGATGCAGGGGCGGGAGGCGGGGGGATAAGGTCTTCAAGTTCACATACACACACAAGCTCTGACACCCTTACACACACCGAGACACGGTACATAAAGTTGGAGTTCATATAAATGTAGGTACTATGGTGATGTAAAATAAATACATATAATTAAAAGTATTACTAAATTCAGATTGGGAATAACTTCTGTAAAGTAGAGACTATTCCATCGACAGGTGTCAAGAGTACAAACACTGGAGTGGAAAGATGCTTTACTCTTTTCGGTGGCCCAGCACGTGGCCCCTCTCCTGGGGTCTTGGTGGCAAAGCCTGGGGAAGCAGCATTTCTGCATTCCCTGCAGCTAAGGCACCAGCACACGACCTGAACTCAGACCCGGCGCCCACGACCTGGGAGTGAGGGACCCAGAGAAGTAGGGGCGGGACGGAGGGGCTGGGCAGCACGAGCTGTACTAACGCACGCAGTGAGGCCATGCCAAGGCGTCTGGCGCTTGGTGGCAGCAGCGTGGGCTTCACATCAGTTTGACAGCGAGATCCAGGGCGTTTCTCTTGGCTGCAGCCCCCAAACCGCAATTCTCCAGTCCTCCCCGTGACTCGCTGAGCCGCCACTCCCCAAGCCTTTCAATAAATTCCCTTTTCCTTAAGTCAGCAGTCGGTTTCTGCTGCTTACAAAGAAGAGCCTCTGCGAGTGGGGAAAGCGGGGGCTGGCGGAAGTCGGGGTTGACAGAGGTGCCACCCATCTGCTTCATGGCATTTGAAACGGGGTCCCACAAAACTGGGTACGAGTTAGTGGCACACAGCTTGTTACTTCATGGCTCCGCAATGTTTCCTGTTCACTAATCTGTCTCCTGCCTCTCCATGAAGATGCCCCCCCACGGCTCCCCGATTTCCCACGTCGCCTGCCCTGCACTAAGCACACGGGAGCCCAGGACCAGCGACGGGAACGGCACTGGGACTTTAGAGCAAGACTGATCCCTTCGAACGGCACTCCTTCCTGGGCATCCATGCTACACACGCACTGAAATCTCACTCAAGTCCTCTAACGTCTGTGAGCATCTGTAAAACGCAAGAAAAAATTTACCACATGAACATGTAGAAATGTACTCGAGGCTAAAATCTCAACTTCACATGGTGAAACTGGGTTACAAAAAATATTTACACAATTTCAAAAAGTTCCCAATTATGGTTCCTTAATAAGAGTTCCTCTCTTCAGTTCTTCCTTTCTAAAAAGAGAAAGAAAAAAACACCCAAAACCCAGCCAACTCTCTTCAGATACACACTCCCCCAGAGCGTGCACGCACACAGAGATGGACGCCGTGGGTGCAGGCAGGATCATTCTCGGTCTAGAAAGCATCCTCCCGCTTCTCTTTTATGTCGGTAAGGTTCTTTTGTTTCTCCTCCATTTTATTTAAATCAATCGCTATTTTTTGCCTGATGCATTTATATTTTAAATACAAATTCCACAGAGCATAACTATCCTATATCTATTTTTTAAATTCTGCCCTCCTTTTTTTCACCCATGAGGTGTTTCCTACATCCCAGTTCTAATAACCTCACCATAGTTCTAATAAATCTAACAATCTCAGATTTGCCCACAAAATTTGGGTCGTAGGACAGCGAAGGGGACAAAAAGCTCTGACAATTTTTTCTCCTCGGTAAAGAAACATATCAAAATGTTAACAGTGGTTTATTTTGGGCAAAAGGACTATGGATGATTTCTTCTTGCTTCTACATTCTGGAATATTCTTTTTTTTCTTTCTAATAAGTATATATTACTTTTATAAACTTTTAACTAGTAACTAGTGTTATTTTAAAAAAGAATCCTCATCTTTTAAAGATCTATCGGGGAAGCTGTGCAGAGAAAATGTCTGGGGTCTGCCCTAACATGACATGGGGGGGAAGCAGCAGGTGGGAGAGAAGAGAATGTGCCGGCCAGCTAACGTTTGAAATGGCCCGTAAGAGGCTTTGTTAAGTGTCAAATTTAAGTTTTCCACTTATTTTTGAGTTTGCTTTCTAAAAATAGTGATCTTTTTTTTATTCCCTCCACCAAGGAGATAAACTTTCAACCTTACAGAAAGTACTATGTTTTTAAAAAATCCTACAGAAAATGAGAGTTCTTAAAAAGAAATTTTTCACAGGAACAGGCAGGCTGTGGTGTGACATGTTACCCAAACTTCTCTTTTTTGCTGAGATGTTGCTTCACCGGTAGAGGGGAGAAAGGGAAGTCTCCCCACAAGTCTGTGCTCTCATAGGGAACCGCTACAACTGGTTTGCTCCCGCTCAGATGGACAACTTCGCAAAGTGGAATGCAGCGGGGACATAAAACTGCCACGTCGCGAATATGACTTTCCCCGGCGGCATCCGTTCTCCAAGGAAAGTGTTAACACATCAGCTCCCAGTGTAAGAACCCCAAGGGATGGAGGACTTGAAATTAAGACACTGCTGGGTAGCTTTGGGACATTGTGACAGGCCCAATGCCAATTCAAATGTGGGAGCTACAGCGGTCATGACACGCTGTGAAGGGGTTCTCTGTGCTGACAGCCTGGGAAGGAGACGTGGGGGGTGATCATGAGACTCGTGAGTGAATCCAGTTCCCTCAGCTGGTCTTCTCCACATCATCAGGAAGCTCCCAGCTCCGCTCAAATCGTACAAATGCTGAAGTGAAGACGTGGTGAGAACAGACGTGCCTCACAAGACTTACAAGAAAAATGTAACATGAAGAAAGCCTGTCTGAAACTGAAGCACCAGGCCACGTGGATTACTTTCTGATTCCACGGAGTGCAAAAGGACAGACTCAGACAAATGAGACCATCTGGAAACACAACCACGCAGAAGTCAGACTAAACACTGGCAAAAAAGTCCAGTTTGTCTCAACCAACACTATTCTCCATAGGGCCGCCCAAAAGGGTTTCGAGCAGGACTTCCATCTGTAAACACTTGCCAGGCTTCCAGCTTCTCACCCCTGGGGTTAGAAGGTCAAGGTGGGGCTCAGCCTGCATACTTGGACGCAACATGGCGTGGGGGGCACTGGCCGGGGTGTCCAGTCCCAGCCCTGCTAACGTCTTGCTGCGAGGTCCAAAATGATTTCTAAAATGTATGTAGGACAGCAGGAACAGAAGTGGCGGTGGCAGCAGACATAACTACCTTTCCTTAAATACTTCCTACCAGTTAGGCAACTAAATTACCCTTTTGCGTCGCTGGTCTTACTTAAGCACCACACTCACCCCAGAGGCGCAGACCACCCCGCCCCCATTCTGCTAATGAGGAAACCGAGACGCCCCACGAACCAGAGTGTGCAGAGCTAGGATCCCAACCGAAGTCTGTGCCCTTTATCAGAGTGGTATTCATCAAAGCAGATAAAAGCTACAAGGGACTACAAACCAGTGACAAAGCGCCAGGCCGGGGCGTGGCCAGCCCGCCACACCTCTGCCCTGTAACCAAGCCCACTGTCCCCGGTGCACATCCTGCCTGTGTCTCCCATGGGGACAACGGGCTCACAGGGAACGTCAGTGGCCACCACGTCCCAGCAGTCCCGACCCCACAAGGCCAGAAACGTGGATGCCACTGCCGGGGGCTGGGTCAGATGGCACTGGCCGGAGGGGCCCTGGCCCCCTTCCCACACTGACCACGGCAGTCGTGTGAGGCCAGGGCACAGATGGGGAGTGAACACGGGGACCCCAAGCCTCTGCTCGCGAGGCTGATGCCCAAAACACCTGTCTGGGGCTGTCCCCAAAGAGCCCGCAGGCTGAGGTCAGGCAACACGGGGACCCGGGAAAAGGGAGGCCACTGCGGTCTTACCCGTCGTCCTGTCCGTGCGGGCGGTGAGAACACTGGGCTTCCCGAGCCCACCACTGTCAGGAAGGCGGGAGCCGGACAAAGGGAGGTGAGAAACCCGCCCACCGTGCTGTCTCTCCTCCCACAGGTGCTGCCGGTGACTGTACCGTGTCTGTCTCTCAACCGGCCGTCCTGGAAGCGGACTTCGCCGAGGGCACCGTGACCGTGCCATGCTTCTTCTCCACAGCGGGCTGCCGGCCCGAGCCCCCCACCAAGCTGTGGTTTCGCCTCGGTGCTCAGAAGCCGGAGACCCTCTGTGTGAATGGCCAGTGCTCGAGCAAGGCAAACAAATTCACAGTGACGGAGGACCTGGCACGAAACCAGACGTCCCTCACGGTGAGCAGGCTGACTGCCAACGACAGCGCCATCTACATCTGTGGAATAGCCTTGCCCAGTTCCCAGGACCCGAGGGCGAAGCAAACCGGAGCAGGGACGGTGCTGGTGGTCAGAGGTGGGTCGCGATGGCGGGGCTCCAGCACGCCGCGTTTGCGCAGCCCTGCACACGCGTCACATGACTTACACGCAGGTTACGAGGGAACGCAGCTGACTTAACAGCCTAGCCAGTGAAGGGCGTGACCTGAGACAAGTCAACACGCAGGGTGGCTCAAGCATTACGGTGACCCCCTCTCCCAGGGTCCATGCAGGCAGGGCGACGTCGGTGCTCGGCTCTCTGGCCACGTCCAGGCGTTACCAGTGAGGGCGACCACCGGTGCCTGTTATGGTGACCGGTGCAAGTGCTGAGGCCAAAGGGAAGCGTGTATGGTGACTGCCGGCTCCCTCAGAACCTGGCCTGGTGTGGCACCACCTGGCACAGAGCCCTGGAGCAGATAAATGATCACCACATTGGACCCAGGAAACATGCGTCCTAGAGAATAAATACTGATTTGGGGAGAAGCCACTGCCCCTGCCACGCTGTGTAGACAGAACAGAAAGGGGTCAGTATGACTCTGGCTTCTTGAGATTTGTTAAAACCCATGATAAGTTCCTCATTTAAATGAGGACTCTGGACCTAGCTAAGTCTTGTAAGTTCAGGAATTTCAGAAAAAAGGCTTCACATGATTCTGGGGGAAGGAAGAGAGGGGCAGTAACTCCTTGACTGTTTTTTTTATCTCTTCCCTTAAAACGGACTCTGGTATGATGAGCGCTGTGCTCATTAGAACGTGAGCTCAAAACCGACCGGCCCTACAGTTTTACACTAGGACTTCAGGACCTGCGCGTCCTATAGTAGAATTCCTGCTTTGAATCGCTAGGCGCGTGCTAATGGGCTTTGGATTGTCCACGGCCACTGAGCCACAGTTATTCTCACCTGCAAGGATACATTAGAAATGAGTTACCACACATATCGCACTTTTACTGCTCCCTGGCTTAGTGCGGTGCTCGATACACGTTGGCTACAGACAGTAGAGTACACAGCAGCTGTGCAGCTCACCGAATTAGCCTCCTATATAAACGTCAGCTGAAAGAAAAATAGTTTGAAAGAGATACAGGTCTCAAAATTGCAAGCTCCTGTGAAGAGACACTCCCTCCTTAGGAGCTAGACATGAAAGTATCGTAATGTGGACACAGCGATTTTCTGCCTTTTCTATAGAACTCCTAATTAAGCACTTGAAACATTCGTAAAAGTTTTATAGATACGGTTAATGCCTTAGTTTCACAACAAACACCTACGTTGCAGAAACTGCGTTCACTTGATAAGCATGTGTGATACTCGGTTGAAAAGCACACGTGATCTAGATAAAAATTACAAGCGAATTGTATTTTGTACAAGTGATCAAGGGCTTGAAGACATAGCATGTGAATCTGTGGCTACGGGTCCCAGGACACTTCCTGCAAGGAGGGAACATTCAGACTATGAGAATGCACTCGGTCATTCCAGTTCCAGCCGCTCCTGAGAAAGGGCCTGCAACGCCGGCCTTGGAAACGTGAGGTGGGAGCCAGATCCGGCGACACAGCGCCCCAGCCAGCTCCGTGCCGAGCAGCCCGAGGCCACAAAGGCCAGCACTAACACAAGGGCAAACCGCGTCACTCCATAAACGGACTCCTGGTGACAGATGTGCGTCACTTCTACCAAGAGAAATGTTAAATGCCCTTGAATAAACTGTTTACCTAACTTTAGGTAACACTTGACATTTTTGGTGTAATACATCTAAAGAACCGATAAACTGGCATTAACTATATCATATACTTGGGTGTCTTTTGAATCAAGGGACCCTGAATACATTTTTATATAAATAGCCAAACAGAGTAAGTTCACGTTTCGCCACTAACATGTAGCTCCAGTTGTATTTTACACACACGTTTGCAGTAATAGGTTTCAGTAGTGACTGTGGCACTTTCTGTTTTTGTAATTAACCAAGAATCCAAAGGTCTCAGCACGAAACTGCAGAGGCTCCTGGTGGCTGTCTTGTCCCTGCTCTCCATCTACATTGTTGGTGTACTTGTGGTCTTCGTGGTTCTCTCCAAGGTAAGCCCCACTTCCTTGCACTGGACGTCCCTGTGGGGACAGAGCCAGAAATGCAGGTTCCAGGCTCTCGGCCTCACATGGAAAGGTGCTGGCTTAGGTAGTAAATGGCCATCGGCTGTGGCTAGTTGGCCATCAGCTGTAACCAGTGAGCCACTGGCCACGAATATAACTGCTGTGGCTACGCTAGCAGCAAATGGGGGCTGGGAAGAAGATGGTGGCTGGCAAGCACAGATTGCAGTTAGGACAGCGGAGTGTGGCGGATTCTGTGGCTTCTGCTTCCTGTGTCTCCAATCCAGCCGCCAGCGAGAATATAGTGGTCTGACTCCCCTATCTGTGGCTCCGTGGGTGTTCCTTTTTGGCCTCACCCTGTCCTGCATTCTTGTGCGGGGAGCGGGAGCAGGGACCCCGCATGACACAGGGCATCACATCCCTATAGCCTTGAATATAGTCATACGGAAATAACTGCCATCTCTGCACACGTGAGCCTCAGAAAAAGCTCACCCAGTTCACATCTTTCTGAGCACCTGCAGGAAACGCCACCTGCAGTAAATGCCACCTGCAGGAGAGGTCTGTAGAAGCAAGTGTCCATTTTTATCACTGAAATTATTAACCAGAGTACACAAATTAGTGTTTTCTCTTTAAAACCCAGTAACATGGGAATAAGGGACCCTTCTTTATAACCATGTTATCTGCTATCTTTCTCCTGGGGGAGGGTAGTAATTTATTTATGAAAGGTTTAAGAATGAGCAAAAAGGGGTTAACCAAGAGATGAAAAGCTGCCCGAAAATATTTTTAAAAGGCCTACAGTGTTTGAGAAAGACCATCTCCTGGCTCGTTGCTACACTCGGGGGTCTGCGTGTGTTCACTTAGAATTGCTGTAAATACAACAGTCAGCATCCGTTATTAATATTGTAAAAGTATCTCAGAAGTGCCATGAAAATTATTAACTCTTGTCGTACATCATTTAAATAGCAAGTTAACTTGACTTTCCTTTTCTTCTTGACAGTCAAAATCGAAGACTCCAAGAAAAAAAGAAACAGACGATTCACAAAAGGTACAGACCAATGCTTGTAAAGTATATTTTACATTGTGGCTGGTTGTAACTATTCCAAATCTGAAACAGTTTTAAGACGCACGGAGAGCATCATGGTAACTTTCAGCCATAGCTACTGTTTCCTATGGTTGAGAAAGTCAATGATAATTTAGGTGGTAAACTGTGACGTAAACTTGGCAAGCTCTCAGCCGTTAAGTGCTACATAATAGACTCAAAATACCAGTTCCTGGTAGGTGTCCATGTGCTGGGGGACTGGGGAGTTTCTGGGAGGTGGCAGGAAAGAAAGCAAAGGCTGTGATGATGCCCAACAATCATCGCTTCTAGTCCTAAACGAGACCTTTTTTTTCTCATTTGTGTTTATAGAAGAAAAGCGCTCGGCGTCTTTTTCAGGAAATTGCTCAAGAACTATATAGTAAGAGACATGTGGGAACAAGCCAACAATCTGTAAGTGTAAAATATCAAGAACATGTCATGCAGATACAAAGCACGTTTGACTAAAAAAACGAAGCTGCCAACAGGCCATCCATAATCACGGTTTCCTTTAGAAGAGCCACAGGGAGGGCTTTCACACACATGCGTTTTGATATAGAACCTGTTTTGATAAGTACATGACAAAGGACATCTGATACAATGTTACTCGTAAAGCGACCAGGCTGGCATCTTAGTGACATGGACTCTTTCAGAAGCACCCTGGATACAAGCAATGCTTCCAGTACACAGAAGGACGCTTTGGGGGATGAAAAGCTCCTTTCCACAGCGTCCTGCACGCAGCAGGAGACACTGAGTAGACGTGGCAAACACGTGTGGATCAAATGAGATAGTGAACATTACATGCTGCTAATGCAGAAATAAATTCACATCAGAAAAGATGCAGCTAATGAAAACAGAAGTTGGGTGTCTCTATAGTCTTTGGGGTTGGAGCGGTAGCAAGAATACATCTGATCTATATTACCGACAAGACAGTGTCTCTTTAAAGGCCTGCACGAACAGTTTTTTCAAACAAGACACTGTTTTAGGGCAGGTACAGTAGATTCAAGTTTCCAGGACGCATGCTCAGACTGCTCAGACTGGAATTAAAATGTATACAAAATAAGGAACTCAGGGGCTGAGGCTATTTTGCTCCTGAACAGCAGTCAAGAAGGCAACTGTAACAGGTTTCTGATAAGAGGTGTGTTTTTTTCAAAGCCAACTTTTAAAAAGGATTTTACTCTAGAAGGGCTGTCACCGAAGCAGTCACTTCATCCTTCCAAGTACAGACAAACACACACAGACAGACGTGCTCTGCCCACCTGAGGCCGCAAGGAACGCATGCCTGTCTACACTCTTTTCTTAGTGGGGCCGGGGCACCTTTTTCAGCAAAGGGGCAAAAGGGAGTGGCCGATGACAGGCCTGGAGGGAAGAACTGGGACATGTTCTAAGGCTGGGCTTTGACGATGGCTTCAGAACAAGAAAACTGATTTTCAGTGTCCACATCTCACTCTAAACTTGGGTAAAGTGGCAGCTTGACCTTTAAGGTCGTTGGGAGGTACTTGGGACCCAGAATGCAGGATGGCATTGTAGTTTGTATGCTGCCCACAGCGTGATGTCATTGGCTGTAGAACCCTAAGTGTGCCTTGTTATTTACTATTGCAGGAGAAGGACACCACTTACGAAAACAGAAGAGGACGTTACAACTGTGAAAGACCGTAACAGTGTTTTCATTGTTAATTAAGTCACTGAAAATCCAGAAGTTAGACAGTGTGAATGGACACACACCCATCAGGGCTTGAAAAACAACCAAAGGTGACGGAAAAGAACCAGTTACAGGATGGGTGCCTGAATACAAGGAAACAGCCAACGAGAATTACCGACATGCCAAAACCCAGCAAAACACAACTGAACAATTCCTTCTTCACTGGCTAAAAGACTTGTAAGCAGGCTAACATCCTCAAAAGCTTCCATTGTCATAACGTGCGTCCTATGTTTCACTCAACACGCACGTTACGTGCTGAGTGCTACCCACAAGAGTTGAAGTCATACCACACACCTCAGTCTTGAGTGGAAGAAGTGTCTTCACGGGCTGTGGAAGTGGTGGGCTAATTAATTAGACTAAGGTGGGAGGGAGGGAGGGACGGAAGGAGGGAGGGAGGGGAGTGCAGGAATCTGAGCTAGAGAAAACCCTTCTGCTAAGTACCTTGGAGCAAAACCCATCCCCCCTGGTGGGCATGAGCACACTTCCTGCCAGGGCAGGCCAGGTAACTCACGGGGCTACAGACACAAAGCGAGAACAGACGAGAAAGCACAACAGAGCAAGAACAACACGCCCGCTGAAATGCAGCCGCTCCAAAGCAGGAAGTGCACGCAGGACAACAAGCCCTGGCCGCCTCTAGGCGGCAGTGTCGTGCAGAACAGCCCAGGAAAGACAGCGACACTGCACTTGACACTGCCTCTGCAGCCCTGGTTTTTATCAACTAAGGAGGGAAGTACCACCTAAGGGCTGGTCCAGCAAGGATGGTTATGGAATTCGGTGCCATCTCACTAAAACAACATGTTATGGGATGTTCTGTGAAAGCTACTTTGGTGTAAAAAGTCTATTTAAAGAACTCATGAGTGTGCACTCGTTATTAAACATAAATTACAACCTACTGTTTTCATTTCATTGAAGTGTTTCTTTTAAAGTAGTATTAAATGAGGTGTATTCTTAGTTTAAAAACCCATAGAATTTAAAAATATTTTAAGATCCCTTTGAAAACGTTTTGTACTGATGGCTTAAATCTGTGATCTCCAACCTTTCTAGTTCCATGTGCCAGGAAAAATGGAACGGGCGGGGGCTAGTAAGCTCATTTTGTGTGTGTGTGTTGTGTGTGTGTGTGTCTGATGTGTATATGGGTGTGTTGGGGACAGTCTGTATGTCTATGCTTCTATACGGGTATATGTGTATACATGTGTATCTTAGACACCAAAATAAAAATTAAACAACTGGCATAAAAAGTAATATACAGATGACCCTTGAACAACGCAGGGTTTAGGGGTGCCAACTTCCTCTCCCGCTGTGCAGTCAAAAATCCACATATAACTTTGGACTCTCCCCAAAACTTAACTACTCATAGCCTACAGTTGACCAGAAGCCTTACCAATAACATAAACAGTCAATTAACACATTTTGTATGTTATATCTATCATATACTAAATTCTGATAATAAAGCAAGCTAGAGAAAAGAAAATGCTAGTAAGAAAATTATAAGGAAGAGTATTTACTGGGGAAAAGCCGCCTATAAGTGGACCTGTGCCATCCAAACCCATGCTGTTCAGGAGCCAACGGTAATTACACATGCTAATATTCTCCTCCTATATCCCAAACTGGATTGCCTTGTGTACTCTATGGGGTGTATGCCCCCAATCTGAAACCACTAGCTCGGATGGAATAAATGAACTCAGCCAAATGGCAGAGTGAGGCCTGACACCATCCAGGTGAACGGAAGAATGAATGCTACGTTACATCATTTCTGTTTTACTTCCGGGCATCATTGATTTTGGTCCTTCCAAGGCTGAAAATTCACCGTTCTTTGTGTACCTAACTGGCAGACAAAATCCCTCAGACAAACCAGCATTTCACTGAGAGTAAACCTTACCCACTGTAAGCAAGGGCTGTGTGTTTATGAGCCCTATGTATCACACACCCAAAGGCCTCCAGAGGCTGTCCTTGCGCCACCCTGGGCTTACCCTGCCAACCCCACCGTGCTCACTCTCTCCTGCTTTCCTGCATATGTTGTTCCCTCTGCCTGGTACAACGCTTCACAGACAAACACAGCCCGAATGTCACCTGCTATGTGAAACCTTCCATAACTGTCCCAGCGGTGAGTGGGTCTTTCCTTCTCTAAACCCACAGTTGTGTCACATTTCTCATCGGACTACCCTGCCATTGTCTGTTTACATCTAGCACTGCCTGGCACACAGTCGGTGCGCAAATGCCTTTACGTGAATGCAGCAGAACAATGTTCCTACAGAGAAGTACTTTCAGCACTTCACCTGAGATACACAGAGCATCGACCCTCACTCCCTCGCCATAAAACTGTTGAATCCACATAGGATTAATTTTCCTATTCTCTGAGCAACCAGAATTTTCACTGGAAAGGATTAAGCTTTAGCTTGTTTAGGTTTGTTTCCCATGACAATGAAAAGAGAATAATACTGAAAGAACTAGAAGAGGGAAACAGAAAGAGACGTGGTTCTAGTGTCCACGCCCCACCCTCCAGACACGAACACGTAAACCACGTACCAAACGCTATGAGCAGGGTTCTCAGAACAAGGCATCTCCTTCTCTCTCCCACGTAAGACTTAAGGGAACCCGAGCCCTCTGGCTAATGGGCATAGAGTTAAGTGTCTGTGGAGTCAAGTCACATAAAACGATGGAGAACGCAGACTTTGAGGCGAAGCTAAAATGCAGAACGAAAGAGCTTCCCAGGCAGTTGTAAGGACACTCACAAATACTTTAAACTGAAGAACTGTACACAAATGTGATCAAGGAAGCCACAAATAAAAACAAATCACAGAATAGGATGGGATGGCGTACATCCACACCACGTATCAAATGCCAGTGCAGAGAGAGACTCAGCCAGGCCCTATCCGATACAGGAGATTATCTAATCCTCTCGACAAACCTCAAGGGAAGTGTCAGCCCCATTTTTACAGACGAAACACTCAGCATAACGAGAGGCGCAGGCAGTAAGGGCGGAGCCACGATTCGAGCACAGGTCAGCCTGTAAAGCCTGGGCTCCTTCCACAGGATGGTCTGGCCAGAGTCTTGCTGGTTCTCTTCAGACTGAAGGGAACTTTCAGACTGACCACGTCTAATTTAACTGGAATGATGACCCTGGAAGAAAACGAGGAACTTGCCAGAAGCTACCTCTCAAAACGCACAGGGCCTCCCAGGTGTCACAGGAGAAATCCACTAAACTTTCGAAGAATGGATATTGAAGTGTTCCAGAGCATAAAAATAAAAACTTCCAAACTGCTTTTACAAAGCCAGCAGAACACGGATGTCAAAACACGACACAGATAACGTCAGCTACAGATCAACTGTCACTCCCCAATGTCATGCTAATGTTTTTATTCAGAATGTTTGTAAATACAATCTAGTGATGTGTCCCATCTAAACCCAGAACTGCACGGGTGACCTTATGTTAGAAAAGAGTTACTAACTTAATAAGTCAAAGGAGGGAAAAAACAGGATGCCTATCTCCATGGGTATTGAAAACACCGGTTGAAAAATTCAACAGTGATTCCTGATTTTTTAAATTCTTAATAAAACAGGAGTAAAACAATATGTACCTCAAGTCTAATAAGCAAAATCTCAAGCCGAAAGAGCCATCGTGTTTAAAGTAGAAATGTTTTCATTAAAATCAAAAACAAGGAAAAAGGTCCACTGTTTTTTATTAACATTTTCTGGAATCAACTACTAATTCACTTCGGCAACAAAAAAAAAGTCTAAACATGAAAAGAAGTGGCAAAACCATTTGCCGACACTGTAACTGTGAATCAGGAAAATGCAAGCGAATGGATGGAGAAACTACTGAAACACTAAGATAGTTCAACAAGGTACAAGATTGCAAAATTGATACACACAAAACTATCAGTTGCTTGTGTATGTATACATGACATTCATTCTAAAATACGACGGAAGAGCCACTTGCGACAACACGGATGATAAACCCGGAGGACGTCACGCTGAGTGAAGTAAGCCAGACACAGAAAGGCAAATACTGTGTGATCTCACTCAGACGTGGGCTCTAAACAAGTTCAACTGGTAGAACCAGAGAGGAGAACAACAGTTGCCAGGGGCTGGGGTGTGGGAAACAGGAAGATGTTAGTCCAACTTCTAGTTACGTGTAAGTCCTGGGGAGGCAACGTACAGCATGGCGACATCTGGTATTCGCTAAGAGAATAAATCTTCAGTGTTCTCCTCACACACACGAAAGGTGACTGTGTAAGGTGACATGTCAATTAACTTGACAGTGGTAATCATTTCACAATGTGTACATATATTAAATCATCACATGCTGTACCTTAAATACATAGTTTGTATTTGTCAATGATACCTCAGTAAAGCTGGGGAAAAACCAGAAATTTAAAAAATGATCGAAGAAAAATTCCTATTTATAATATTTCTCTCTCTCCCACACACACACCCCATTAGGATAAGTCTAACAAAAATTGTGCAGGACCTTTGTGAAGAAAATTTTATGTTCAATACTCCCTAAATTAATCTAGAAATTTAATATAGGGAACGAGACAAGCTAGTTCTAAATTCGACCTGTTAAATAAATAAGCCAAGAAAATGTGGGGGGGGGGGAACTGACTGGTGGGGGCACCAGTGCTATTATATTAAAATGTATGATAACTTACAATCATTAAAATCGTTTGGCTGGGCACACACACGGAAAGATAAATTCTAATCGAACAGAAGCAGACACATACAGGTCTTCAGTGTCTGTTAAATAACAGTGACATTTCAAAGATTGAGGAAAAGACGACTCCTCCATAAACAGTGTGAGGGTAGCAGGCAAGCAACCCTGCCCCTAGCAACGTGTCACACAGACAACCTTCAGCCTTATGCCCCTCTGGTCTTTTCTCTGTCCCCCTCTCAGTGATGCCCTCCCTCCCCTGAGCACCCTTTTTCACATTACAGCACCCAAACCCAACCCCAATTCCAGCAGCTCCTGTCTTGCTTTTACTGTTCTCCATAACATGCATCGCCAACATCGTGTGTCCAGCGTGTAGGCACGCGGTAAATACTTTTTAAATGAAAGCATTCTGTGGCCCAGAGTGTCTGACGGCCAATTCCCGTCGGCCTTCACTGCGAGCCAGCCCCCCAGCGCAGACATGCTCAGGGCAGGGGGCCCCCCCAGCCCCGCCCGATGTGTCAAGAGGGTCCTGAGCTCCTTGCCAGTGGACCCCAAAATGCTGGGGACACGTGTGGTGAGGTTTCCCTCACTACTACTAAACCACACAGACGTACTGGCGAGAAGGCCCCTGTCCTCTCAGGGGCTGCCAGGCCTACACCCGGCCATCCTGTGATTCTGGGGGGAGTCGACTCTGAAGACAAACAAAGCAAGACACACGCTCTGACTCGAGCGGAGCAGGTGCACTCGAGTGAACCTCCCTTGGCCTCACTTCCCTAAAATAAACTCTTCAGTTTCAAAAGCGACTTGGGCGGCTCCTTCTCCTTCTCTGGGCAGAAGGCACAGCCTGGCACATCCTGGCACGCGTGTGCAGCCCTGCGCCAGAATGTCCAGTTCACTCTTATTTACAAAGCGCTGCTGGCATCTGAAAGCACACGGATGGGGCCTGCAGCACGGCTGCCCCGCACCCGCCGCTGCGCTCGGTGTGTGGCAACCAGTGGGGACGAGGGACAGGCTGCCTGGAGCGCTGGCCGGGGCCCACGGTGTGCGCTGGCACCACGGTCAGTGTCAGTAAAAGCCAGTGGCCGAGAGTCCGGCCAGCAGAACAAGCCGCTCCAGCGCGCTCTGTTTACCTCCCGACGGCGAGGCGGACGCATACGTGCAGGTGAAGAGTAACTGCCTACAGAGACCTAAGTGGGAAAAGGGAACAGAAGCATTTACGATGGGCTTTGGTTATGTCGTCCGTTTCTTCATGGGCACACACAGGACTTCCAGATGCACAGACACTCTTTGGAAAAATACTCAAGAAAGCAGCGCAAGGCGGTGGAATTGGCATGGATGAGAAACGCTTCACTCTCTTGCAAGCTGCTTGAATTCTTTTCATCGTGAATTGCTACCTTTTTATAAAACTTACAATTCTGAACAATTAAACATGTCACAGAATTTTCATCTTTCCTTCCTTCCTTCCTTCCTTCCTTCCTTCCTTTCTTTGTTTTTTTTTGATGCTACCAACAATACTCAGTAGATTTAATAACCCCTATCTGAAATTGGGTCAGTAAACCCAATAAACTGAAACGAAAAGAAATGAAAAGATAACACTTTACATTTTCCCCCCAATTAACCTAAGTAACAAAAGCACTGTGGTTCAACCTCAAGACAAATAAAAAAAAATTACACAAGTAATCACTCCATCTACAACTGCTTTTTGTTAAAAACTGAAGGAGCCCAGGGTGCAAGCACACTCGGACCTCCTGCAAAGAGCCCGGGATTCGTGCCCTCACACGAGGTCACATGGAAATAATCAGGCTCTAATCAGTGACCCAGAGAAAGGAAGCCATAGCAGGTGCCAAAGAGCAGTCTGCAAAATGTACAGGTCACCACAGGTCACCACAGCCACCAGGCTTCTTGTCTCAGCTCTGCACTCCTTGGATTCGGCAGGCCAGGCCGGGAGGCCACAGCCAAGGGGCCTGTGCTCGCTCCTCACTGGAAACCACCTTTTCATCCAACTTGACTTCCTCTCTATTTTTAGTGGCAGAAACACAAGGAAATAAAATTCACGGCCAGACTGCTGTTTCTTCCCCTGCCCTTCCACCTCCTGCTATGCCAGGAAGTTGCACTCAAGTTCAGCGGTGTGGTTGCCCAACAGGACGCAGCACAGCAGGAGCTCACAAGCTGGTGACTGCAGATTGCGCTGTGGGGCGTGGAGCCTCAGTTACGCAGAGCACAGCACCCAGATCCGGTCAGGCCACTGAACTACCAAGGAGGACGCTGCCCGGGGTCCCCAGAGCACAGCGCTGTGTATGGTGACAGAAACTCCGCTACCATGACAAACGGTCCAACAGCAGGAATGGGAAAATGCAGACGAGGGAGGGACAGCCGTCCATCTACTCTCATTCACGCCCTCCTACATCCAAAGAAGTCTCCTGTTAGTCTCCCATCGACACAGACCGAACAGTTTGCTAAATGCTAAGACAAGCAGTGAATCGGAACAGACCAAGACCCGAGGGGGAGAAATCACAAGAAGAAGAAACGAGGGGTGCGTGGGTGGTGACACAAATCCGTGGTGATAAGCGACATGAACATCGTCCCTGAAGTCAGATCTGCATGTTTTGTAACTATGACGCTCACAAAATATCAATGGGTTTCTTAAAAATGTCGGCCGGCTCTCAGTGGTTTTGAACCCCAGTCTGAGCAAGGCAGTAAAACACCAGAGATTTTTTAAATATTAACATGTATTACTTACATAATAAATAATTTTTACATTAACTTACAAAAGTGCAAGAGAGGCTTAAAGTCGTAACTTTCAACGTGACCTGAAATGCAAACCACGTAAGCTAAAACTGAATTAATGTGATTACAGCCAGAAATCACAGGAAATATGAAGTAACAGGGAATCAAACTACCTCTTCTAATATATTCTTCATTCCATACTGCTGAAGAGCAAGACTATGCAATCAAAAACACACAGAAAACAAATGTTACACAAAGAAATGATCGATGCTGGAGCACAAGGTCTTCAAAAGGGAAAGACAGGGAACAGCATTTGTCATTTTAAGAGTCTGGGACATTCAGCAAGTGCATGAGGGAATGAAAAGGCATCATTTCTTGCTCAAGTCAGCTAATACGCTAATAAATGAATGGTGTGAGCTTCATTTAAAGGCAGAAAAGAGACCGTTCTGGGCTTTCAGTCTCGAGAAAGCAGACCCACTGCAAAGGGAGGCCCAAAAGATCCCCATTAAGACGGACATTCACCAAGGTGCTATGTCCTATAGGTTACCTGTGTTCCTTTCAATTGCACGCTATTCAGAGAAACAGAATGACAAACACCAGGAGACAGGCAGCCTGACCACACTTACCGTTTTCCACATAGGGGTGGAAGGGTAAGACCAGGGCCAGGATGACCCTGCCTCTCGTTGGCTCCAAGACACTTCTGATGTCTTTTAACAACGTCAGGGGCTGATCGCAGCGGTCCAGCAAATTCAAGCAGCTGATGACATCATACTGGAACCCTGTATTCTGCCATTCATTTATACCGAGCACTCTGGAAAAATCAGAAAGAACTGGATTGATACAAACTCCGTTGAAGACATCTTTCAAAATAATTGCGATGCCAGGAAAGGCTCTAACGTTGTCTTCTAAATCAAAGTAAATTCCAAATCTTCATTTATAATTATAGTTGCAGAAATAAAAGGGCCAGGCAAGAGCAAATTAGCCACCGTATTTCTTTAAATTTTTAGCATTTCACCTATTTCCAAACCTCAAACATATAAAATTTTCTTCCTAAAAACCAGTCATACCCTGTTTCCCCGAAAATAAGACCTAGCCAGACCATCAGCTCTAATGCATCTTTTGGAGCAAAAATTAATATAAGACCCGGTATATGATATTATATATTATATTATATATTACATTATACCTGGTCTTATAGTAAAATAAGATGGGTCTTATATTAATTTTTGCTCCAAAAGATGCATTAGAGCTGATTGTCTGGCTAGGTCTTATTTTCGGGGAAACACGGTATGCTGAATAAGTACATATGACAATATAGTGATAAAAATGATTATAAAACTAGAGCAGCATCAAATTATTGAACATCAGTTAATGAACAAAGAATTCTACTTTCTACATTCGCTGGAATTTAATCATAAAGTATATCGTATATTCCTGTTTTCTATTCCTAGGGTCCCTCCTAATTTTCAGAATGGCTGGAGGTGGTGTGATATAAGACCATTTCCATTGACAACCTATGACCTTTGGAGCATATCTCTGTTCCCAGGAGAGAAATACTATGTCAGACTCTAGTCTCTTCCGAGAAGAACGTAACGCACAGGAACATCCTATTACAAGTGTCAGTTCATGAAGATAGTTATTAACACTGCACTCTCACCCCTCAATCTCTCTCTCTCTCTCTGTCTCTGTCTTAGAACATTTCTAGTCCTTAACAACGTTTTCTCCACAGAAAAAGGGGGAGTCCTTATAGCAAGAGTCTTGGTCAGCCACACCTAAGGCAGTTTTATACATCATTCAGTCCTGCCCGGTTACAGCAATGGAAATGCGGTAGGTGAGGCATGTTGCACAGAGACAGGAAAGGGGACGGGAAAGGGGACAGGGAAAGGGGCCTTCTGGAAACAATGTGTCTTTGATTATGCTGAGCAGCTACACTAGAGATAGATTAGAAAATTCTAAAAAGTTCCATGAGGGCTGTTTTGGAAAACTCAGGAGCACATTGTAGAGCGGTTCTGAACAGTGGAATAAGAAGGAACACAAACCCCTCAGCTGCATCTTCTTGTCAATCTAAATGTTTTAAAAACTAAAGCCTCGTCCAAAACAACTGTAACAAACTTCAAGGGACGAGTCACGTTCTTTTGTGGCTTGAAATAAGTAGACCACTCGGGCTTCAAAATCACTTTGTTGTGATGAAGCTGTGACTGGCAATGAGGATTTTAGAAACTGGATTTACTTCATTCAAACTGCAGAGAACATTCTGTTTTCAGGATAAAAATCTCATCAATTCCATTTTAAAAACCAAAATGAACAAGTAAAAAGAAAGACTACTGGTACATGAATACCTTAGCCAAACAGCCAATTTGAATGTATAAATTGCAACCAAAAAAATCATATACTTGATTTTAAAAAGCAAAACGACAAAAACTTCTTAGGCCTATCTACAAGGAGAAAAGAGGCGAACATCAGCAGCATGATTTGGTCTAGAAGAATCTCACAAAATCCTTCTCAGAATTACTGCAGATAGTTCCTTTCTATGTTGGTAATTCTGAAAGACAGAAATACATGCCCGTAACAGAAAAGTACGGCTTTTATCCTGGGACAGAGAGAAACCATCGATCAGAGTCCGACTTCATCTTTAATTCTGTTTTGTGACTTCTACTTGTCAACTCTGTTTGACTCAGGAAGACAAATGCATTGGCCCCACTCAAACTGCAAATTAGCCCAAGTTGTCACGACTTCCCTCTTCCTGTGAGAAAAATGACAGACGTGACTTGTCCAAGGTCACACTGCAAATCAGTGGCAGAAGAGAAATGACAACTTGGAAAT
Source organism: Rhinolophus ferrumequinum (assembly GCF_004115265.2). Taxonomy (NCBI): domain Eukaryota; kingdom Metazoa; phylum Chordata; class Mammalia; order Chiroptera; family Rhinolophidae; genus Rhinolophus; species Rhinolophus ferrumequinum. The sequence goes on along the minus strand of NW_022680357.1, from coordinate 16,878,837 downwards.
CCTTCTAGCACGTTATCCAGGTCAATGACTCACTCTCTTCATAGAAACTGAGAAAGACCTGACAATTACTCTCTGCAAAGTGCTTCTAGGGTGGTGGGTTGAGTGAATGGCCATCTGCACTCCAGTCTCCAATAGGTTTTTGTGAACAGAAAGAAAATAAAGGGGACGTTAACATGAGAAATAGACTCCTGAACTGCAATATTTTCTTTATGAGAAAGAGCCCAAACCTACAGATAATGGATTCAAGTCAAGCATCTTTCAAATTTATATTTAATATCTTTGTTCTCTGGTGTCAAAAATGAATATACAACTCCTTATGGATTACCCGTGTGGGAATTGTCTGGGCAGACTGAATTCCAAACCTCTGGGTCCCTCACCTCAGTATCTTGAACACACTTTTTTCCTCCACCATCTACCAACCACCAGTCAGATCAGGTCAACTAATTTTAACACAAACTTTCCGTAAAGTAGACTGAGGAGGGTAAACGCTGCCAAAATGTTTTCCTGCCAAAGCACAGTTTTTTATTTATTGTCATTTGAATTGTGGAACTGTTTGTTAATGCACACACTCAAAAATTAATTGTATAATCCTTTCCCATGTCTATGGCTTTTCCGAAACAGCATTTCTAATGCTAGAAGCAAGCCATCTTTTTAGGGATTCTTAATTTCAAGAAAATTAGGTAAATAATAGTTGACCTTCGGGGAGGATTTAAAATACATTTTTCTTAGAGAAGTGACAAAGCCATCAGTATTTTGATAAATCCTAAATTTAAAAAACACCAACAATATAAAGAAAGTTACTGTTTTGTTTTAAAAAATAATCAAAAATAATCACATAGTTAAGTTTTACACTTAGGGTTTATGACATAGTTAATGATGTCTTGGCAAAGACAGGAAAAACCTGGCCATTTTCTGTTTATTGATTTCAAAAATGACATCCAGAACCTTTATTAAAAAGCCATTTTTAAGGGTCCAGATATTGAAGAGAAACAAAAACCAGCTACCTCCCAAAAAGAAGCCAACAAAATGTGGAATTAAGCTAAGTTTGACCTGCCATCATGGGTTGGGTGAACCCTACACTTAGTAAGATACCGTGTTTCCCGGAAAAGAAGACGTACCTGGACCTTCAGCTCTAATGCGTCTTTTGGAGCAAAAATTAATATAAGACCCGGTCTTATTTTAATATAATGTAAGACCGGGGTGTGATGTGATGTGATATATCATATTATATCATAGCACATCAGATCATATCATACCGGGTCTTACATTAATTTTTACTCCAAAAGACACATTAGAGCTGACTGTCCAGCAGGGTCTTATTTTTGGGGAAACACGGTAGTACTTCCTTGTTAAAATCTTACACTGTGCCCAAAGTTGCTACTTTTGTGAATATGTTTTTATTTCATACTAATACTATTATGGAGGGAGTGTCAACCAGTATGAATTTCCTGTTGAGGTCAAATTGCAAATAGATTTTGGCATATGTGCTATGTATGAGGAGAAAAATTATTAAGTATTTTCTAGATGGTGGATAGGTTTACTAGGTTACATAGCCTGTAAATTCTAAATATACTAAAATGCTAATTCAAACGTCTGAAGTTTCACTGAAAAGTCCACGTAGACATTTAGTCTTAAGAGGGGCTTTAGTGCCAAGCAAGGAAGGGCGAGGGTCAGTGGGAGGGGACAGGCACGTTTTGACCACTTTCCTCCCCACACCCACTTTCAAACACAGATTTTCGTAAAGGGGGAGGGCAGTCAGGTTAGGAATTCAGTACGACTTAAGCCATTCTTATAATAAAGGCCAAGGATCCAAGGTTTGAAACAGTGAATTAACCTCTCATTGAAGGAATACATTTCAATTATCAGCACACAGACTCCCCAGGATTCTGGGGGAGACAGACTGCTGGAGCTCTGGGGGACCTCACAAATCCCTTAGCTCAGCGTCACCCAGGTGGGGCTCCTATAACATCCCTCAGAGCCGGTTAAACACAGAGCGACAAGGCCGTGCAGGCTGGAGGGTGCGGTCGGCCTCCCTCTGCTCCCAACGGCTGCGGATACCCAGCTGTGCCTGACCACACCGTCTACACACACTCGCTCCTTCCACATCAAATCCCGCTCAATATCTGCTTACGGCAGCCTGACTGCCACCCCTTTCCTCCTGGGTCTTCTCTTCCCGAGGCTTCCCTTCCGAGGCAGAAAATGTCCACGTTCTGCCAATGTTCCACGAGCCACGCTAATGCTCTAGGGTTAGTCTGCATGAGCAGAAACGTGGGTGGACAGGAGAGTGCCTGACTCCGTCTGAGGCCAGGCCTAGCTCCCCTAGTCTATAGCATCCCTTCTTCTCCCATTCATTAGAAGCCATGAAGGCTGAAAAGCCTTCTCCCTAAGTCTCTCAAGCAGCAGATGGTCTTAAAACCAAGCTCGGACATTTCATACCCACTAGGATGGCTGTTACCAAAACAACAAAACAGAAAATAACAAGTATCAGGAAAGATACAGAGAAATTGGAACCCTGGTGCATGCTGACAGGGTCTAAATGGTGTAGCTGCTATGGAAAACCGTACGGCAGGGCCTCAAAAATCTGAGCATAGAATGACCATATGATCCAGCAATTACACTTCTGGATATGTACCCAAAAGAAGTGAAGGCAGTGACTCAAAACAGATACCTGTATAGCTGTGCTCACAGCAGCCTTATTCACAATAGCTAAAAGATGGAAGCAGCCCAAGTGCCCACTGACAGATGAAGGGATACACAAAACGTGGTCTGCACAAACAATGGAATATTACTCAGCCTTGAAAAGGAAGGCGATTCTGACACATGGGTGAACTCTGAAGACGTTACGTAAGTGAAACACGCTGGTCACAAAAGGACACATACGGTAAGAATCCTCTTAGGTGAGGTTCCTAGAGGAGTCAAACTCATAGAGACACAAAGTAGAATGGAGGCTGCAGGGGTGGGGGGCGTGGGGAGTTAGTGTTTAATGGGGACAGTTTTAGTGGGGAAGATGAAAAGGTTCTAGAGACGACGGTGAACGGTTTACACACGGATGTGAAATGCTTCATGACATTGACCTGCACACTTAAAAATGGTCACCATGGTACATTCAATGTTATATATTCTTCCAATTAAAAACGGTTTTAATTAAAAACATATCTGAGAATGCCAGATTCCAACCAAGGAACAAGTCCCTACCTCTGATCTCCTCTTTCCAAGCTGTCTCTTACCTGCTCTTTTTCTCCCGACAGCCCCAATTCCTCTAGTCCAGAAAGACACTGCCAAGGAAAGATAACTTCTCTTTCAATTTCCACTTAATTATAACACAGAAAATTTTTAAAATTCCTAATCATGGAAAATTGGTTCTGATTCATATGCTTTAAATAATATGCTCTCAAGAAGAAATACATCTAAAACCAAGACATATACCCCCAATGACGTCTAAACATTGTACCTGTATTTCTTCTTCTGAAGCTGCCATATCATAGTTTCAGACAGCTCAGTGGCATAAATCTCTTCAAAATGAGGGCTCATGATTTTTGTGACTTCTCCATCTCCAGCACCTAAATCAAGAAGTCTGTGGGTTTTCCAGTCTGGATTAATTTTAAGCAGTCTCTGAAACTGATCTGGTGAAAATACAAACATTGAGCCTCTTCCTAGCAACCTGCAAAAGAAAGGAGGAAAATGGGAAGAATCTATACAAACCAAGCACCACCCATACACACACACACACACACACACACACACACACACAATCGTGGTGACTCAGCAACAACAGCTTTTGAACTTGCAAAATGTTTATTTCACATGATTAAAATATTATTTTTATATTATTTATACGATTAAAAAGCAAAGTTAGTAAAATAAAAAAATATGTCCAGATAACATCACTTGCTTTTGAGGCTGCAGATAATACCCCAAAAAGAGTGGGACAAGGAGAAGAATAGAAGGTGGAAAGAGAAAAGGATGAGAGGGGACGGGAAGAAGAAATTAAAAGGTGAATGTAAAGACTTTATGTCAAAATAGGAAGGAAAGACGGCAGGAGTAACAGAAAACATGTTTATCAGTTCAAGAAGATGACAGAATCAGACCACGACACTAGCCAATATCACTAAGCAGGAAAACCAAAAAGGAAAAAAAGCCTTTATGAAACTGGACAATGGGTAAGAAAAAAAATAGTTTCAGTGTAATAGATTTTTAAGACACGAGAGAAGAGGAACAGAGCGATGCTTGTGGCATCAGCTAATTTGCATCAAGAAGGCAGATTCAGGGCCGGCCCAGTGGCTCAGGCAGTTAGAGCTCCATGCTCCTAACTCCGAAGGCTGCCGGTTAGATTCCCACATGGGCCAGTAGGCTCTCAACCACAAGGTTGCCAGTTCAATTCCTCGAGTCCCACAAGGGATGGTGGGCTCTGCCCCCTGCAACTAGCAACGGCGACTGGACCTGGAGCTGAGCTGCGCCCTGCCCTCCACAACTAAGACTGAAAGGACAACAACTTGAAGCTGAACGGCACCCTCCACAACTAAGATTGAAAGGACAACAACTTGACTTGGAAAAAAGTCCTGGAAGTACACACTGTTCCCCAATAAAGTCTTGTTCCCCTTCCCCAATAAAATCTTTAAAAAAAAAAAAAAAAGGAGGCAGATTCATATTCATGTCAAGTTTATGTTACACAATGGGGTGGGTCTTATTATTTCTAAAGATCCGAGAAAACACTCACAACCATGGTAATGCCTTTGAAAAAAGAGACCGAGAGGAGTTAAAAGGGAGACCAAAGAGAACGCTTGGAAAAGAAGCTACAGATCCAACCACGTCTTGTGGAAGCAGCATCTGGACTGAAACGCACTCCCCATTGAACTGGTTTTCTAGCTCTCAAATGCCCGTTTGTCCAGGGCAGGGTTCTGAGCTTCCCGTGGAGCTCGCAGACCCGACAGTACAGAGCGAAGGAAGGGCAGCTGCTGCCGCGGTGCGGGGCGCCCTGGAGCTCGGCAGGCCGGCCAGCCTCCGCAAGGCCTTTCCTTGGCAGCCCGAAGCAGCCCCTGAAACCCAGGCTGAAATGTGTCCTGTGCTGCCACTTCGGAAAGTGACCATAAGGTGCAGTGTTTGTTACCCAGGCCTGGAGGGAGGTGTGCCACTTGGTGCTCCTGGAGGACCAGTGTCAGGAAACATTTAAATTCTGGAGTTCACAGAGCAAACTCACCTTCTCCTTTTCCCACTAAGGCCATAGGAGAGTTTAACCAAATCTAAGAATGTTTTTACAGTAAATCTTCTGACCCACAGAAATGCTCAAAAATGGAGGGCGGGACCTAACAACATGTTCCCTGTGATAACCGTTTACCAGAGAAAACCATTTCTCGAAAGACAGGTTGCTTTTAATCCTGATCTACTCTCACGTCCGAGTGGAAAAACCGGCTGCAAAAAGCAAATCTGAGAAAAAAACTGAACTTACTGAAACAACAATACAAAATTTCACACAGGAGCCAGTCAGAGCAAGAAGAGGTTAGAGGTCGCTGGCAGCATGGGTCCGGGACACACGGTGCAAACGTGGGTGCTGACTCGCCACAGGCCCAAAAGTAGGTTGCAAAACAGTTCTTTGGCTTGCTCCAGTAATAAATGCTCCAGTAATAAAATCACATGCTTCCCATGCCATCTTTTCAGGACGTAACGAACCCTGGCATGATAACCGTAAAATTCGAGAGCCAGAGGTCACCCGAGGTCAGAGCTCGGGGGGCATCTGACTGGTCTCCATCTAAAGGCACCAGAACGAGTAGCGCTGCAAAGTTCATCGGGCCCAGTGTTTCTCAACCAAGATCAAGCTTGCCCTCGAGGAGTCATCGGGAGTAGGTGGGAAAGTCTGGGACAGTCACAGTGACTCGGTGGGCAAGGTCAGGGAAGCCCGACTTCCTGCGACGTGCGGGACAGTCCCACACATGAAGAACTGGTGCCACTTAAAACGCCCAGACCCCGCCCTCGCTCAGTTCCCGGTTTCCAGCCAACACACAGCACGGACAGGTATGACCGCTAAGGTGCCTTTAGCTCCCAAGTCCACGTGATCGTTTTAAAAGTGCTGAAGAACCATCCTAGGTTCTCCGGCCACAATCTAAGTTCTTTCTAGGCTTAGTCTCTTGAGGAGGCGCATCAACGTATAAATATCTGCCGGAAGAAAACTCTGAAACAGCCATGAAGTCTCTCCTTACTTGGCCTTCTTCCCCTTTCCAAAAAAAAGAAGTCTGATAAGCCTCTTCTGAATTCAAGAAGGAGCCACAGTAATTACTTCTGGCAGAGACACCCACTCATGGTAATGACCTACCCCCACCACAGGTGGAAAGTACCAGTGGGCTCAAAAGTAAGCTTTCAGCTGAGAATAGGGACACGGAGCAAGAGATGGTTTTGTTTTGGGGGAGGGAGAGGATGAGGGTTAAAAACAAAGCAGAACAGCTCTAGATAAGGGAGGCCAGAAGGGATTTATTCACTGTATTGCCTCTCTTTGACCAAATTGTGAAATTCCACAGCAGGAAATTTTAACCAGGGTCCAATAGGGTAGAGGGAGGGGGGGAGCGGTCAGAGTTTGAAATCTCCTTGACATGTAAAATGTTGAATGTAAGGACCACGAAGAGAGAATTCCCACCATTTATCGCTTTCAAAGAGGTACAGGACCCGAAAAGGTTTAAAATCACCACTATAGCAACTTGTCTGCTTTCCAACAAAAAAATAAATGGAACAGAACAGAAATTCAATGCAGCCAGTTTCAGGAACAAAATGTCAGACCGAGTTGTATAAACTCAACTACCAATACAAAAATAACAACTCTTTGCTGAAGGAAACGTCAGGCAATTTCATATAAACAATGAAGAAAATCTAGTAAGAAATCTTGAGACTGGCTCCTGGTGCCTGAAATCACATTTAAGGACCAGATGACAGACTGGGGGTCCAGGCCGCCCGTACAAGCTGGCCCAAAGCTCCAGGGGAACAGCCGCAGGCCCAGCGCCTCAGAGGGCCAGCGGGCGTGCCAATAAGTGCTGAGCCCCGCTGCTCTTCTCTTCGGCATTCTGGATTCCTGGGCTTCGGGGATGCTGGCAAACGTGTCCAGGAAAGGACAAAAAACAGTCCTAGAGCTTTTTCCACGGATTTAAATGAGAAACCACTGTCCAGAGAGAGAAGTCCACAATGAGTTTACCTAACTGTGGGAGCGCAGACACTGTGAGAACAGATGCAGGACGCTTCTCTGCAAACAGGCCATCGCCCGCTGTGGGCAGGACGAGCCCCCCGACCCCCACCTGCTGCTGGACGTGTGCCTGAGCGTACGGCCTCACTCCTCAGCCTGCTTCAGGGCTGGGGGTCAGGAACCCCGCTACTCTTTTGGGTACATCACCTGGGAGCTTGTTAGAAACGCGGCCTCTCGGCCACACCCCACACCCCCCACGCCTCAGAAACTGCATTTTAACCAGATCCCCAGGTGATTGCTGGGCACATAGAAGCTGGGAGGCACTGCTCTCAGTGATTCCCATCACAGAAATACAGACTAACAAGGCTCTTCACCCAGGGGTAGTAGTGAACTTCAAAAGTAAAACACAGACGGCTGGTGCCAAGGGCTAATCAGAAGCGTCGTAGTTAGAGGCGGTCGGCATCATGAACGAGATTTCTTTCCTGTTTTCTTTTCTTTTTTTTAACCTAAGGGCAAAGAAGAAAATATCCAAGACGCACTTACTTACCCATTGATAGATGTTCTAGACATAAACAGGCTAAAAACAGATGACACGAAAGAGTGATACAGTTGGATAAATAGCCAGCCCGATTTCTCAATGCTGTTATTTAAGAAGATCTGTGTTCCTTGATCGAGGTAACTCTGAACAAACACAGCCTGGAGTGATTCGCATAATTTCTCTCTGTTGCACACATACCACTAAAAAAAAAAGAAAGAAAGAAGGAAAATGAAAACACACAACCGAAATGTTTTCTAAGACATCCAAAAACAAACCCAGAAGCCTGAGTTAAACCTAAGATTTCCAAAAATTACAGTCTCATGACAATTTGAGGGTAATCATCATCTCTTCTCCTCATATGAAAGCATAAACACTTCTTCAGAGGCGATTTCTCTTTTACGTCTCGTAAGTCTCAGGGCAGGGACAGAGTGGGGGGAGGGGAGTGGCACTCGGTCATGCAGCTTGCCGTGGCAGGGCCAGGCCTCACACAGGTTCTAAGCCCTGGCACGGTACTCTGTCGCTATACCCCTGGGCCCGAGACCTCGGGAAGCTCTGTTGGCCTCTCCTCACTGAGATGCAACATAAGAAGAACCAGCATTATTAATCTTGTTTTCTATTTAGAGAACAGTCACACAATGCAATGATTTAACTCAAAAATCACCAAACCAATCAATGGCAGAGGAAAAGGCAGATGTTAACCCTCTAGAGATCAGGTTCAGCTGCCTTTCTTCCTGTAGGGCATATACAGACCTTTCAAACACTGAGGTGTGCTTTACCAGGTCAGATAACACACCTACAGATGGCAAAATATGCTGGAGAAAAATGAAGCGACTTAATTTTCACAGTGCGATTCACGAGAAGACAAAATGGTAACATCCAAAGAACCAGCTTTCCAGGAATAGGCTCTAACCAGAATACACCTTTTAGAACAAAACTCCAGAGCCTCCACTGTGGTTGAAATGTAATCGTCCACAGTAAATGTCTTCCGTGGGCGTGCAGGGTTAGTGGACCACAGACTGGGGGGCGGGGGGGGGGAGCGCTGACAAGGCGTGCAATCTCTGTCCATTCATCTGTACACTGGGGTTGTCAGTAGGACCCGCCCTGGCAGGGCAGTGAGAGGAGGAAACATGACAGTGCCGGCAAACCCTGCAGGACCGGGCACCCAGGAGAAGGAGAGCCCACCTCTGGCGGTGAGATTCCTCTAAGGTGGCCTGATAAATCCGAGCGCCAGCCCGGTACGTGCACCGCTGAAACGGTGGAGCACGTCAGTTACTACTGACCCACGATCAGCTAAGAAACAATCGGTGTTCCCAATGAGAAGCCAAAGTCACTGGTTTCCCCCAACGAACACGACCGCAGAGCAGCAGTTAGGTGTCCCTTAACTGCCTGCACAACTGGTGGACCAATTTTACAGCCATCCTAAGCCTGCTGATGTTGAATAAAACCTTGGGTAACATTCCTGACACTGACACTGACAGTTATAAACCCGTGCAAACAAGCAAACAGGCACATTCACATTTCCACGATGGACTAATCTTTTTACACACCCTGGGCCTTACACTGGATAAAGCAAATCTTTCCAATTGTTGGCTGATTTGTGTTCAGTTACCATTTAAACACTGCTACCAAAACTGCTTGGACTCAAGAGACGATGTTTATTTTTCCCCCTCTCTATGACACGCTATGCAGCTTCTCACATTCACTGTCCACTTTTCCCCTTGGTCTAAAAACGTTTTTGTTAATCCTTAACTAATCCTGACCACTCACCGTGCCCCACGTCGTGCCGCAGAGCAGGTCACAACCCGTTTTTTAAATACTCGTGACCCCGGTGCACCTGCTGACGTCTGGAACACGGCCGCCGCTCGGACGTCTATTTATTTGTTATCCTCTCTGAGGTGACTATCAAGACGAAAGCCATCACTCTGGTAACAGGCAATCGGGTGCCTTCCACTCAAGTGGACAAGAAGTCCCTCAAGCGTGGCGTCCACTTGTAAATGGACAACCAGAACTACAGTGGACTGTGACTTCCAGAACTAGGAAGAATGGGCACCACTGACTGCAAATACCGCTTTAAACGCCCACAGGAACACTCGAGTTTTTAACGGCATTTCTCTCAACTCATCAACATCGGCACACGTGGTCGAAGCCTTTGCTGCCACACGCGTCTTCCAGAAAAGAACCTGCTCACTGAACGGTGTGCTACAGAATCAAAGGTAGTGAGGCCTTCTCTTTAAAAGGATAAATTCCATGCTCTTGCTGACCATTTGCATGACACAAAGGTCAGCTCCATGACGCATCCCTCATAAGCACCAGAAGGGGAACAAGCCCAACGACCAGCAACTTCTGGACACACAGATGTGATGTACATACAACAGAGTATGGTATTTGGCCATCAAAAGGAATGCAGCACAGGTACACGTGACAACATGGATGGGCCTGACGACGTCATGCTAAGTGAATAATCCAGTCACAAAAGGCCACATGTTACATGAGCTCCTTTACATGAATTACCCAGAATAGGCGGCTCCAGAAACAAGGGTTACCAAGGACGGGGGTGGGGGTTGGGGGGGCGACTGCTCATGGGTACGATGTTTCTCTCTGGGGTGCTGGAAATGCTCTGAAATTAGAGTGGTGATGGCTGCAAAACCCGTAAACATACAGGACTAAAAACCACCGAATTGTACACTTTTAAAGGATGGATTTTATGGTATATGAATTATATCTCAATAAAGCTGCTATTTTAAAAAAAAAAAAATAACATACACACACATCTAGGCATTCTGATCTTCCAGAAATTCAAAGTGCTTTGAAAATTTAAGTGACCAAGCAAACCTCTTTAAAAATGCAAATTTTTAATGCACATTTGACCGTGTCACTTCCGTGCTTCCCAGAAGTATTAGGATAAAATCCAAAGAGCTCAGTCAGTATGAGCTCACCTCATGACAGTCCCTACCAACCCGTAACGCCTGGCCACTAGGTCACACGCTCCTCCCTTCTTTTTCTGGAAGGCTCCTTTCGCACGGCTGTCTCACATGGGATTTGCTCTGTCCCCTACATGTCCCACCACCCCAAAGTTACTCCCTCTTCCCCCATGAGTCCGACCTAAGCCCAAATATGTCTTCGCTGCATTTCCCTTGAACTTGTACGCGAGCCTGGGCCCCCGTTCTAACGCCCTTCCTACGTCCCAGCAGCATATTGACCACTGAACTGAATAACACGCATAACTGCATGGTCAGTGTCAATCTTCCCAGGAAGACGGGAAGTCACGTAAGGCAGGGACGTGATGGACTTCAGAGCCTGCACAGACACAGACGAACAATAAATGTGCAGCAGGTGAATGACTGTTAAAAATCACAGGTAGTCTGACAGACAGAATTTGGAGATTCTAGCAAAATCCTGGAGGGAACATAAGGATAACCAGCTGTCACTGGGTTTCTGTCGATTTCTAAAACCCCCAGGGTTTTGCAAGGCGTTGCTTAGATCCAGCTCTGCACACAGCAGTTCAATGTACCCACGCGTCACAAAACTGCGTTCCCACGAGCACGCCGCAAAGGTGGCCCGGCTGAGCACCTGCCTTGCCCGGGGCACCCGGCCGAGCTCCGCTCTTCACTCACCACCGCACAGCGTCTGAATAATGGGGTCCCTGAGCAGCTCTGGCCGATTCAGTTCCTGACTGAAGTACAGGTTGTTTTATAAAGACTTTCTTTCAAAGAAGCTTTTCTTCACCTCTACCCAGCATGTCTGTTTGAGATTCCCTTTCAGAAGAGAAAGCGAGACAATCCTGCCCAGTCAAATGGGACTAGATGTATTTAGAGAAAAGATAATCTGATCACGATGGCAATAAATTATCACAGGCCAAGACTGCTCAACTCAGCACCCCTGACATGTGAGCCGCGAACCCTTGCTACGGCGCTGCCCTGTGCGTTCAGCATGTCCAGCCGCCCTGCCCTCTGTCCGTCAGATATAAGTAGCACCCCCCGCCCCACAGCTGTGACAACCCCAAATGCCCCAGACTTTGCCGAAAGTCCCCTGGCAGGCAAAGTCACCACTGCTTAAGATCCCCTACCTGGGTTTCCCCAGGAAACGTCACGGTTCTGACTCCAGGAGTGTTTCCTAACCAGCCCAGCTTAGCAGTGGTCTAAGGAAATGAAAAGGTGGAGTCACCAGCCTCGGAACTTACACTCCAGGGGGCAGAGGGTCAGAAACGAAGAGAAACAAGTAACGGGATTATGAGTTTGGCCAGGACCTTACATGAGCGGCCACTTTGCTCCTGCAGTCCCCCGCCCGCCCCCCCGCCGGAGTTTCCTCTGAGACAACCCAGCTTAAATGAGAAGCTGGCGAGCTGGCTGCACGGGGCGGCCTGTCTGTGGGCTCCCGCGCCGCCAAGCAGGTGAGTTCTCTGAACGTGCGCTCCTCACGGACCCCAGAAGCAAGGTGCGCGGGCAAGAAGCAAGCACGGGGCTTGTGAAATGCTCGCACTAAGGGCTGTGTGCCAGCTGCACGGGAGGCTGGCTCCTGGGCTGGAGGCCACCGTGTCTGCAAAGGCCTCGGCTTACCACCTTCCTTGAAAGCTCACTCAAACGTGGTTCCATCGAAGTAAGTAAGGACATCGCGTAAACAACGAACCCTCATCAACCCCGAGTCTCGCCCCTGGTGCCAGCTGCTGGTGCCAAGGATAAAGCAGGATGTGATCACGAAACATTACGTCTTTAAAGAACGGCAGCAAGAGCAAGGCCCTCCCCATGTGCAACAGGACTGAGAAGACACTGATAATTAGCCAAGTCATAAACGGCCCAATCAGGAAGCGACAGAGCCCTGAACGTGCTGGACGGGAGTGGCTAACCAGTGATGAAGGACCAGGTCATCTCTTCCAGATTTCATTACACCCCTTAGCATGTCCTGGTCTTTACAGAACCTTGGCTGATGAATCACCCCCTCAAAGAATAAAATGTATGTGCGTATCAGACTCAGGGATACAGTTAAAAGCTTTTCTGAAGTTATTTTCCTCAACGAGTCAAACATTAGCTGTAAGACATTTATTCCAAAATAGTAGAAAGGATTTGAGCACATCAGTAGAATTAGAAAGTTATTTCTAAAATCCAACTTCCTGATTTTAGGTAATATAGTGTAATAAAAAATAAATATTTGTCTTTATCCGGGTTCCAGGCACAGGGCCCCTAACTCCTCGTAAGTGATAAGAGTAACTTCTACACGTTAATGAGACACGGATGAAAGTTTCAGCCCACCTTCCAACCTCCAGCGAGGGGCTAGGGGCTGCAGACTGAGTCATCACCAAAAGCCAATGATTTCATTGCGCTTAATTATGAAACTTCCACAAACCTCCTAAACAGGGTTCTGGAAGCTTCCATGCTGCTGAGCACACTGATGTGCTGGGAGGGCGGTACCTGGAGAGGGCATAGAAGCTACGTGCCACCCTGGCTCTGGCATCTCCTTCTGTTTGCTTGTTCCTGAGTTGTACCTTTACAATAACCAGTCAACATAAATCAAGTGTTTCCCTAAACTCTATGTGAGTTGTTCTAGAAAATGACCTCACCTGAGGGGGAGGGGAACCCCAGAATTTGTAGCCAAGTCAGACAAAGCACAGGTGGTCTGTGACCGCGACTAGACTGGCTAGCATCGGAAGTCAGGGCGGTCTGTGGGGCCGAACCCTTAAACCTGTGGACTGACGCTAACTCACTCCAGTAGGTAAGTGTCACAATAGAACTAAACGGCAGGACACCCAGCGGGTGTCAGAGAACTGGAGGATCAGTTGGTGTCAGGAAAAAAAGACACATAGATAAGATTTGTTTTGGTTTTTTTTACGACATTAAACTTGATGAAGCACATGTACAAGCTGGAGGGGGGCCAGCGCCAGGAGCAGTTGTCCCAACCTGTTCAACTCAAACTGCAAAAATTCCAACTGGTGTTTCTGCTCGCCGCTATACGCCGTCCACACGGGCCCCACGAGTGGGGCAGTTTCGTTTCACAGCCCCTCAGACGACATGTTTCTCAGGAGGGACATCACGAAGCAGTGGCAAAGCAGACAGACCGGGATTCAAAACCCAACATGTCATCCATGAGCTGTGCTCTTGAGCTAGTTTCATCTCTCTCGGCCTCCACCTTCTGTCTGTAAAATGGGGGTGTACCACCTACCCCCCAGAGTGGTCATGAGGATGAGAGGGGATAATGTATTTCAAGTGCCTGGCACACAACAGAAGCCTTGTAACTAGATCTCCTTCCTCTTCCTGTCCAAGATGCACAAAAGCTGGTGAGAGGAAAAGTGAAGTTCAAGGGACTGTCTAAAACCACACTGTCAGGCGGGGCAGCCAGCCATTCTCACAAGCAGTGAGCGATCAAATGTGACTAAAATCCATCAGAAAGGCTCCACTGACGGGGTCCATGAGCCAGAACCTTCTCTCCTCCAGGGGATGGTCAGGCCAGGCCCAATGACACACCTCGACAGCCAAAGACTGAAAGATCGCACTCCAAGTTTCTGCAATGCAATCAACTCAGTCCACACATTTCACCATCGGCCCCTGCGGGCATCTAAGCCCAGCACAGGAATAGGTTGTCCACCCATTCATTATGTTTCGACTAATAATACGGAGCTAACCCAACAACCTCTTCAGGTGAGATTTCAATGTGTACGGTGACAAGGCACCTCAGGTCCATGCAAGGGAACAATTTATACAGATTAGATTCAGTTGCTTCGGATTTGATTTCATAAATAAATTACTAGCTATCTTCCTTTCGAATGTTCACTGTTAGTATTTTATAATCCTGACATGTGAACAAAGCTTCAGAGGATCTAAACAAGTCTTTTCGGGAAGTTACCATCTTGTTTAACACAAACTGCAAACTTCAGCTAGTGTTTTCAAGATCAATGTCCACACAGAGTTGGCTTCCCAAGGCCTCCTAGGCCACCTTCAAAGGGGCGCAGAAAAGGCCCCTGGTGTGTCCAGCAGATGACAGATCCTAGTGTTCCAAAAACGGAAGCAAACACTTGTTTAGGGTTTTCAGCACAGGTTCTGAGGAAGGAAAGAAGCCCTTTTCAAAATCTCTTTGCTAAGCGGCTGCAAAGGCCGCCAGACTCTCGAATCGGTTCAGAGGACACGAATCCGTCAGTGTTTGGCTGGCTAGCTGGGTGAGTGCCCCGAGCACTGTTAACTCATGCCTGACTTTGGTCTGCCCCCACAGGTACATGGGAAGTCAGGGGACAGGAGACCCAATCTGTCCTTTAGCACAACTTTTGACCTCTGGCTGTGAGGTCCAAGGATTTCTTCATTTGGAAAAAATACCCAAACCATTTCAATTCTGTCCTGAATCCATCATCGCATTTGGCATAGCACAGTTCTTCTATAAGAAGGTGAAAAAATAAGTCAGGATACATACACACAATTGCAATTTTAAGGTACACCTTCACAATTCCGAACATTGAATGTTATCTGCGGTTGTAAAACACCTTGCTGTATGTCATCTGGTGCAAGTGTCCTGGCTTGGTTCTAGGGAGTTCTATAACAATTCTTTTCAGTCCATCACCTGAGAAGCTGCTGAATGACTGATATTACCAGGAACTTAGTGGGGCCTGAGGGTCCCTTCCAGTTTCAGTAGCTCTGTAATAGTTGCATTAACTTTAAGTACCAGGTGCAATGCATCGAAAAGACTAGATCTAAAGTTTCTCCTCGTTTCAAGTTCAGTCTGCCAATACTGAAAAGTGACATAACTAGTTTCTCCCCAGTGAGTCAATCTACCCACCTTGCAACCTGTGATTAAGAACCTGCTGATTAAGGAAGCTGCAAGTTTTCTCTGGGGAAAAACTTTTTCCTGGAAAGGATCAGATAGTAAATATTTGAGGCGTGCAAGTCACAACGTAGCAACTACTACTCTGCTTACTTTTAGCCCAGAAGCATTCACAAACAGGCAAATGAATGTGGTGGCTGTGTGCCAATAAAACTTTATTTGTGGACACTGAAATTTGAATTTCACATAAGAAACTTTCCCGTGTTACAAAACATCCTATTTTTTGTAACCATTTAAAAATATAGCTTACTTCACAGGTTGTGCAAAAAAGTCAGTGATCCAATTTGGCCTGCAAGCCAACCCCGCCCCCCCCTTCCCTGCTTCTCGGCTTGCCCCAAGTGAAACATAATCTCAGTTTTGAAGCTAGCATACCAAACCGAGTTATTGCAGTGGTGCTGCTACTATAGTTTCAGAGCTGCTTTAGCTCAAAGAAGCCTTGCATCTCTGGGCTACAGTAACTAAATAGCAATTGTTAATGAAGAAACATTGCCCAAGTGCTGGAGGATTCTTTTAACCATAGAATCCTCCATCATAATTTCTTAATAAAATAACCATAAGGAAAGCTTGTGCTAAGTATGGTTCAATCAAATCCATAACCTTACTTTCATGCAACTCCAAAAGAACCAGATGTGGCTGGCTATGGAACTCACATACCCAAATGAACACCAGAAGACCTTGTATAAAACTATTAATTTGAAGGGGGGAGAACCATTAGAGTTGAGTTACTTCACAAGCAACCAAGTTTATAAAGCAAATCCAGGATCCTGGAACATAAAGCAGAGAAGACAGTCTCCTGTTTCATTTAACCTCACTGTGGTTTGCATACATATTTCTTTTGTTCATTTTAAGCTTTGTTTGTGAACAACATTTTCATAATGTGAATGTATCATCTCGAAATAAAGTCGGGAATGATCATTCTAAGGAAAAGATCTATTCTCCTTCTCAATATTCAGAAAACACCGGTTTACTCTTCCACCTTGGAGAAATTAGGTGCCAAATTGTTAGTGCCACTGGTTAAAACACAGACACACACTCCTGAGTATCTCCAAAGCATAATGAAGTAAATGAGGTATCCAAAACCAGCACCAGTTTTCCTTAGAACCTGACAGATGATGCAGCTTTAAAAGGTACAACATTAGAAAGTAGCCTTTGTTACAAGGAGATATTCTGAGGCTACATCTATAGCTATAGTTCCACCTAGGTTCCATAAAAATCAAAGGAAACGGTTTTTTGATTTTTAACATTCGTCCCATTTTATGAGCAACGAAACATATCCAGTCTGTTGCAGTAGAGGTGGTCACAAGTGTTAGAATAAACACCAACAGCTAAAACCTTCAACCATAATTCCACATCAGTGGAAATCAGCCTTGTTTTTATCCTATCCGGGACCTTATTTCAACCAACTGCTGAAAGTGACATTTTTAATTCACTGTTTTACACCATTACCCATGTTTCATACGGATATATGACATTTTGGTAACTGTTCGTCATCACTACAGTAGAGCTGTTTACCTAAAAAGACTAATGTAAGTAATTAATCCATAGCAAAGAACGTGGTTTCGCAACTTAAAATCACCTAACAATATCATAGGAATTGCCACAGCTGTGGGACTACCAAAAAAAAAAAAAAAATCATGGAAATTTATGATTTCCTTTACAAACAGAAAACGGGCCATTATAAATATTTGCTAACTGAAAACTAAATGCTACTTTCCTGAATGAATTGCTTTCCGCCCCTTGGATAATTCCTTCCTTTCATTTAAACACACACACACACACACACACACACACACACACACACAAAGACAACGTGGGTGTAAAGTCTCTGAACCCCCAGCATAACAAGAAAAGCCACACAGGAGAAAACGAGAAGTCTACGAAAACGATGAGACACAAAATGGGGAATAAATGGAAAGGCAAAATGTACTGTAAATGCTACTATAAGCCAACACTATAGACTTCAACAGCGTGTCTTTTCAACGCATGTCACGTGTGAGCTGCAAACTACCTGGTGGTCAAACAGGACACCTCTCACTCTTCATTCCACAGCTGACCTGCACGTACTTCTTTAAACGGCACAAAACCAAGCTAATAAAAAAAAAAAAAAAAAAAAAAAAAAGAAAAAAAAAAAAAAAAAAGACGACCCAGCCGGTCCCATCGCATCAACTGCAACTCTTGAAACATTTCCTTCCTGCCCAGTTCCGGTGTGAAAACCCTGCCAGTTCCGAGCTGGCGCCCATCACCTCCCTCCCTTCTCACCACCCCTTTCGGGTCGGGCACCAACATCCAAGTTGGAAGCCGAGGTCCCGGGCCGGGTGGGACGCGAGCGACGACCTGTCAAACGCCTGTTCTAAGGGCGGCGGGGACATGTCACCTGAAGGAGCCCGGGGCGCTGAGCGGCGGCGGGCGGTGCACGGCCACGTTCCTTTATGACCCTTTGTACGACCGCGGACTGCTCCAGACAAAAAGCGGGGCCGGCCTCGCGGGGGCACGGGGCGTGCGCGGGGCGACGGGCTGGGCCTGGGCGGTGCTCCCCGAGGCCCGGCGCCCGCCGCGCGCCCACGGGCCCCCACGGTCCCCGGGCCCCGAGGGGGCCGCACGTCTGCAGCCACCGCCTGGGACGCGGGAACAATGCGGGCTCCGGGGCGCCCACGCTCCGGCCCGCGCCGGGGACACGGGAGGCCGCGGCCGCCGCGCCGGGAACAAAAGGCGCCGCGGGGCCCGGGCCGAGCGCCCGGCCCGGGAAACTTCGCGAGGCGCCGCGGCCCGCCGCCCCCACGCCGGCGGCCGCGCGAGGGAAGGCCCGGCCGCCACGCCCCCGCCCCCGCCCGCGGCCCGCTCCGTACCTGGTGGTTCTCCTTCCTGCCGCCCGCGGCGGCCGCCGGCCCGCCGGGGCCGCTCGTCATGTTCACGTACAGGGAGCGCGTGAGCGGGCTCCGCAGCGTCCACATCCTCCGCGCCAGCCACACGGACGCCAGGCTCAGGCACAGCCAGCCCGCCAGCAGTCTCATCAGGGACCGCGGCCGCTCGCTCCGATCACCGCCGGCGCCGCGGCGAGGAGCGGGAGACGCCGCCGCCTCCGGCCGCCGCCACCCGGGCCCGAGCCATCGCGCCCAACTTGCCCATCCAGCCCCTGCAGGGCCGAGGCGGGGGTGGGGAGGGGCGGGCGGCGCGCGGCCTTCCCGCCTCCCCCTTCCTTTCCGCCCGCGGAACGCCGCCAGCGGCGGCGCGGGTTTCCACCCGGAGCACGTACGAGCGGCGGTGGGGCGCGTTCTCGCCGGGGCGCGCTCCCCTCCACCCAATCAGCGGGTCGGGCCGGCCGGGAGGCGGGGCCGAGGGAGCGCGCATTCGCCTGGCGCGCGCGGCCCAGCCTCTCCTCGGCCCCGAGCTCCGCGTAATGGCGGCGATGATGGTAATTTTTTTAGGCTCCCTTCCGAAGGCGGTAATTGGAGCCTCCCGGTCCCTCCACCGTGGTGGCCGCGGGAATTCTGGGGTTGGCTCGCCTTAGTGATCGGCTCTGGGCCGCTCATCCCAACCCCGGCCGGACTTGAACCCTGCTGTGCCCATTGGTCCGGGGCAGAGGCGGCGGCGGCGCATTCCTTTCCTAGGACCAGACAATCAGACTGAGTCCTTGCGGGAGACGGACGCTGCCCGCTCGTCGCCGTTCCTGGCTTAGCTGCGTGGCTTCCTATTTACGTTCAGAGCCAACAAGCCAGACCCTCACCCCGGGGGCCTCCAGCCTGCTTTGCAGGCAGGCATCTGGGGGCGGAGGGCAGACCACCGCGTCCCGTTCCCCAAGCCAGGCCAGTTGCAGGCGACTGGTTTCTAAGAGGCCTCAGTGAAAGCTCTGCCTTTGTTGGAAGCTACTGCAGCTGGCGCACCTGTAGGTCATGCTTTGACGTCCTGATGACCCTGTCCAAGAATGAAGGAAGACCCCAAACTGGAGTCCCTGGCTGCTTGTTTCCTGGAACGAACAGGCGGAAGTTGGGCACGACACTCTTAAAGCCAACTAAGAGCTGGTATTTACCCGGATGTGTCTTTAATCATTTATAGCTCGGGGAGACCTAGTAGCAACATTCCAAACCTGAAGGGTTACACTGTGTTCCTGTGTCTGAAGTTCTTCCTGCTGCTACCCAAGCTGCAACCAAGGAGTAACATGTTTCATGGGTTCTCGAAGTTGAACACCTTCCTCGATTTGCTTAGAGAATGCTTTGGATTTAACTGCTCTAGAAATACTGTATATACATTTTATCTTAGTTCAAAAGAAACCTGTTAACGCCAACGTTGCATTTCAGAGGCTGTCATTTATACATCCACTGATGCGGAACAAAATCATTCCTTACCCACAGACGTTTTTATTAGATTCAGAGAATCTCAGCTTGGCACCTATCTATCGCTAACAGAGACATCCTGTTGCCTAATGCTACGTAGGCTATTAAGAAAGGGGGAGGGTACTTTGCGTTCTCTTCCACTATACTCTGGGACTGCTTCCTGCCAAAACCCCAAAGAGCTTGCACCTTACTAAATCTAATTCAAACCTCTCGTGATCCTGGCCCAAATCATCAAAAAGGATCTATGGTAGGACGTCCAAATACCTCAGTTTGTTTACCATGTCTCCTCTCCCTCCTGTCTCTTGGGATCAGTGTCACAGATAAAGCAGCTCTGTGCCAAAAGAAACCCTTCATCTTTTAGACAGGGGTGAAAGCAGCAAGAGCATATAAAATGACATATTTCGTTTCTGAAAACAAAAGGTAATGCCCCCCACTCTAAGCCTGATGAGCTGCAGCTCAGAGTCTGCAAATTGTGTCAGATGAGCAAGAAGCAACTAGATGGCTCTGGAGTCTGAAGGACAGGGTCAGGTGACTGCCAAGGAGCCCAGCATCTCAAAAAGAGCAGATTTTCACTTCTCACCTGAGCAGCGCTCCTGGAAGAATAAATCATTTCCATATTATCATACTCTATAATAATCACAAAATACTCCAACACATGTTATTTACACCCAGCAAGCACAGGAAGAAACCAAAGCACAGCGTGACCAAATGATTTGCCTAAAAGTAGCAGAGCAAATTCAATAGCAGACCTTTTCAAAGAAACCGGTATCCCAGCTCATGGTCCTTCGATCCATCTGAGAAGCCTCGCTGTCCTTCTCTTCTCAGAGAGCCTCCTGAATTACAAATGAGGAGGAAGGAAAAACAGCAAGAGTAAATATACTAAGCAGAAGTTCAGATTGCCCTCCGGGACTGCCCCTTTCCTTCATCTACTAGAATGTCACTACTGTATATTAAAACCTCAATTATCCATCACGGACAGGGGAAGAGGCACAGATCACACACACACACACACACACACACACACAAATATGAGTCAATATCCTTTCTAATGTGGCTTTGAAATGTAGGCAGTGACATTCAAAAGACAACGTAACTACCATTCTCTCTGCTGAGTTTTCTGTTCACTGCCCTACTGACCAGGAGCTTGGGTGTCCAGCTTGGGTCACAGCTCTGTGCATAGGCCCAAAATCTTGTCGGATCACTTACCTACCTAGATTTCAAGAAAGGGCACTTTTGCTGTGACTGTTCTTATCGACTACAAATTACGGCATTTTCATGTTTTTGATTACAAAGTCTAGTGTATAGAGAACCCACTTGGGAGAGCGACTTGGTTCTGTAGAGGGCACAAAGTGTGCCGGTCACTATTGGTCATTTGTCATCTCCCTGAAGAGATACTAGTCTAAAAAGAACTCATATAATCACCTGTTTTCATGGACTTGCATGTTTTAATACTTCTTAACAATGTTTTGTAGAGTGTCAGAGAAAGGTACAAACTTTCCTCAATATATTCAATGGAGGTGCCCTCCAATGGACAGGCCACATCAACAAAATAAAATTAGTAAATGTATTCAATACGTTTTTAAAATTAGTAAATGTAGGGGATTTTTAACTGGACTTCGTTGATATAATTTCAATCATGCAAAGACATCACAATGGTCTCTGACTGATACATTCTAAGCTAAGGTGGAACTGCAAACAGGTTTTTAAAAAATGGCAAAATAAAGCAGCAAAATTGAACAAGAAGTGGGAATACCTAGTGGTTCATCCTCTGTGCTCCTGAGACAGACAACCTGGGTTTGAAGCCTGGCTCTACGCCTCCTGCTTAAGCAATTTGTGGCAAATGACTTCTAGGTCTCAGTCTCCCCATCTGTAAAATGGGAGTGATAATAATGGTTACCTATCTTGTGGGGATGTGTAGAGGATTAAATGATATGTTCTAAATACAGAGGGCCCCAACACAGAGTAAGCTCTCCAAAAAAACGTTCACTTGTTCTTGTTTGTACTGTAACTTGGGTAAATCGACGTCTTCTGAACCTCCCTTTCCTCAGCTATACACTGAGGGCCATGGTTCTGAGCGGACTACTTCACATTGTGTCTCTGAGACACAGATGATCTGAAAGCTTCCTCAACTGTAGAAACATCAACCAAGGTTATCGCAATAGGGAGACTCAGTTCTAATGTGACAGTGAGCTCTGCAAAGCTGCTGTTCCATGAAACATCCCCATAGAGGCCAGTGATAACAGCTCCTCATGACGGGTCGGTTCCCAGACCCCTTCCTGAAAGTTGGAACCGAGGGAGTGAGGATGGTTGTGGGGGAAGGGAACCTAAAACAAAACAATGAAACTTTCAAACCTAAAGTCACAAAATCCGGCAGCAAACTCAAGCCACCTCCTTGTCAGGGGTGCCTGTCTTTCTGGAGGTAACCAGAACTCTCCCCAGATGGCCCATTTGTCTGCATCTGTGCCAGCCACAGAATTGCACCCGCTTGAAAGCTTCTGACCCCCGCGCTCTCCCTCCCATGGCAATGTCATACCTGTTTCAGTTTATGTCAGGAATAACATCAGAAAGACAAAGAAATACCACATTCACACAGTCAATAAATATTTATTGAGTCCCGTGCCATACACCAGCTGCTGGACTAAATAGAATGGAAAGCGTAATCAACACAATGTGTCACCTTCACACCCGCTGTCTAGTAGGGAGGCAGACCCGTCCAAGCAATCACAAAATGAACACACAATTACAACTGCTAAGTGCTAGGAACTGTATACAGTTAGGAGAACTTAGAGCAGAGCGAGCTGACCTAACTGGGTCAGGAAAGGCTGCCCCGAGGACGTGTGGCTTTGTGGCCCTCGTTTTGACATCGTGCTAAGCTGGAGAGCTTCCGAGTTGCCCAAGTTCCTCTGGACTGCAGTGACCCCTCCCCAGGCTGCTTTCAAACAGCGGGCGTGGTTGTTACGATGGAACCACAAGGCTCAGAGGAAACGTGTCTGTTCTCTTTGCACAAGCTGCTGAAGTCGTCCCCGAGCTCAGGGCCAGCGTCCACTTTAAACTTCACGTCCCACAAGACAAATTCCACTAAGGAAAGTCCTGCAGCCTAACACTCAACTAGATCCCCGACTCCAGCAAACAAATCAGTTTCTTCATGATCTCAAGGTTGAGGGGTCAGAAATCTTTTAATTCCATCTAACCGATGGTGGTACAACTCGAGTCAAACAAGAGTCGTATGCAGTGTCTTCAGCAAACTTGCTCTTCCCATGGAAACCCCCACCCTGGGCCTCAGTTTCTTTACTTTAAAACCAGCCACCTGTGTGCTTCCGTTGTGCCTGTACGCGACTGCTTCTAGGATCCTTAAAAGAAATGGGAACATAGAATAGTGTAAGCCTCTTCAAGGGATATGTGGGTTTTTAACATACACATTTCAACTCCGCAAGGTCCTCCTAGTAGCAGGTCTGAGTCAGAGCTCTGATGAGAGAGAGGAGGCTGTTGTTTTCGTTAACTTTCTGGGGCATTTTCAAAGGTTCAAAGATCTTCTTTCATCTTGTTTTAAGTGTATTTTCAAAACATCCCTGTCCTTGGCCGCTTAATTGCTGTCTCCTGCATGTATGTGGGTTTGGCCTCATGAATGGCTGCTTCCTCTCCACCACTGTAAATCACAGAAACCATGCCACTGTGTTTTCATAGACTTATTTTGAGACTATAAAGCCTTCTTTTGTGACTATAAAACATTCAACTTTATGGTTTTTATGAAATACATGAAGAAATGTGCACGGCACGATGAGCAAGCTTTGGAAACAAAATACAAACATGTTATGGACAGGGCGCATATGTTCGTACATACACATAAGCGACCTTAAAGAGTTTGTGTAACTGACCACAGAAGCACTTCTCTGCTGAACTATCTTATTTTTGCACAACCACAGACTGGTCTGAGAATAAGGAAGATGTTTATGAAAGAAGATACTGGGGCAATCAACCAACCCGAAAATCAGGCCGAATGATCTCCCTGCCCTGCTGAAAACTGTGATTGATTTTTTAACAGCCACAACTCGTGTGAGTGCGTTTTACAACTTAGCCCAGCATCTGCCGGAAACTTATGGCGTGCCCAAATCATTCAATCCAGGCAAAAGGCGCTTGGCTGTTAGATAACCAAAACCTCAGCACGGTGAGACCCCTGCCGTTGTTTCTTCTCCACTCATGGTCTCCCCTTACCAAACATCCTTTGTTCCAAATGGACAAAGTCAATATTGAAAGCGGCTATTAAGCTATTCCACAATAGAGACGTTGTTTGGAAGTTCACTAGCTTTCTATGCTCAAGTCTTTTGAAAAACTGGTTGAGATATGACAGGGGCCGATATTAGGTTGGCAGCTTTGCCTGTACCATGAAGACTTTTCTCTTCCGCCAGTGGAACTCAGATTCCACCTTCCTCCTCCTGCCTCCCAGGCCAGGCCAGCAGGGTGGGGGTGGGGGTGGGGGTAGGGGTGCTGTCTGTGCTCAGAACTTCACTCAAGTGTAGTTTGGTATTTGTGAATATAGAGCAGGCTCTTCTCCCTCCAGCAAAAGTCCACTTTCTAACCCAAACTATACATGACACTGGAGCCAAACTTGCTGCTTTTCAGACATCTCACAATTTTAAACCAATTGCCTTAGGTTTCTGCTTTTGTAAGGAGACATGTCTACAGATACTTTTTCCCACATCTACAGTCACCGTGACTGTCCAACGGAACGAGTCTTCAGAAAAAAGCAAAAAA
Organism: Rhinolophus ferrumequinum; assembly: GCF_004115265.2. NCBI lineage: Eukaryota > Metazoa > Chordata > Mammalia > Chiroptera > Rhinolophidae > Rhinolophus > Rhinolophus ferrumequinum. The sequence goes on along the minus strand of NW_022680357.1, from coordinate 16,854,254 downwards.
CAAAACCTAAGTTGTCCCTGTAGGGCTTGACAGCTCAATGGATTCATTCATTTCCAGACTCTCAGACATGCTGACTGATTCGCAGACTAGAGTTTCTACATTACTGAACTGTAAGCAGCAGCAATATTCGTGGGCATATTTTCATCCTGACACACGGTGAATCACGTCACACTGGAGGACAGCTAACTCTTGTTAGTTACTCTCTTATCCTATTTAGAACTTATATCTGTATCAGAAATATGTTATATTTTCGACACATCTGTTTAAGGATGTTTGAAGAAAAAGAAATTTAAGTCAGGTCTTTTTGATGTGGTAGGCAGTACATGGAGTCGATGATAAAATTGCCATAAAAACTTTTGAAAATAAGGAAATCAAATTGCTTTCTGAGGATCACACTTTTTAAAAGCATGCGTATAATGGATAAGAACAAAGAGATACAAAGTCACTTTGAAAAAAGGCAGGTCCCCAAGCCAAGACTTGAGTGCAAGTTGACTGAAGGAAGCTGATCCCAGATCTATAGAAATAACGGCTCATTGCGGGTGGAGGGTGGGAAGAGCTGGGTCAGCTCTGAAAACCTAAGCAACGGACAGGCAGGCTGACTGGGTAGCGGCTTTCCATCCCCAGCCCCGGAGACGGTACCCTGGCCCCCTCCGCTCAAGGCAGCCTGTGTCTATGCGGATGAAGGTGGGCGCATCCATTGTATCAAGGCTCCATGACGTCAGCCATTGGCGTCATCCTAAATCGCCATGTCCCTCATTCCATCCCTTCTATGCCAGCAAAACCTCAGAAGATGGACGGATGCACATCACGCTCCGTGTGGGAACTGAAGACGACCGGCCAGCCTTCCTTCACCCAGCTATCAGACCTCACTGGGCAGAACAGTGCACTGGATAGAAATGAGGCTTTCCCAGTGGGCCTGTGGGTCTCTTCCAAGGTCGCTGCACCCACCACACTCCCGGTCCCTGCGCCCCATGTCAGTTTACCCAGCCCTCATCTTTACCATCCAAAACAGGGTGAGCGTTTGCACCAGCAGGCAGGAAAACCAAAGTCTAGTTACAGCCATGATATTTTCCACGTGACCTTGGAAAACCACATGACCTCACTATTTTGTCTGTGAAAATGGTAATTAATAAAGGCCACAGGTACGAAACGTAATGGATTTGGACCAGACGCTTAAAGCCCCTTCCAGTTGTAGCATCTGTTCCTTCACCTGCTTACTTTCTTTCGTGAATTATGAATTCTGTGGAATTTTTCCCCCCGTGGGCTAAGAAAAACATATCTGTACTTGCACAGTACACAAGACAAGTGGCATAATTTCTGTGTCGCCCCACACCCTGTAAAAACAAATCTCACAAATTCAGAGTTCCGTAACTCACCATAAAATAGGACATAATTCACCACAGATAGTACAAACCTGCGACCAAAGTTTGTGAGTGGAGACATCTATTGTTTCGAGAGTTGGGTGCTTGACACATTGTCAGCACCTTATGACCCGAAACCAAACTCCTCGCCTTTCTTACTCCCCCATATTCATCACCCTCCCCATTATCGCCACCTGCTGGTCACAGCGGGAGGCTGGCCCAATCCCCTGGGAAGCACCTGAGAGGACAAGCACTCTAGAAATGAAAACAGCCCTGGTTCTACCCCATGAAAGTCTAGATCGGGGTCACAACCTCACTCTTGCTGAAAAAGCGCCTCCTTCAACAGCACTGCACGGGTACCACACATGCCACTAACGGCGGCACATATGAGGTGCCAGACATCGCAGTAAGTGGTCACCAAGGGTCACCTTTCTAAATCCTCTTTACAATCTATGAGGCTGATGCCTGTGTGTGTGTGTGTGTGTGTGTGTGTATAAATAAAATACACAGAGGGGGCCAAAAAAATGTATACACGTTTTAAGAAAGGAAAAAACTGTATTAATATATACCAATAACAAAAGAATACAAGGCACATTTGACTTCTGCAATGACAAAAGGTGCTCAAAGTGGTTCCCATCAGCGTCCAGACACTTCTGATGACGGCGAACTACTGCTGGAGCAACGCTGACCAAAGTGTTAACATCTCTTAAAATGTGTACCTTTTTTTGGCACCCTCGGTATATATACACTATATAACTATATATAACTATAACTATATATATATATACACACACACACACACTATATATATTTTATATATATATATATATATATATATATATATGTATGTATTGTTTGTTTGTTTGTTTGCTTTGTTTTTTACAGCACAACCCAAGGCAGAGAAGCTCCCTCCCACCGCAGAGTAACGACTGAGGCAGACGTTTGGAGCAGACAGACTGCAGAGCCCGCGGTCTTCACACAACGCTCTACTGCCTCCTAGCGTTCAGCCGCAGCCTGAGTCGCCGGTGGCGCTGGGTGGAGAGCAGCCAGCCTCCTGGGCCGGCCCTGGTGCACTCACCGGAATCTTGTGTCAACAGGGAGTTGTGAACGTGGCCCCCCATGGAGAAGACAGAGCAGGGGTTCCTCGCAGAGGCAATCTGTACTCAAATTGAAAATATTCAAGTCTTGAAATTATTTTTTCACGACGTAGTTCCTTTTATGAAAGTGTTGAGATAACCTAAGAGAAGGAAATGGCATGTCTAAATAGCAAGTCCACTGGCATTTGTGTAATTACTTCAGGACAACCTTCCAAAACTAAAATGAAAACAATGGTCTGTACACTTTTTTGAGTCAGGTAATTCACCCTCGGCAGTGTACAGGTCAAGAGTTTTGACAGATAATGGTGACGCAGTATCACAAATGAGGGGAATAACGGACGTCTCACTAATAAAATCAGTCCAAGCAGCAACATGAGGCTTAAAAAGATACGAGCGTGTGGCGTGCCCAGCCAGGTGGGCTCCGGGAAACCCAAAGCCACTCCTGCAACTGCAGGGTGAAGTGACAGGTCGTGTCCAGGCCACAAGACCACTGGGGAACAGCCACGAGAGGCCTCAACTCCTATTTCACTTCCTTCTTATGTAGTCCACAAACCCTAAAACACGTCAGATTTCTTTTGTTGTTTTGTTTGTGTTGTTTTCCAAACAAGTCAGAGGTTATCGAGAACCGTTTTGCCTTCGGGTACAACGTAAACTCTAAGAAAAGGCAAACTATGGAAGTTCTGTCTGAATCCCGGGACGGCCGGCACTTACCTCAGGGACCCCGTGGGGTCCGTCCCGTCCCTGATTGAGAACGGCCTCCAAACCAGAACCTGAATGACTGCCGTGCCCAGTGGGACCAGGCAAATCAAACCAAATCAAACATAGCATCGCAAAGATCTACAATTGTCCTGGGGGAAAAGAACATGTGAAACATGGTTAGTTTTTCCAGTGGTTTCTTTTCTTACTAATTCAAAACTACATAACAAAAGGTTTCAGCAAAGTTTTGCCATGTATTGAACCCATTTAAAAAGTAGGAGAAATTTTATCATACAATTTTGATTCTTTCTAACAAGTGAGGAAACCCTACCTCCTACCTGTTCCGACCAGAGGAGAGTGACAAAGCCTGGTGAGCTGCAGCCACAGTGCACGGGAGGGGACGGAGCAGCGCCCCAATGTGTACACATAAACATCTATGCACTCATAAGAGTTTGGTCTCCAAAATTACGCTCCGGCGGGTTTTATGCAAACAGAGACCTAGGCCCTCACTGTTAGTACTCGGCTGACTTCCATTCAACACACTTGGAGGTTACAAGAGGAAACCAGGGGCAATGACTCTATTCCCACGGAGCTGTCCTGTTGTTCTGCCAAGAACTTCCGTGAAGCCAAAGATTCCGAGTGTTCTCAATATTATTATATGCTCCATTACGGAATGGAGGTTTCTGTTTCCTGCCAAGTATCCACTGATGACGCTGTCATGCAACACATACACTGGCAGACTTTGACCACTGGAAAAAACCTTTCCATTCCAGAACGTTCTCTCCTGCAGCAGGATTGCGGCAAGAATGTCAGGGCGGTGCGCTGCATCCGAGGGACAAGCTCATGGTCCTCCTGCCCCGTGTGCTTTCCTCCACCCTGGACTTAGCTCCCTGGACAGGGCTTTCCAGCTGCCCCACCACGTAAACTCCCCAGGGCAGGAAGGTGTCCTGCCTCAGGACTACATGTCTCTGTTCCCAGCTCAGGGCTAACACCTCTCAGGTACTCCATCAATGTGTGCTGACCAAACACGGCCTTAGGCGGCCTTTTCCATAGGATACTAGAATTTCATTGCCATTGTTTTTGTGTGTGGGTGAAAAGTGGGGACTTTGTGGCAGTTTTTTCACAGGAGCTACCTGTATGAAATAATGAAGATAACCGATTTCTAGTATTACGACATGAAGGCCCTTATCCCTTATAATCAGGGAGATCACACATGGGTTTTTGTGACCAAGTAGCCCCGTTATGAAGCTCCACCAACAATAAACGCAACCATCACACTTACAGGCAGCTCAAGAGCAGATCCCTGGGTCAGTAAGAAGGAAAGACATCTATTAAACGTCGTATAATAACCCTTCCTGCAGAGCCCACATTTCTCTCACTGAGTCAAGGAATCCCAGACCATCTTTCCCAAATGGCAGGAGAATAATCCCCCTGACCTGTACAGTCCTGCTTCTTGTAACTGTAAAACGGTAGCCATGTATCAGAAAACGCGCTCGCGAGTAAGAAATCTCCTCCCAACACACACACGTGCTAACCTTGTCACTGATGAACCCAAAGTGCTCTCTGAGGTTCACGTCACCATGTCCCGCTGAGTGTACAGTGGTTGGCCTCTGGACTTCAGTCGGACACTTAAGATTAGCGTTAGCTACGCGAGGCCACCAAAGGCCAAACAGTAAATTCTCAGAGAGTAGTGACACGTGGGTGCCCTGATAAAGTTTACGCCTCTGAAAATGCTTACAGTGTCTATCATGAGACCGGACTGCCAGCGTGGCTGGTTGTCAACGGATCTGTACCAGGAATTAGTCTCTAGGACCTCTGTTTCCAGGGAGGTGAATCTCCAGGCCCTGCTCACTGGCCGCACAATACAATAAGCCAGGGAGCTTTAAAAACACTGACGCCAGGATCTCACCCCCAGAGACCCCGATTTCACCGGTCCAGGGAGTGGCTGGGGCCTCAGGACGTTTCCAAGTCCAAGGGACTCTAGCGTCCACCACGCCTGAGGATCATTCCTGGAGGGCCTTTTCGCAAAGAAACTTGAGAGAGGGGCACACGTCAAGAGCACCCTTTCTTCCTCCATCGCTCCACACCTGTCGTGAGTGAGCTTTGAGGCCCTCTCACCCCAGAGTCTCTTCCTCTCCCCTTTCAGCCACCATGGTTTGCTTCTACAACATGGCCTGAGGCTTTTCATGCGACTTGGATTTCAAGCAACATCCCCAGTGCAGCTGGAAAACATCCACTTTGGAGGTGGAGAAAGAGTTCCCTCAAATTCCACGGCAGAAACGCTGTCCAGGACAGTGGGCATTTACTTCCCTCCTCACACACTCAGCTCATGTCTTGACACAGTGAACTACCCGACTGTGAGTCATGCCTCCATTACCCAGTTTCCCCCACGTTCTGGGGATTCTGACTCCTTCGTCTCTCCCGTGTCAGACTCCGCCCTGCCCTCCAAGTCACACTGCGTCAGCTCAGGCCCACACCAGCATTTCTCACGTAACAATCAGTTCATTAGCCCGCAAACTGTTCTTTCTCTGCAATTCGTCCAACCTCCCATCAAAGCGCCCTCCACACTGCAAGGTGATCTTTTGAAAGGCAACTCTGAGGTTATCAGTCCACGATTTGGTCACAGTATTGGACCATTCCCTTCAGGATCAAATCCACACTTCTCAAACTCCACCAAACCATCTGCAGACCCAGAGGGACAGGCATGCGGCCCCAGTACCTTTGCACTCGCTGTGCATTCTGCCAGGAACCATGACCCCGGGAGCCGCATCTTCCGTCAGGTCCCCTCCATCTTTACTTAAACGTCACCTACTGTGTGGCAAGGCCTTCGCATAACCCTATTTTAAAGTGCACTTTCCCCAACCCTTGTGGTTCTCTTCCTCGGTTTATTTTTCACCGGAGAACTTATCACCACCTAACGTGCTATGTGTTTCACTTACTCAATTTCCTGCCTGGGTCCCTCCCACTAGAACGTACGCTCTGTGAGAGCAGAGATTTCTGTTGTTTTGTGCACTGCCCTGTCACAGAGCCTAGGACGTGGGAGCCTCTCCATGACATTGTTGAGGGAACAAATGAAGAGCTTATTGCGAGTTCTCGTGCATGCAGACATTTGCCATGACGTTTTCTCTGCCTGGAATGACCTTGCTGTGTTCGGGGGGTGGAAATCCAACTCTGCCTCCCAAACGCAGCTCCAGAACCCATGACGTGCCCCATGGCCCTGGGCAGACCAAGGCAGGACCTCTTCTCTGGAGTCCCACCGTGTGCCCCATATGCTCCTGGGGCTCTTGTCACAGTCCCTGGTAATCTGTGGGGCTTCTTATTCATCTTGTACCCCCTGCACCTTTGAACCTGGCAGATAATAACAGCAGGCCCCCAAAAACACTTGTGAATGAAATAATAACGAACGAATGACTTAGATAAAGCAATCGATACGCTTGGTGTGAATCATACAGACATCTGCAGCACACGTGATTTCAAGAACACCCTCAAAGACACTCCTGCAAAGTCCCCGAACATCACTACTTCTTGTAACAGCTACTCAAGGGCTATGAGCTAATGACTCATAATATCCAAAGTCTAAGACAACAGCCTCCTAGTCCGTGAGAAAGGCTGACTCTGCTTTCATGTTTCTTTTCCATGTTTAGACTTTTCTGTCTGTCTGTTTACTCTACCTTTCGCTTGGGTCTCCATATCCACACTGGTTTAGCCTAGAGAGTATCACCATGGGCGCTAAAGACTGAGCAGGTTTGGTGAACAAAGTGCTGATGCCAAACGCCATTGAGGAAAGGGGTGACCTGGAGCAGAAAAAGCAGCGTGGGTCTCTACCACAGGAACTGCACGTGTGTATATATGTGTGTACACATGTATACGTGTATGTACATATGCAGCAAGGACCATTTTGTCTGTGAAGTCCTCCGTGAGCCCACCAAGACGGTAACAGAAACAGTATGATAGTTAGAGTCAAGGAGGACTTACTGATTATCTATTAGGTATGTATTTCTTCGCTCCTCAGTCATAGGGGTCCTAGAACTAGAAGAACCTAAGTCTTTAAATAAAGGACCTAAGATTCAAACAGGAGACACAGTTGGTCCCTTACATGTTCACTAATGAGAGCTCTATGTGCCTTGTACGGTGCCCAGTGGCTACATGTCTCATTTCACATTGAAGCCCCACAACAATCCTATTAGGAAGATATTCCCATTCCTATTTTGAGATGGGAAAACAGATGAACGCGTCCACAGTCACACAGCTGGCCAGAAGCAGCACGTTAAATCTTCCTGCCCCCGTTTCATTAAGGATTACGTTCACGTGTTCCTCGTAAGAATCCTGCCATGTCATTTTTCTCCCCGCTTCTTCCACCTCCCCCGCCCCACAACTCTGGTTCAAGCGGTTGTTTCTCAGTCTAGTTGTGCAGGACACAGCTCCCTGGCCCACGTGGTGTTATGGCCTTGCGCTCCCCTCAGCGGAGGCAGTCGGCTGCCAATCGTCGGTGGGCCGCTCACGCTGGCTGCCTGCCACTCACGCCAACCTCCGGCTGCTCAGGGCAGCCCAGCTCCAGGGGGAGCCATTGTTCACAATCTTAGCTGTAGAGGGCGCAGCTCACTGGCCCATGTGGGAATCGAACCGGCGACCTCGGCGGTAGGAGCACGGCGCTCCAACCACCGGAGCCACCCGGCCGGCCCCATTTTTTTTGATAATTCAGTCATGACACACAAAATAAATCAAGTGCATAGACTGAATAAACTGAAATCTTGTCATATTTCAGCGAATGATGGAAACTTTGTCAGTAAGGGTGAGAAAGAGAAGAAAAAGAGGAGGAGGAGAAAGAGAAATGGAAGAAGAAATACAAGGAAGGAAGGAACGATGAGGCCAGAGAATGGGAGGAAGCTTGAGTTGCAGCTCGGAGCTGGAGTTTGGCTCCCAGTTCTTCCATCGGCTGGTTCTGCTACCTGGACACAGTGAGCCCCTCGAGGGTCTTAGTTTCCTGGAAATGGGGATAATGATGATTGTCACTCTAATTGCCCTCTGCCTCTCCCACTAGACTGGCAACGCCACAGGGCCAAAGGGCAGATGTGTCTGTTCCTGCTCGCTGTGTGAAGTTCTTATCTGCCATGACCAGGACGGCAGTCGGCTAAAGGAACACAAAATCATTTTTAGAAGGACAGACGTGAACTGTTCTAACTCCTATGCCTGCCACACAGGAGGCAATCAATCACTATTTGTTGAGTCGATAATATACCTGCCACACAAAGCTGCTGTGAGGCTTGAGTAAGCAGAGGCCACACACACGGTGCTGGCACACACTGCCGTCAGGAAATGGTGTCCCTCCCTTTCCAGCTGTTGGGCAGATTTTATTTATTTCTACCCAGACACACTCACAAACCATCTGAGAGTTGTGGTATGTTGACTGAAGTTGCTGCTTGTTAATTTATTCACGTTTAAAAAGTGCTTTGAGCCAGTCACTTTTCTAGGCACCGGGGACACAAAAGTGATGCCGTGGTCGGTCCTGAGCCACCGTCTTGCTCATCGTTGCAAATACGACTTAGCAACAAAAGCCTGAGACAGGAAAGGAATCAGATCAAGAGGAAATCGAGCGGCTGGATCGGCAAACCTTTCCCCCATTTAAGTAGCATTAAAAAAAAAAAAAAAAAATGGCCGTACAGTCTAGGTGTTTCTACAGAGCTAAGAAAGAATGGGCTCATCTTAAAATACCACATTCCTCTCTAATCCGTACAAGAGGCACATATCATAAAATGTCTGCCATCCAGAGAATTTTATAAACTACGTACAACTGCTGATCTAAGCTACGTACAACCCTACCAAAGAAGAAAAGCTCTCCTTATCAGCTTATACTTGTGCAAGTAAAAGAAAGATAAGATGACCCTTGATTTTTCATTTTAATTCTTGCGAGGTCACAAGCAAAGGTCCTTTGGCCTTATCGTCCTGTGTGACGATGCGACTTGTTATGTGCAAAGCCTAAAGCTGTCTGACATTTCACGTTGGTGTCAGAATTTCGCCCTGGTGTCACCCTGGCTGTGCGAACCTGAGGGATGAACAATTCTGACATCCATTCAGGGGCCAGTTGTGAGTGTCCCATTATGTTCTGTTCTCTGATTTCCAGACGAACCCTTACGATTGTCCCTCAGTGGCGACATAACTGAGAAATGGAGACTCATAGGTCCTGCCTCCATGTGATACTTGCACAGCTAACGTTTGAATAAATAAGTCAACTACTTACTGCCGATTGAACTTCAGTAAACCTGCATCGACCATGTCAGCTAGTGGCAGGTTAAATAAGCAACAGGAAGCTTGTACAGTCACCCTAGAAACAATTTGAAAATACGCATATGAAAACTTTATAACTAGGAGGCACAGATTTTCTTTTAAAAACTAAACATCGAATAGAAGTTAACATTTGGTTTGCAAGAACGGAAAATGAGAAAATATACTATAAAAGTAAAGACAGGGCTGGCCCGGTGGCTCAGGCAGTTAGAGCTCCATGCTCCTAACTCCGAAGGCTGCTGGTTCGATTCCCACATGGGCCAGTGGGCTCTCAACCACAAGGTTGCCGGTTCGACTCCCACAAGGGATGGTGGGCTGCGCCCCCTGCAACTAGAAAACGGCAACTGGACCTGGAGCTGAGCTGCGTCCTCCACAACTAAGACTGAAAGGACAACAACTTGACTTGGAAAACAGGCCTGGAAGTACACACTGTTCCCCAATAAAGTCCTGTTCCCCTTCCCCAATAAAATCTTTAACAACAACAAAAAAAAGACAATTAGGCATACACTTCTATCGCCGCCCAAATACTATATATCTACAAATATATAATTCTCTTTTTAAAATGAAATAACTACTTTTGCTTGGAAGTTTAAAAAATGGTTTTTATGCTTTGTCCTTATTCTCAAATGACTACCTGCTCATTTAACCTGCTTAAATTATCAACAGATTCTCAAGAATAAGACATGCCAGGGAAATTCATGAGATATTTTCCTCTTGATATCAAGAATAGCATAAGTTAAGACCTAAAAAAGGATATATAATATCTTCATTAAGATAGAAGAATGAAAAGAGAGGGAAAGTTTAAATTAAAAAAAAAAAGCAAAAATATTTCATTCTAAAAATCACTATAAAAAAGTCATTTTAAATTTGTTATAGTCAGGGCCACCATTATAGACGTAAAGAATCGTTATATGTGGGTTCTCAAGTCTTGAAGTTTCACAGAGAGTCACTCCTTTGGGTTAATGACTGTCCTTTCCACTACTCACTTGTTCTAAACACATGTAAGTTTCTGTGAAAACTTTTGCAAATGGTTCCAGCAGGGGCCTGACGTAGGACTCACTAATTCATTCACGCAAACACATTTTCTAAGGACCAACTATTTGCAGGAACTGCAATGGAAGTGGATTGACAATGGGGCCGCAGTGATAAGAAACTAGACTCCTGATAAGCCTGGTCCAGGGGGGGCCACAGACAAGGGCATCAACGCGACAGCAGAGACAAGCAGGGGGCACTGGCATCGAGCAGGAGAGACACGGAGTGCAGATGAGGAAACCGGGAAGCCTTCCCCAGAAGCACGCCCTGAGCTGCAGCCTGACGGCACACTCGGAGGGAACCAGGCAAGAAATGGTGCCTAGCGTCCCAGGCCAGGCGCAGAACCTGCATGTCAGACGGGGAGGTGTGTGACTGGGAACCGCACGGTACTTCTGTATGGAGGCCGGTGGGAGTGGAAGAACGACAGGTTAGCAAGGGCAACTTCTCCTTAGTACAGTCTAGTGAACCACAGCGCTTCAAGAAAAGCTGTGAATAAATGCGCAGAAAGGTACAATGACTGCCTAGCAACCAATATTAAACCCAGTTCCGATCAAAGATGCTTCAGTGCTTGAAAGGGCAAGATGGTGTAAGTGTGGGACTGGCACTGGCAGATACTTACATGCTAATCGTGAGGTAAAGAGCCAGAAAGGAATGGCATCGCTGTCCAAGGAGTCACATGACAATGGGGGCTGCTCCTTCCAGGTAGAAAGAGAGCAAGATCATTTCATAGGAACCGGACGTCTTCAGCCAGGACTGGCCCATAAGGCACTAAAATGGAAACAGGGGGACACCGTGTAACGATGGAACCCCGTGAAGGATGTTTACTCTTGCCAGTGGCAAAAATCAACGCTCTCCGCAAAACAGAAAATTGCTTCTGAATTACGTAACATCAGTTACTACACACAGTGAATACTGTCTATCAGGGTGAGAAATTTTATCCATAGATACCCATAAAAATTGACCAAGGACGGGGGATATTCTATAAATAACAAAAGGACAGCTACTATTTCCTTAAAATAAACTGGGAAATGGTTCTCTTCATTTTTATGACAAGAAGAGATTTTACTAAAACCAAACCTGTGCAAGAATCCATCACATAGAAACAATCAGCAGTGCTTTAAAGGTAATGTGAAAGGTCCAATTCAAATCTGAAGTAAATCCAGATTTAAAATTTGGGATGACAGCCCAGAATTCACCTAGCACGCAGGAGGTCAAACAAACATTTACTGAGTAAATGAATAAATACTTCACTATTCTTCTTACTGTAATATAAGTCTGAATTGTATTTTTTAATTCTAAAATCAAGCACCAGAGCTAAACAATAGTTTATGATTCTATCTACATTTCTTCTGCTTTTGTTGCCTGCCTTATCTTACATTTTTCATAATTCTAATAGATTTGTGTTGAGAGCTCAGATTTCCTTTTTTTTCCTGTATTTCTTGCTATAAAGTCCACTGTTCTAGACTGAAAAGTTTGTGCTAAATATACATATGTACATTCACGAAGAGTGAAAGGTTCTCTTTGTTTTCAGTAAAAAAGTACATTGTTTAACCCTGAAAAGTTTTCACTAACCAAACGTATGTACATTACAATTAAAACAGAATTTTGAATGATGTAAGGAGACTACAAATGTTCTTTAACACACATAAGGTTTTTTCCCAATCGAGTTTTTGGCTGACTTCTCTACTTTTGAGTGACAAGAGCTCGTTTTCTGGATACTAAAAAGGGTGGCTCAATGACTGATGTAATCCCAGGCATTTTTAGAATTCTGTAAGAGAAAGCAAGTCCCCTTATATTCCCACATATAATAATAATATTGTACACTTACACGTTTCACATATGGAAATGAAGCCTCTTGTTTTCAATCTCTAATATATAAAGAGCCAAAATACAAGGAACTAGTCATGTAAGAAATAATGTGGTAGAATGGAAAGAGCAAGATTCTGAAATCAGCTGTCCTGAGGTTTGAATTCCAGCTTTGCCCCGTTACCAGCTGTGCATTCAGACACGTTACTTCACCTGAGAGTCATTTCTTCCAATTGACACTCCCCACCCCCTCTGCCTCTCTGCCTCTCTCATCTACCCCACACTCAGCATATAAACCACTCAGGCTTTGTTACTTACTGTTGTGCCCAGTATGTAAAAAAGATATGAGCCAATGATGAGGAATCAAACAAAAATCGTGAAAGAGAGACTGCTTCTTCTTTTACTAAAAGAAAACCTTCTTTCTACAAACTGAGAGTTTCGGCTCTCTACTCACGTTTACTGGGTAGGAGTTGGTGAGTGGTGTGTCCCAGCGTCTGTGTTGGGAAGCCTGTGCCAAAGGAGCCTAAATCAAAACTGAGACACAGACGGTGCTGTGCTCACAGCGAGCCTAATCAGTATTTGCTGCATTGAGTCTTCCTCATAAGAACTAACATTTCTAGAGAGTTTATTTTGGGCCAGGTGCCATTTTAAGTACTTCATATGTTTCAATTCATGTAATCCTCACACTAATTCCATTAGTGTGGTACCATTTTCAGTCTCAGTTTACAGACAAGGAAACTGAGACACAGAGAGGTTGAGTGACTTATCCAGGGTCACACAGCCAGTGAGAGGGGAGCCAGCCTCCCTGGCAGACTATGCTCTTGACCGTTTACTAATCTGCCTCTCCAAGGCGAGTGGGGCGTGGGAGAATCACAGACCTATTGAAACAGTAAATAGAGAGAAAGAACACTTGTTCATTCGTTTCTCCTTTCATTTATCCCATTCCTCAAAGAGAAAGCCACTGAGAAGATGGCCTGAGAAAATGCAAATGCAGTGCTTTCCTTTAATTACTATACCCGACAGTTACAGTGACTTAGCCAAACAAATAGCAATAACAACAGATTCCATGGAGCTCTTATTTTTTTAATCCCAATAATTTATACAAGTGTCACTTCTCTAGAAATTAAAAATATATTTAAAGCAACTTTGGATTTCTCCTCTACAATTATTTTTTTCCTGAGACCGAGAGACATTCATATGTTAGTGTTAGGACTTGAGAACAAGGATTATTGAAACCTTTCGGCCATACTTCTTTTAAAATTTAAGAAAGACTGGAAGGAAATAGTTGCTGAACATATATCCAACAAAGGACTTGTACTTAGAATATATAAACAACTCTTCCCATTCAATAACACAAGGATAAACAACTTAATTAAAAAGGCACTCAAAGATGTGAACAAATAATTGACACACACAACAAAATGTGTGGGAGGCCAGTAAGCACACGAAGAAATGCTCAGCATCATTGATCATTAGGAAAAGGCAGATCAAACCACAATAAGGTACCATCACACGCCTCCAGCAAGGCAGAAACTAAAAAGACTGGTTATAAGCACAGGGGAGAACGGGGAGCAGCTGGAACACTTACACTCTCCTGGTACCATGTTTCCCCCAAAATAAGACCTCACCGGAAATAAGCCCTAGCATGAGTTTCCAGGAAGGCATCCCCTGAACATAAGGGGATGGCTTCATGGTGCACACAAATGTCGCAATGCACAAGTTGCACGGTTCAAATATGTACGGTTTATTGAGGGTCAATCATACTTCAAGAAAACTGTGTCCTTCCACCAGGTGAGAACACAGCAAGAAGGTGCCAACTATGAACCAGGAAGAGGGACATCCTCGGAAGCAATGTACAAAAAGCAAGCTTGGGATCAGAAAGACAGGACGTGGTGCTTGGAGAAGGAATAAAGAACGGCCAGCCACAGCCGGGGGCTCCTCACAAACCGTCTCCAAAAGCTTTTATAACCCTCGGCGAGAAGACAAGAGGCTGAAAGTTCCTTGTACCTTGGGAGGGAACTATTTCAAGATTCCTGAAGGAACGCTGTGCACATAAAATATATTATCATGGCCTTAAAAACAAAAGGAAGAAAACTGCAAGCAAAAAACTGCCTTTCTTTCAGCTCTTATATGTTTTCCAAGCATTTAATAAAGCATGAAAAACAAGAACAGGAGCCTGTATTAAAAACTGCTACGCATAGTATGTAATACCAAACTACTAGAAATCATCTCACATCCATCAACCAAGTTCAGTTACAGAACTCTGATATCACTTACCCCCAACACCACTGTTTTTCAAAAGTACATTTATATGCAACATGGGAATTTCTGTCACCTATTCAGTTTAAAAAGCAGGATACAGAAAATTCATGGATGATCTCATTTTATTTCACAAATGACATGGATAGTTTTGTTTTAAAAACCTCAGTAAGTGAAATATGGGAGGAATGAAAACGGACTGGTAATTTTTATTTGATTTGGTAGTGTTTGAAATTTTACAGCAAACGTATTATTTTTATAATAAAAAAAGCACTTATGATTTCTTCAGACGCAGAACAACCCTTCACTCCATGAGAATCCAAACATGTGCGGATCTCTGCCTGGTACATGGCTGCGAACTAAAAGGAAACAGAAAACGTCAGCGGGAACCACAATCAGACTGCCGCAGCTATGCACTTGGCGAAGCCCGTTTACTGTGCTCGTAAGAGCCCCTCAGGTTTCCACGTAAACAAACAAACAATCCACCTGACTATTGAAAAGTACACAGAACAAAAGGAGGGCAAAATATACCCTCTGAAAACTACAAAACTTGTCGAAAGAAATTTTAAAAGATCTAAATAAATGGAAGACATTCCATGTTCACAGATGGGAAGACTGAACCCGGCTAAGATGGCACCAACCTGCAGATTTGGGGCAACCCCTACCAGCACCCGAGCTGTCTTCTGCGTAGACTCTGACAAGCTGAGTCTAATGCAAGGGACCCAGAAGAGCTGAAGCAATCTTGATAAACAAGAGCAAAGTAGTAAGGCTCACACTTCTGAATTTCCTCTAAAAGGTGAAAAGACAGCCTACAGAATAGGAGAACATTTTTTGCAAGTAACATACTTGATACCAAAATCCACGGAATTGTACACGTTGAATGGGTGAATTGTATGGCATGTGAATTCTATCTTTTGATTATATCAAAAATATACAAAGAACAATTAAACTCAACAATAAAAAGACAAATAATCCGATTAAAAACTGGGCCAATGAGCTGAGTGAAGATTTCCCCAAAGAACACATAGAAATGGCCAACAGCAGAGGAAAAGGTGTTCAACGCCCCTCACTAGCCTTCAGCGAAAGGCAAATCATAGTTCAAGCCTGTGGGGTTTGCTTTCTGAGATTATGAAAATGTTCTCAAGTTGACTCTGCAGGTGGCTGCACATATCTGTGAATATACTAAAAGCCACTGAATTGGACACTTTAAATGGGTGGCTTGTATGGTATGTAAATTACAGCTCAATGTAGGTGTTCAAAACAAATCTATCGACTCTCTAAAATTTTTTTCCATGTATGAGTTTAACAAACCTTTTTGACCTGGAGAAGAGGAGATACTATAGGCAAGCGCGTGATCAACAGCGGAAGGATATGCACAGCCTAGAATCTGACAGTGACACGCAGAGACAGGAAATCAACAGCTTTCATTCTGGGACACTACACCGAGGAGCGAAGAGCCTGACAAGCCTCCCACGGCCACCACGGAGGGAGAGCATCGTGCTGCTCCGTGCTCACCGTACCTGGGACCACACGGAGCCCAAAACGCTGTTCTACTTGGTGTACTCTGCCAAATAAACGGCGGAAACAGGCCGTTTTAGAGACAGACTCTTACGGGGCATGGCTCTACAGGTGATGCCGCTGGGTCTCCGTGTCTTACCTGTGAGGAGAAGGAGAGTCTGCCCCCAAGGTGGTCTGAGCTTACGTGAGACACATGTGTACAATGCACTTGGCTAGTCCCGGGTAAGCTCTCAGTAAACGTGACCGTCATCGTGGCAGATACAGGAACCAAATGATGGCCACATGGCGGAAAGGCAAGGTCTCTCCCGTACACTTGGCTTAAGAAAGTACGGCAGACTTGAAATACATCAGAACTAGTCCTATCGCACATGGTTGAAATAGTTTTGAAAGTGAGTACACAGTAAAAACGCGTCTATCTAGAACGGCTTCTCCTCTGAAGAGCATACATCACAGATGCTAGGATTTTATTATGAAAACAGGAAAAACCTGTGTCACAGGCAGGGTAAGTCCTATTTTTGGAGGCTGTATTGAGGCCGAAGGGGGCAATTTGCTCCATGTACTCTTCAAAAAGAGCCAATAAACAGCAGGCCGGTACACTTTTTGAAGGAGGGCACGCCATCTACAATAATGGTCACGACCATGGAATTTTAATAACACTCTGGAATTCCAGGACTCAGCCTTTGAGCCACGTGTCTTGAAACCTGACTTCAAGAATTCCTGAGGAGCTCTCCTTCCTTGTAAGGGTCACCGGGATCGTAAATGCCAGGGCAAAGCAAAACTACAGGCTCATAGAAAACCACTGAGTTTCTCCCACAGCTCTGCTGAGGCTTAAATGAGAAAGCTCAGGGCAACCCAATTCAGGAGCTCAAGTGTTTAAAATACTGTGTTTCCCCAAAAATAAGACCGGGTCTTATATTAATTTTTGCTCCAAAAGATGCATTAGGGCTTATGTTCAGGGGATGTCATCCTGAAAAGTCATGCTAGGGCTGATTTCCGGTGAGGTCTTATTTTCGGGGACACACAGTGGTATCACTCTGCACTGCTCTCACTGGGTTCTCCTTCCCTGTTTCCCTTCATCTCTCGTTCCCATCATGTTTCTGCTGAAACTCGTGTGATGTCCGTGGCTCCGAATCTTTGGGTCCCTTAATAAATGCGAGTCACTTGTTGCTCAAACTACCGACATAGTCAGGTCCCTAATTTCCTCTGCCAGGTAAGAGTGAACTCTGTATTCCCTGTAGGAAGAAGCCATCACGTACCTGTGGGCAGATGAAGCCTGCCCCTTACATGACGCTCCATATAGAAGAAAGAACCTCCAGGGGAATGAGACCCTCTACGGAGAGTATCATGAAGTTACTGAAGAAGGTTAAGTGGACGACTTGGAAGAAATTCATTATCAGAAAGAGGCAAAAGTGTCTCTGGGTCAGGCTTTGTCTCATCAGGGAGACGACGGAAGTCCAGGGGAGCTCCAGTTCACTTTCACCTTGGGGCTTCTTTTGGGTTTGAAGTGACTCAGGTGGAACAGCCAGTATGGAGGTTAGCAGCTGTAAGCGTGGCGATGACAACAGCGACCGCCTGAAAATCGAGCAGCATGTCCATGTTGTCAGAGATGAGCCCACAGAAAAGGATGCTGGTGGAGCCAACCGGCGCGGCCACTTGGTTCGTTTGAATAAGCTGAGGCCGACTTTCATGTCTAGTGAAAATCTCTACAAACGGGACACATTGGGCTTGCTGGACAAAGGTAAGCGTGCTGTCAAAAGCACACAATGATACCACCAGGGGAAGTCCACTGAGCCAGTCCCCTTCGCCACAGTGTTTCCAAGGGAACCAAGGAAACAGGAAGGCTACTGCACATAAAGAGGCCCCATACAAAACACAGAGGTGAGGACAGGAACAGCAGTCGGCCTTCGCGTTGTTGGGAAAATACCTAGTCAGGTTCTTCAGAGCATTCCAGACCATTCAAATTATCTAAGAGAAAAAAAAAATACACACACACAGGATTATTTTAGTGTCGTTGATGCTGATGAAAACGACCCCTTGATGTTTACTGAGTGTGAAGCAACCAAAGGTCATCCGTGGGGGTAGAAAAGCTCATTGCGCTACGGACCAGCAGGGGGCGCACCTGCGGATACAGGAATAATAACTACAGCTGACACCACGGGAAAAGCCAGCGCGCTCAGTTTGTGTTTAGCATCCTGGCACCTGTGTTTGCATGAATTCTTTCACCACCTCCTTAAAACAATCCTAAGGAGCTGGCACTATCATTATCCCCACTCTACAAATGAGGAAGAGAGCCGGGGTGGGAGCCAAGGCGGATGGAAAGCACCCCGAGTTGGTGCTCTCAGGGGTTCCCCACCAGGCACACCGGGCCACGCCACAGCAGAGTGGTGGCCTGGGCACACACTACGGCACAAGGTTACGTAATTTCGTCAGGAAAGGTTAAAATATCAGTGTTTGCTACCCAAGGCCATGAACTGAGTGATAGTTTGTGAATACCACGGGATTTCCCGAGACACAGAATATCTTAATAATGAGGCTGCTTGTTCCACGTAAGTGAATTTCCCGAATCACCAAGCTTAGCCTTTAAACTCTAAAGCTTTTATGCGTTAAGTGGCAATCTCTTACAAATCTCCTTGCCCTCCCACAGAGGATCTTGGACGTGGCTAACCTTTTCTTAACACTTAATTCTTCAGCTGTGTGAAGAATCGGCTCTTGGGAAAATCACAACAATGCACAACTGTGAAAGAGAGAAACACTGTCTCAGGTGAAAGGACAGGTAAGGGCTCACCCCACTGGGCGTGGTGAAAAGCCACTTCTGAAATCTTGTACAGATGCAGAAAACGCTCCACGCAGTAGAAGCGGAAGACAGAATTTAGCATTTTAGTCCCTAATGTTATTGTAGAATATGCCCAAGAATGGGATTGGTACTTAAAAGTGGCATTTTCCATGCAGAGGAATTCTTCTTCCTTTTGTTTAAAAAAAAAAAAAAAAAGGAAAATGGTTAAAATTCACTGTTTCCATGCGATGGGTGGCAAAATTCCACTGGACACTAGTTAATTTTAGTTAAATGAGTCCAAATCTCCTCGCTGTGAATATGTAATGATTTAACACTTTACTTTCCTATCTACTCACTCAACACTTTTTGAGATGTTGCCGGGAACTCTAATTTCATAGAGTATGACCGTACGTGAATATATTTTTACTATTTCTTCTAACTTATAAACATGAGATTTATCCAAGAGTTTGGGCACGCTTAACTCGAGGCCAGGGAGATGCACTTATGGCATTATTACCCTCCCTACCTGGGAGAGTGCGCTAGAAAAAAGAACAATGAGGTGACATCCTTTAGCTAAAGCCAAAGAGAAGGAATTGAAGCAAACCCCTCCTGTTAGTATTATAGTATTACATACTTGCATTGGAAGAGTCAGTCTTTTTTTTCTCCTGACAGACTATGTAACTTTGGCCCAAGGGACATACCTAAAATGGACGTAGAAAAAACCCATTTTGATCCTCACTTGATGTAAACGTCCCTCTTAAATCTGGCCTACTGTCTTACCCTTTCAGTGACTTGATTTACCACAGTGGAAAACAGGAAAGGGTTAGCCAAGCTAGAGGTAGGTATAGATTCATCTTCCTTTTAATCTTGATGATAGTTTTAAGATAACGCCATGATTTTCCTGTTTTATCCGGCCGTACTGGAATATTCGGCCAGGTCTCCACAATCTCACTGAATCAGAAAACACAAATATTCAGCTACCTTGAGAGACGTAACTTGCCTAAATGATGCTTGAGAATTAAGCTGACACTGCCGTCTGTATTGCCCAATTTCTTAGGGAAGGAAGGGCACATGAGAGATCAAATTAAGTCCCTGAGCTTCATTTTGCATTGGGAGGATCCAAGAATGATTCCAATTCTATAGGAAGTGGGGCCCTAGAATTGTAAAAGGGGTTGCTAAACCCCTATGCAGACCAAGTATTGTCTGCAGACTGAACACAGAATGTTTTGCCCATGTGTACTTGGATTCTTATAATGTTTGCAGATACTGCTGTAATGAGGGAATACAAATCTGAATGTTTGTGGCTTTTTTTGTCATTATGCTCAAAGCACTTGAAAAATAGAAGTATTATCGTGTGGAAGGCAGCCAACAATTCTCAAATTTGAAAACGCGGGGAACTACTGGTGAAACCCTCACCCTCAAGAGTCATTTTTGGCATACGTGAGATGCAGATTGAGGCTAGAGGTCACTGGGTTACTAAGAGAGCTCAAAACAAGGGAGTCAGAAACACCAGAAGCCAAGATACACATTTAGCCCACCAAAATCTGGACACTTCTTTTCCTTTATTTCAGGCGTGTTAAAACAAGAAGCATGTGCCACGCCTTCTGAATTGCTCTACCATTAAGTCAGAAGGCAGCTATTTATAAAGTCAGAATTTTGCAAAAGGTCAGAAGTTTGCTGAGTTGAGAGCAAATTTTTCAAAAAGAATTTGAGTTAAGCAGGCATCCTGTCTGAAACATATGAATATAAGGTTTTTAAAACATTAAGAAAACATTTGTTTACATACCGGGGATGCCAAAAAAATGTATAAATGTGGACACTGGTCAACGTGGTTCAAGCAGTAGTTTGCTGTCATCAGAAGTGTCTGGACGCTGATGGGAACCACTTTGAGCACCTCTTGCAATTGCAGAAGTCAAACGTGACTTGTATTCTTTTGTTATCGGTATATATTATAATTTTAATAGTTTTCTTAAAATGTATATACATTTTTTTGGCATCCTCTGTATATTGAGAGGAGGAAGCGAACTTTTCCTTATTTCTATCTGCAAAAGAGCTCTCAGTATTTTGCTTTAGATTACTGTCATCATAGTAAATACTTATTTCAGTAAGTGTCACACTGAAAATCACCACTTAAAATTTCTTTAAAAGCCACCACTATTATCTAAAGTCTCTCCTTACACAATTTTAGTATAGCAACAAAACACCCAAGAACCAGAATATTACATCTTTACAACTCGGAACGAAGGACTTCTGGTTCCTTTTTACCACAAACTGTTTTATACAGAGGAGTTTAAAAGTACCCAAATGGTGTCACGATTAGGCTGAGCCAGTGAATTGTTAAACAAAAGCCCAAAGCCTCCTTTTAGAATCAACTTGGGTTGTTCTTCACTGGCCTACTACTAAACCAAATGCTATTAATGTTGCTAAAGAACCTGCTTTGATAACTTCCAAACTATGCCTACTTAGATTCTAAAAGAATGCCAGAGACTCCTCCAAGGTAAGGCTTTCAGCACTGAAAGCTAACATCTCTTTTTCGATGCAATTTTGTTTTTTTTCCAGGGGAAAAAACCTCAAGTTTCCCCAAATAGTGTCCTTAAAAAGAACCCACTTCAAATATATGGTGATGGAAGGAGAACTGACTGCGTGGTGAACACAAAATGGGATTTATAGATGATGTAATACAGAATTGTACACCTGAAATCTATGTAACTTTACTAACAATTGTCACCCCAATAAACTTTAATTAAAAAAAAAAAAAGAACCCACTAATACCGAAAGGCATAAAGCCTGGCTTTTTATTCTGTGCCCTTTTAAATTATCAATGACTTTAATTCTCCAGATCACTCTCTCTGAAGGAAAATATAAAAGAACGTTTCAGTACACTTTCCCATTTGATTTGGAGTCCAAATGAGCTATGTGCCATGGAGAAAAATGCCAGCATTTTCAATCTTGCGCATCAGTGACCAGGGAAGCCAAGTCTCCTGAAGGTCAAATGCATGACGCTCAACCTTTCAGCTTCCGCAAATCACCATCAGCAAATCCTAAATCCAATATCCTCGCTTTCCAAAAAGCTCTGTCTGTGGTGATTTACTTTGAAATTAAGACGGTTTGAAGTTATTTCCTTTTGACTCGGGACCGATACCTGTATCAGGATATGGACAAGCAGGCCATTGGGGCTTTACACTGAACCAAGCTATCTTCGTTTTTAGCCCAGCAATAAAACGTGGATGACTAACATTTTGCCTTTCAGTACACCAGCATTCAGCAGAAAAGAATTTGTGAGTTTACCATTCCTTTTTCTTTTTTATATTCCTCCCACATTTGTTGGCTGGCATTCTACTCTGAGAGAGAGGACTGCATTCGCTTCCCTCCAGGTACAAGGTCATGACCCTAGAGGCATAACTGGTGGTCCATGGACATTTCAAAACTCGCACGCAAAACTGCTCGCAATGTGTTTCTAAGGAGATAGCTTCAACTGCACCCCTTCCCGCTCGCAAGTTCCCCAGTGGGTCTGGAGCCCGCTGTTTTGGGGGAGTTGAGTGCAATTCCCTGCGGGTTGGAGGTGAGAAGGGCGCAGAGGTCAAGGAGAAAACGGCTGGCGGTCCCCACGGCCCGACCAACCCTTAATTTCCGCGCATCAACGAGAGGGCCCCGGGGGGTCCAAAGACCAGAAAGGGTCACAGGGCCGCGCGCCTCGGGCTCCCGGCACCCTTCGCGCCCCGGCCTGCACGAGGGACGCCCAGCGACACCAGCCCAGGCCCGCAGGCCGGACTCCCACCCTCACGCCCACACAACCTGACCACGGGCTGGCTGTCCCCGCGGCCACACACCCACCACAGGCGCCGCGGAGGCCGCCACCTCCACACCCCGGCACTGGAGCGCGCTCCCAGAAGCCACCCAACGCAGGAGAGGGCGGGGCCTCCGGCCGCACCCCTTCCCTTTTCCCCGCCTTCTTTGTTTCCTCCGGAGTGGCCATTGGCTGCTTGCCCACGAGACCGGGCGAACCGCGGGCCTGCGGGAAGACGCCATTGGGCGACGTCGCTGCTCCTCGGCCGGCGACCCGCTCGCGATTGGCGGAGGCGCCGCCCGGGGTTTGAATGCAGCCCCCGTCGGGGAGCTTGCTGCCAAAGTGCCACGTTGGGTGCCGCTGCTGCGCGAGGAGCCGGCTCCGGGCGCCGGCCGGGGTGCTCGCGCCGGGTTGCCGGCCATCGGGGCCGTTGGGCCTCAGGACGCGAGTCAGAAAGCCGGTCCGCGGCAGCGGCGGTGCTCGGGCGGCTCTGGACCGGCGGCGTGGCGGCGCGTCCCGCCCGAGGGCGGCTCTGGCTGAGGACGGAGGAACCGGCGGGGAGCCCGGGGCAGCGGCCGAGGCGGGACGGCGGCAGCGGGCGCCGCTGCCCCCGGGAGAGCCGGCCGAGATGCTGGCGGAAAGCGTGGTGGAGGAGTTCGAGGTGGAGGAAGAGCCGTGGTACGACAATCGGGACCTCCAGCAAGGTGAGAGCGCGGGCGGCCGGCGGGCGGCCAGGCCCCGGAGGCTTCCGGCGGCGAACCTCTTAAAAAGTTGCTTGTGCTCGTGGCCCACGGATGCCAGGTGCGGGCGAAGCGCGGCGTCCACCTGGCGTGGGGACCCGCCGCACCTGCGCGTCCCGCCCCGGAGGCGGGCTCGGCGCGGGCCGAGGCTGCTGCGCAGGTATCGGCAGCATCACGCGTGCGGAGGGCTAGCTCTGCGCCCGCACGGGCTGCAGGGAGTCCTCCCCGCATTGCTCCGCGGCGCGGGTGGGAGTTGCTGCAGGTGGCCGGGGGAGCAGAGCGCTCCGGCAGGACCCGTGCCCAGCCCTGGGCCCACCTGTGATCCGCACAATAGCTCTGCGCGAGGTAGCTTTTGTTAACCCCACTTTCCGGAGGAGGAAAACGGAGGCCAGAGCGGCCAAGTGACTTCCCTTGCGTTAGGAGTGGGAGCGTGTTTGAACCCACACACTCAGAAGGAGGAACCACAGCCGCTACCCAAACCCTGGCTTTTCGTTACCAGCCGCTTTACAGCTTCTTCAGTTGGGTGTTCGACTGTTGGGCGGAAAAATTGCTTCTGCATCCTTCACCTGAGGCCCTGAAATGACTGAAGGGCATTTCTACCTCGACCCCTTCCTTCCCTTAGAAACAGGCACTCCTATCTGAACCTGCCTTGGATTTCTTGCTGATTGATGGTGTCTCTAGAGAAAATCGTTGGACAGTCCTCACTTTGCAGCCTCCCTATAAGGCCCCCCTTTACTGCACATGAGTAGCAGGAGCTTGAAATTGGGGAGCGCTTTTTGGGGGCCACTGACAGGCCCTTTAACACAGCTGCTCATTTAATCTCAACAACTATGGAGGTAGAAAGGAAGATACTGTTATTGGAGCTAGGATCCCACTTCAAACTCCAGAGCAAACTTTCTTAACCACTATTCTGAAGAATCCTCAGGAATTTTTTTTTCAGGCATCTTCCGTTTCTGCAATTCTGTGTACATCGACGTTTTCAACTCTCCACTTGCAGTGACAATTAACATTTCATCTAGTTGAATATTAAATGACCATGATGTTTGTTCATGCTAACCATTGAACTGGGGGGGCGGGAAGGAATGTAAACTTGAATTACTCATATTTAGAAAAGGGAAATAAAACAAGTACATCTTTTGGGGGAAGGTGATTTCTTAAATCAACATGCTGTGTGGACAGTCACTTAAACCAAAGTAGTTCACCATTACGCTTGCTTAAATGGTGTAAGCTACTTAGCAGCTGCAGTGCAGTATTTGCCATCACATTTTCCATGTCCACAAGACACATTTGTCTTACATTTTAACAAGCCTGTTTTCAGTTTGATATTTTCTCTAGGATTAATGTGAGAACCACTGTACAACTGCAACATTTCCTTATAACAAATTAAGCAGTTCGTATGGTCATAGCTAAATATTTTTCTTTCCTGCATTTAAGAAACATAGATCTGTACAGGCTTGTTTTGTTTTTGAATCTGGTGGAATCCTTGGCACATAACAGAAGCTTGATTTTAATATTTGTTGACCTGAACTGAAGCACTCGCAGAGGGTTACTGTTTTCATTGCTCTCTTCTATCAGGTCCCTCAGTCCACAAGGCATTTGCCCTGTGGGAAGTTGTTAGGAAGATTCATTTGTAATGTTTCAATCTACTGAGAAGCAAATGCAACTTGTTGGGGTTACTAACCTCTGGGCAAAAGGAAGTCATCAGGTGTTCAACTTCAATGAGATCTTAACGAACACGGGTCCAAACCTCCTTAATGCCAGTTTGCGTTTGGAATTTGTTCTGTGTTTCTTCTCAAAGGACTTTTACGTCCGTATCACGATGGACTTTGACATAACTCTCTATGTCATAACCAAGTGTGTCGGGTAGGAATAGACTGGAAATTCCACACAAACAGTTTGCATTTGGAATTTGTTCTGTGCTTCTTCTCAAAGGACTTTTCCATCCATATCACGATGGACTTAGACATAACGCTCTATGTCATAACCAAGTGTGTTGGGTAGGAATAGACAGGAAATTCCAACAATCATAACTTGTGAATAAGGCCTGTAAAAGAAAGAAGGATACAGTGTGAATAAAAGGATGATCTTTGTCCCAATTTTGTTAAATTGTGTCTTAAAGAACTCCTAAACTTCTAACGGATTTTAAAATTTGTTAATTTCTCAAATACTTACCAACTCTATGCCAGGTACAGATCCAGGCCCTGGGGCCACAGTCCCTACCCACAGATAGGACAGGCAGGATCCCACAGCAAAGTGAAATGGAGGGTCTAGGAATCTGTTGACGAGAGAGGCCTAGAGACGCTGCCTCCTGGTCTGTGCCCACCTCTGCCTGGCACATGGTAGGCCCTCAATAGATATTTGTTGCTGAATAAAGTTTGGGAGCAGCAGGTCTGCCCTCTTAAATATTTCGATAAGCAAATTAGTGGGATTTTATCAAGTGCAGACAGACATCTGTTCATTTTTAACATCCTCACAGGCATATGCCTCATTTTAGTGCATTTGCTTTGTTCTATTGCGCCTTAGAGGTGGTGGGCTTATTTTTGGTGGTGGTTTTTTGTTTTTAAATGGAAGGCAAGACTCTCCACCAGCAAAAAGATTACGACTTGCTTTATTGCCGTCCTTGCTTTATTATGGTGGTCTGGAACCGAACCCATGGTGTCTTCGAGGTCTGCCTGAATTAACTTTGCTGTGTGAGCCTTGTCTGGAGAGAGCTACTAACACTTGTTCAGATCCTGTTCTCAAAGTCATAGAGTGACTAATTCTTTTCCTTTAGCAATAGGAGCATTATTTAAAGTAGCTTGAATCTTTGTATCGAAGTTTGCTAGGCATTCTTTTTTAAATTAAAATTGCTGAAAAATTCCAACCTCAGAAGGCTCTGGCCTACCTTTCATACCTTATTAGAAACTTGTAAAGCTGTGTGCACGCAGAAGGAGAGAACCTCTGCTTTTACAAAACACTTTGATGGAGACTGTCTTTTGTCAGAGGGCTGAGTTGGCACAGGAGAAATACTGACAATGATCTCTGTGGGTCAGATCCTTTCTGGGACAGCAGGAGCCTCTGTGTGGGTAGCGCTGGTGCTCGCTTTGAAATGTGCCCCCGAGAGCCAGGTGGACAGACTTCAGAGACAGCAGTTTCTTTTAGAGCAGCTGCTATTATCATTGTCATTTGCAGAGCTGTGCAAGCTTAGCGTAAGGATTCAGGTTTCTGCTGTATGGATCAGCAAATGAAATCTTAGTTTGAAGGAATCCTAAGATTCCTACTTCTTTTCACGATAAGTACATTTTCCTGGTATGTAACTAATTTGCTGAATCACTGTTTGGAGGTTCATTAAAACTGACATCATCATTTTTCTTGATGTTTATGTTCAGGTTTTTTGCTTTCCCAATTATAGTAACGTTGGCAACGGGAATTAGAAGCATCACCAAATGACGCATTTGACTTTGTAATAGGAAAAGCTTTCAGCTTTCAAGTTATTGAATTACTGGGGCAGACTATAGCTAACATGGGAATATGCTGTCCTCATTTTGAAAAACCAGGAACATAAGAAAAATATAATAGTGGGATTTAAAGGTTTCAGAATTGTGGAAGAAAGATCCTTCTGAAAAACCACTCTGGCTGCCAGAGCTGATTGTTTGCCTGAAGCCCAGAATCGGTTGGAATGTGCTTGAAGCAAGCAGTGGACAGTGTTAAATGGATTATCATTACTTGCAAAGGCTGGTTAATGAAAGCTTATTAAACACGAAGGTATTGGCGGGTCGTCGTTCGGGAGCCTGCAGTAAATCTGGGATATTTTTAGTTCTGCCTCGGCCAGTTCAATACGATTTGGCAGAGACGGCCTCTTAATGAAAACCCTTGTTGGAAAATAGGTGAGCCGGCGCATGAGGCTTCAAAACTCTATTGTTCTTTTCTTTTGTGCCTTAAACCATAGCAATAAAGGACACTGAATACTCTCCCGTTCCCCCCACTCATTATTTAGAAAACCTTCTTGGGCTCGCTGCCAGCTCTTGGCTCCTTTTGGTATGGAAGCCAGATGCTACACGGCAGGAAATGAACTTTTTTTAAAGACCAAAAAAGGCCCTGTCCTTAAACCAACAGATGAAGTAATATCCTCTTATACAGTGTGACTTCACGGGCGCTTTCGTGTAGTTGGTACTTGTCTCGCCAGAATTCTATCCTAAACAGCCTGTGAAATATTCAGGTGACTGAGACTTCAGGTTACCCAGCCAGGTAGGGCTTTGTTTAACTGGAAATAAGGACTGAGATAAGGACCAGAGGCGAGTTCTTTCCTGGTCGCTGTTGGCTGGAGGAGTGCTGTACTTGGCGTCCGTCTGCAGCTGCGGGCAAGCTGCCCCTGGCTGTGGAGAAGGAGTACGGGGGCCTCCCGGAACGGAAGGGTCCGGAAGGTGGTCTGGATTCGGGTTTGATGGCTAGTTAAGAACGTCTCTGGTGAGTCTCACCACTCACCACTTCAAAACTTACGTTATGTCCAGGTCATGGTGGCCTCTGTGTGGTGGCTTCTTGTGTGGACACGGGTCACACCCTATGAGTACAAAATAATTATTCCAGGGCCATCTTCAGCTGTGCAGAGCTCAGTTTTCGCTTAGTGAGAACAGGATACTAACTTGCCTGGGACTGTACGGACTTTGGCTGGAAGCAGGTAGTAAAAGCCAGAGAGCTCAAGTCAGGCCCCGCTGCCATCCCTGCCCTGAACACAAGCGGGAAGGTGAAGTGCCACTCGGCCTTAAACGAGGAAGTCTGTAGACATCCCTGTCCCCTGACTGAAAGCTGTGTAGGTGTGGAGAGTATGAGTATAACAAAGGAGAGAGAACGGTGATGAGGGTGACAGACCCTGTGACTCCCATGGAGATGTGGTCAGGTCTTACTGCTTCAGGCTGTGTCATCTGAAAAACTGGGCTCACCTTGAACATAAAGATGAGTGGCTCTGAAATGGTCTGAGCTGTTCGTAAGGCTTCTGTGCCTTATAAGGTGTCACCTCCTAGACTTCTTATCTGAAGTCTTAAGTACATTAATGGGCATTGTTAATATTTAAATCACGAGAGAATGTATTTTAACACCTGTCTACCAACAGTATACTGCTTTCTTTTCAGTGGGTATAAAATGTTTGAAGGCGAGCTAGAGTGGTGCGTAGATTTTGCTTTGTTTTTTCCTAATGAGGGAAAACTAGCCAAGTAGAATACTAATTAGGCCCCTGAAGGAACAATACCAGGTAACAAAAGTTGTCGTTTTTGTTACCGCTTATTCCAAGTTAAGTTTTAATACCAGTGGTAATGAATAGACATTAAATCTTACTTGTCAACCTGTAAAAATTAAGTTCAAAAATATTATAGTAGTGAGGTTTCCTGTTTTTATAACAAATGCTTTCGTAATAACTATTTTTATGACACTGAGTGCGATGAGTTCCATCGTACCTGGCCTAAAAGTCAAACGCTCTTTACCGTGGCCTATCAAATCGTGTGATCCGATCCTGCCTGTGTCTCCAACCTCGTCTCGCACCGCCCTGCCCTCATGCTTCTAGCACACTGGCTGTGTCGGGTTGTAGAATGCGCCAGGTTCTCTTCCTGTCACAGTGCCTCTGCCTGGCCCTTACACGGTGAGCTTCTCATCCTTCAAGCTTTTGCTAACATGTCTCCTCAGACCTGTCCTCGTGACCTCGCTTTCAAAGGAGATCCTTTATTATCACGAAATCCATTTTTTCCTGTTTTTCTCTCACATACCGCATCCAACTGGGTTAACACATCCTTTCAGCTCCACTTTCAAAACTTACCCAGAATCCTACGTCTCGTCTCCGTCTCAGCCACCACCGTCTCTCACGCAGATGACCGCCGTATCCTCTTGTCACCCTGCTTCCACCTTTGTGCCTTTCAGTCTGTTTACGCAGAGCCAGCGCGATCCTGTCAGTGGGTTACATTCCATTCGGAGTCAAAGCCAAAACCGTAACCTCCTTAGGCCTACAAGCTGGCCGACCTCGGACTTTCCTCCTCCTGCCCCCCCACCCTGCCCCCCAGCACAGAATTTGCTCTGGCCTCATCCACCTCCTTAGCTCCAGTTCCTCCACTTCCTCCCTGCGTCCTTATACTTATTTTGCCTCTGCCTGGAACGCTGGTCACCTAGATAGATCCACAAGGCTCATTTATTCAGTTTCTTCACATCTTGATTCTAATGTCACCCTGGTCACGTTCTTAAATGTCAACCTCCCACGTCTATACTCTGCTTATTCCCCTCCCCTGCTTTACTCTTTCTCTCTAGCACTTCCTGCGATCTATTGTATATTTTATCAATCTGTTTGTCCCAATAGAATATAAGCTCCACGAGGACAGGGAACTTTCAGCTAAGTTCATTCTTGCATCCTCAGTGCCCAGAATGGCATCTGGTGTTGAACGAACTCAAAAAGAGCCTAGATGCTTTGGCTAGAAATAAATGATCAAGATTTATTCAAGGGTCTTAAGGTTCACACACCAGAAACACAACTAGGCAACACTGAGGGTGTTCCGAAGAAAAGCTAAGAGTAAAGAGAGTACATTCCTGAGAAGACTCAGTCCTGCGTTCTCGGCCTCTGGATTGGTCCCAGATGATCATCCTCAGGATGACTAGTGGTCTGGCTACGTGAACATTCTTTCTTTCCTTAGTCCTTCATGGGGTAAACAGAGGGTGATCTGGAAGTTTGCTGTATATCCCAGGCACTGACAAAGGGCTGGACGTTCAAAAGTCTATGTTCCCAGGCTAGTTAAAGCAGGAATAGGCTCGTTCCTCAGGCCTCAACCTGTGTGATTACAGTGATTTAGCAGCTTGACTAGAGTGCCTCCCTTCTCCTTCCTCACTGGTATGATTGAACGTCTCATGCATGTATGAATGAGAAGTGTTTGTCACTTGCAAGTTTATTGTTTGCTGTCTGGTTTCTCCCATTAATCTGGGAGTGTGAAGGAAACGGGAACTTTATCCATGTTATTTCCCATTCTATAACAAAAGTTTACCATAGTGCCTAGCAATAAAAACATTTGTGAATCAATGAATACTAATAATACTTTGCATTTGTATTGCAGCTTAGTGTGTAAAGTACTTCCTTATGTATGACTTCATTTGCTTTCACAGTGTCATTTATATTGACAGCACAGTTGTCTGTAGACAAGCGTAATAAGTGTAGGGACCTTTCAAGTCCCCATGTGGAAAGTGTTAACCTAGTAAATGGTGGTCAGAACTGAGCCTCAGACCTCCCTCCTCAGCTCAGAGCATTTCCCACTGCGCTAAAGGGCCTCGCTAGGAAGTGTACTACGCGGAGTGACTGCCAGTACCTACGTTAGAACCAGTGTCCTTCTGGTACCGTTCAAGTTTTACTTCTGGGATTGTGTGGAACACAAACAAATCCTGTCTTATGTGCATATATACCTAAGAAGAGAGAGTTGAAAAAGGAGATTTAAAATAGAAATATGCTTCTGTGCCAAAACAAAGTACTGTATGAGCTACTGACATGTAATTACCTCAAAAGCGTAATCGCTGTGCTGCTCTCTGGTTTGCTCATTTTCGAGAAGGACATGAAGTAGAAAAAAATGCCAAAGACCTGGGCCAACGCTCTTATTACTGATGTGTTTTTCCTTTTTTTTGACTTAATAATTTTTAGTCCCCTTAGGAGGCCAGGATCTGTAACAACAAACTTTGCTTTGACAGTTGCAATAGAATAATACATTCACAGCAGCCGGATTTCACTTTAGAGACCATTTAAATATCTGCCTGTAGTTTGGCTCGAGGGTCTGTCCAAAAAAGTAGACAATGAGGGTATGAATAAGTCCAGTCCATTAGCAAATAATTATGATCTTAGGAGTCACGATGCCGAGCGATCAATCGTAAACAAGTGAATGTATCTCTATAAAGTAGATTGGTCTTCACGCCTTCCAAGTAGGGGTGCAGAAGAGAGCACATTACTGGCAGGGGCCCCAGTTTGACTGGATGTTAAGTAGAACTCAGGCTTCCTCTGTGCCATTCCACTGGCATCTGACTTCACTCTCTGTGTTGTGTTGGGTCTTGGTTCATTCTCATTTTAAGTAACGGGCTGTATAAAATGTTGTTGTGACATAATTTGCATTATTCATTTGTTGTGCTAGATCTCCAGCTGGCTGCTGAGCTTGGGAAGACATTACTGGATCGGAACACAGAGCTGGAGGAGTCTCTTCAGCAGATGTATACAACCAACCAGGAGCAGTTACAGGAAATTGAGGTAATTTACCCTTGGAGGTGTGGCCTGCTGCTGCTGGACCAGTCATATCCGCTAACATAGGATGTGTTTACTTTCTAACATAAACTTTTGAGAAAAACCATCAGAGAGGGCAGAGAGGTTGATTTCTGCTTTTATTGCACTTTCCCAACATAAAGTCTACGTGATGAAACAGACTTCTCTTCACCTTTGGTGAAGTATATTGAAGTAAATGGTCCAGTATTTGCCAGCATGTGAAGCAAAATTAAGCTGTGGAATGTTATACTTAGTTTTTTACTTTTTTCTTTAAAAAAAGTTAAGATATATAAAGAGGTATAAGAGAATAAATAATACAGTGAACACCGGCTTACCCACCGCCCAGTTTAAGAAAGAAAACTACCCACTGCTGGGGCTCCATGGTTGTACCTACCCTCCCCTCCCCTCCCTGTTCTCCTCCCCTCCCCCCAGTTGGTACAGTAAAACTAGGACTCTTGTGACTCATGTCTGTGCAAAAAAATGTAAAAGACCTTAGGACAGTGAGAAGAACTTACTGAGCTCTGATTATATACTTAGCCAGGTGCTGGAAACTCAAAGAAGTAGAATTATACAGTCTTTGACTTATTGTCAAAAGTAGAGCAAATTTGGAGTTCCAGTCAAGATGGTGGAGCAGGTGAACTCTGTGCTTACCTTCTCTCATGACCACATCAAAATTACAGCTAGAACAGTCATCGAGAACCACCTAAAACCTTGTTGAACCGAAGCCCTATAACAAGGACATGCAGAAGCAGCCACCTCGTGACTGGTAGGATGGGCAGAGAAGCAAAATGGGCTGGTCCCACACCCATATGTGACCGTTAAACATCAGGAGGGATATCTCGTCTATGGAGGTTCCTCCCACACCCCGGAGGAGTGAGAAGTCCCCATAACTTCTGGCTGTAAAAACCAGCTGAGATTGTAGCTGAGTGAGACAGAGGGCGGCTGGAGTCCCAGGCCTCCTCCCAAAGGGCCCGCACATTGACTTACCTGTGCAATCACTGGCTCTGAGCTCCAGCACTGGGGCAGCAGCTGGACAGATGACAGGGACATACTGGGGGGAACTGAGTTGTCCTGCTTCAGGACAGGACAGGGGCTGGAAAAGCAGCTTTCTCCCTGATGGAGGAGCTGGCGAAAGCCATTGTTTCTTTGTTGAGCCTTCCCCCTCCCAGTGTGCAGGCACAGGCAGCCGCCATATTGAGTCTCCATCAAGCTGGCTAACGCTGTTGGTTCACCACCCCCTGCTGATTCTGAGACCCCACCCCGCCCAACACTGGGGCCCACCAAGCTGCTTCCAGTGGCTTTTTCGTACAACCTGTCTGCCTTGGCTCAAGCTGCAAACTTTCCTAGGGTCTCTCGAAAGTTCACAGAACCCAGACAAGCAGCAGCTGGCTTAAGCGTGTCCTGTACCTCTGGCTGAGCAGCCCTAAGCCCAGCACCAATGGCTTGTGGCTTGACCTCTTGAGGCACTTCCAAGCATGACAGAGGCAGCGGCCATTTGCAGATTGCTTTGTGGCTCCTGCTGGTGGCCCTGGGTGGGGCACGGACTGCAGCTGAACTTGACCTGCAGCAGGTCCCCTCCCAGGTGGCCCTGGGTCTGGTGCCCCAGTGGCCAGCTTCGAAAGGAGCTGGAGCATCACCCAGCTGTCTCCAAGAACTACACACCCCAGGGACATACTGGGCAGCCAACAGAGACCTGCTGAGGCAGATCCTGCTCTGTAGGGTCAACCCCTGCACCACAGCTTCTCCACCATAGTCATGGCCAGTCCTCACAACCATCCCTCCTATTGACGTGCAAATAGCAACCAAGGGTCAACTACAAGAGGAGGCCACACACAACCCACACAAGGGACACACCTAGAGCATGTGGCTCAGGTGACCAGCAAGACTGCACCACTGAGCTCTACAGGACACCTGCGACATAAGGTCACTACTAAGACCAGGAGACATAGCAGCCCTACCTAATACATAGAAACAAACACAGGGAGGCAGCCAAAATGGGGAGACAAACATGTCCCAAATAAAAGAACAGAACAAATCTCCAGAAAAAGAACATAAACAAAATGGAGAAAAGTAATCTATCAGATGCAGAGTTCAAAACACTGGTTGTAAGGATGCACAGTGATCTCAAGGAAAACTTCAACAAAGTGACAGGAGTTAAAATAGAGATAGAAAACATAAGAAAGAACCAGTCAGAAATAAAGAATACAATAACTGAAATGAAGACTATATTAGAGGGAATCAACAGCAGATTAGATGAAGCAGAAGATCAAATGAGTGATTTAGAGGATAAGGTAGCATAAATACCCAATCAGAACAGAAAAAAAAGGGAATCCAAAAATTGAGGGGAGTTTAAGGGACCTCTGGGACAATATCAAGTCTTAACAACATTCACTTCATAGGGGTACCAGAAGGAGAAAAGAGAGAGCAAGGAATTGAAAACTTATTTGAAGAAATAATGACAGAAAACTTCCCTAACATGGTGAATAAAATAGACAGACAAGCCCAGGAAGCACGGAGTCCCAAACAAGATGAACCCAAATAGGCCAACAACAAGACACATCATAGTTAAAATGCCAAAGGTTAAAGACAAAGAAAGAATCCTAAAAGCAGCAAGAGAAAAGCAGTTAGTTACCTACAAGGGAGCCCCATAAGACTGCCAGCTGATTTCTCAACAGAAGCTTTGCGGGCCAGAAGGGATTGGCAGGAAATATTGAAAGTGATGAAAAGCAAGGACCTACAACCAAGGTTACTCTACCCAGCAAAGCTATCATTTAGAATTGGACAAATAGATTCCCAGACAAGAAAAAGCTAAAGTTCATCACCACCAAACCAGTATTACAGGAAATGCTAGAGGGACTTCTTGAAGATGGGGGGTGGGGGCGGAAATATATATATGTATGTATATATATGTGTATATATACGTGTATGTATATGTATATATACGTATATATATATATATATATATATATATATATATATATGAATGGCAATAACTACATACCTATCAACAATTACTTTCAATGTAAATGGATTATATGCTCCAATCAAAAGATAGGGGGGCTGAATGGGTAAGGAAACAAGACTCTTACATATGTTGCCTACAAGAGACTCACTTGAGATTGAAACACACTCACAGACTGAAAGTAAAGAGATGGAAAAGATATTTCATGAAAATGGAAACAAACAAAAGCTGGGGTAGTAATACTTAAACCAGACAAAATATACTTTAAAACAAAGACTATAACGAGACAAAGAAGGACTTGGTAATCCCACTTCTGGGTATTTATCCAAAGAAACCCAAAATGCTACTTCGAGGGGACGTGTGTCCATCCATATGTTCATTGAAGCATTATTTACAATGGCCAAGATGTGGAGGCAGCCTGGGTGTCCCTGAATGGATGAATGGATAAAGAAGAGGTGGTACATATATACAGTGGAATATTACTCAGCCGAAAAAAGAATGAAATCTTGCCATCTGCAACAGCATGGATGGACCTAGAAGACAATGTGCTGTGTAGTAAGTCAGATAGCAAAAGACAAACGTCACATGATTTCACTTGTAAGTGGAATCTAAAGAATCAAATAAACAAACAAATTAAACCAAAACTCATAGATACAGAGACAATTTTGATGGCTGCCAATTGGGAGGGGGTTTGGGGGCGTGGGTAAAAAAAAGGGAAGGGATTAAGATGTACAAATTAGTAGTTAGAAAATTGTCATCAGGATATAAAGTACAGGGAATGTAATCAGTGATACGGTAATAACACTATATAGTACCAGGTGGGTACTGTTGAATAACTATGATGTATCCCTGAAACTAATACAATATTTTATGTTAGCTATATTTTAATAAAAATCTTTAAAAAAAAGTAAGGCAAATTTATAATCTCAATAGCCTTAATTTTAGTAGCCATAATTAAGGTGTATACCATGATCTCTTTCTTCATCAGGATTTATGAATATAGCCAGTGATGTGACTGAAATATATTTGTGTAATTCTACGATGATATATCTTGTAATGATATTGAAGTCATCAGCTACCATTTTTAGCACATTCAAAATCAAAGAGCATAGAACATACTATACCTGAAATCGAATTTAATTACTTGTAGTTTGCCAGAAACCTAAAAATCAGGCATTTTTAAACTATTAAACTAGCCAGATGTCATACGTGAGTAAGGAACTCATTTGTACTTTTGTTCATAGACTGTTTTTCAACTCTTGGAAGGTTTCAGGGTCCTAGTGCACATACATAAAGACTATCTTAAACTGTGAAGTATGTTTATTTGTATTTGGGTAGAAACATAATCTTAATACATTGTATGGACGTTTTCTGTGAAAGCACCTATAAATCACTGTAACTGAACTCTATAATTCTACTTTAGCAGCTCTCCCAAGTTAGGGGGAAAAGTCCAAGCATTTGCATAATTAAGAGAATGATACCTATTTGTTACCAGAGGAGATCGCAAACACAGTTGCTTTATGACCCATTACTTGTCTTTCTACCTTTGTTTTCTTTTCTGTGGTGCAGAGGATGACTAAACAGTGAAGGCAGATTGTTGACATTCTGGAAAATATCCAAAGATCTTTGAGATTCTCCAAATCTGCAAATAACACTCCATCATCTAACGTCTTCCATGAGATGTTATAAAGTGTAATGGAAATGAAATATCCAGTGCAGACCTTAATGATTAAATATAAAATTAAATACATGTATAAGCTGTCAAATAGACGTAGCCTGGAGTGCTTCCAGGAACATTTTCATGAGTGCTTTTTTAGAGCACGTGGTCTACTGGTTCACAGATCCAAGCATTGTAGCATTCGGCATTTCACTCTTTATCAAAGCTGCTTTTTGGCTAAGAACGACACTGTCTTAGATTTCTTCTCTGCCGTTACAGTTGGCTTTCTTCTTTCCTCCTTTTTATAAACCGCTTCATGAAAGTCAGTAGGGATGGCATGAAATGGGGAGATAAGATAGCAGTGCTGGCCAGCCAGGGGACTCCCACAGACTGGCCTTCCTGCCTGCTCGGTTCACATGTGTGCCTGGGCAGACTTACAGATCTCAGCAGAGACTTCCAAGGTCTCTCTCCAGCGGTCTAAGAGGAAGGCCTGATGCTTTTGTAAAAGTAACCAGGCAGACAGCCTGATTCCCTCCTGACAGGTGACCCGTGCAATGTGCTGTCACCACGACAAACTTCGGGAGCCCTCTAAACTTTATACGGGCTCTTTCCTTAATTCAAACCTCATGTTAGTTGTTTTGTAAGTAAACTTTTTGTTGAAATATACATACAGAAAAAAGGCACAAATCCTTGGTATGTAGTTTGATGAATTTTCATAATATAAACATACCCGTGCAAGCAACACCCAGATAAGAAGTGGGAACATTATCAGCTCTTCCAGTCACCAGCCCCGCTGACCAGCATCCGGACACCCTAGATTAGTTTAGCCTGCTTTTTACACTTTACATGAATAGAATCACTTATCCAAGTTTAATGAATAGAATCACTTGTACAAGTTTTAAACCCAGTTTTCAGAAAGTTTATTGGGAGTTTTCCTGATCAGAAAAGTAACACGATTATTTTTTAAATTTAGAAAAACATAGTTGAAAACCAAAAGGTCAGCTCTTATCCCACCAACCTAGAGAAACCTTAAATGAGACAGTCCTTAAATGAGACAGTCCAGAAAAATGGTCCTGGAACACAGTACTCATAGTGGATGAATAGTAGTATAGAACGGGTGAAAATGCTAGGACAACCCCCCCGCCCCCCCAAACGGTGACTCATGGAAACAGACAATCAGGAAACTGTCAAAGGGTATTTGGTAAGTAGAACTCCAACTGTGCTTTCCACGACTGTCAGTGTGTTTCAAATACCATGTTTCCCCGAAAATAAGACCTACCCGGACCATCAGCTCTAATGCGTCTTTTGGAGCAAAAATTAATATAAGATCTAGTCTTATATAAGACTGGATCATATAGTATAATAAGACCGGTATTATATTATTAATTATGTTATATTAATTATTTATATTACACTATATTATAAAGACCCGGTCTCATCGTAAAATAAGACCGGGTCTTATATTAATTTTTGCTCCAAAAGACACATTAGACCTGATGGTCCGGCTAGGTCTTATTTTCGGAGAAACGCGGTGGGCCTCATAAAAACTGATCAGTGTTTTGTGAAGCATCGCTTTTCATGTCAAAAACGACTGAACTATTGAAAGTAATGATTGGCTTTAGAGATGCCTCTAGCTGGTGTGACTTGTACTCAGTTTTCACCTGAGCAGCTAAGTTTTCAAGACTCCAGAGCAAGTTTTTCTCCTGGGTCACGGGGGGAGCAGGAGAGAAACTTTGGGGAGTGATGAGCTCTGACAGCTCAGACCCAGCAGATTCTCCCACTGCCCACAACCACAGGCAGCCTGGTCTCCACATTGCTTCTCTGCTGGAAACCTGCGTAGTCCCCAAGGAGTCGTCTGGCCTTTGAAGACGTCCTTTCAAGAGCTCATGTCTTGGGGAATTTTAAACCATTTTTGTGTTTCCTTTACTCCATTTATCAATGTTCTACTTTATATTAGAATTATTTCTCGATTTGTTTTATTCTCTCCCCGACCCCCTTTCCCATTGCAGCATTGAAGGCTGTTGCTGTTTATGGGCTTCCACACATAGTAGATAATTCAAAAACTAGTTGACATCAGTACCTTAACAAAGCACTTCCGGTCATTCCTAAACTGTGGGTTTCCATCTCTGTGGCAGGAGCTCTGGCCCGTGTTAGAAGATCCAGGCTTAAGCCCTCGATCGTGGAGCAAATGGCTAGACCTCAGGCATGTCAGTTTCCTCTCAGATCCCGATGCTCGCCCGACACTGGTCCAGGGCTGTGCTGAGGGGAGAGTACGGAAGCGCGTATTTTAAAAGTGTAAGCCATTGTACAGTTTATCCTCGTTTGACAAATTTCAGTAATAAAAGAATCTTAATTCTGAAAAAAATAAGTTCTTTTCAATTACTGGAAAATAAATCATAAAAACAAGCCAAGCTTTTCATAGTGAGATCAGAGGTGGTTTTTATTTTCACATTCGTGCTTGTTTCCCCCTAAATTTTCTCCTGAGGGAATACAGTATTTTCATCAGGGTAAAGAGGTTTTTCAAAGGTAATAGGAAATATTTCTTCAGGATTGTGGAAGGTCATTTGGATACTGAATTCAGAGGACTGGGGCTTAATCCTTAATCTAAGGATAATCCCAGCACTGCATAAAAGCCAAATTTCCATTCCATTCTGAAGGCATTTTTTAGTTGGGGTTGTGTTCATCTTTTCCTGCATGCGGTCACGGCTCTGTTGCAAATAGGTTTTCATATCGTCCTGCTGGCCTTTCTTTCTCAAACGTTTGCCTCAGGTATAAAGGTGGCCTGTTTGTAGCTTCTAAGCGAACCTGAACCTTGTGCTCATGGCTGAGGTGACGTTCTGTGCACGTTCCCAGGCGTACGAGACATCTCGTACGAGACGCAGCTTCCCGGCACGTACACTTTGGTGCTCTGGCATGTAAGTGGACACTTTGGCCTGTATTTTTGCTACGTCATAGTCTCCTTCTCCCACTGTTTTGCTTACATCTCTCCCTTTCCCCATTTGAAATGGCAGATACTTTTGTACACGTAGTCTTTTTGGCACGTGAATTTTAGGATGTTGGCAGTCCAGTCAGATTCATTGGAGGCTGTGTATCCGAGATTCTGAATCGAAAAAACCAGAACATTAGAAGCCTATCTGTACCATTAAAACAAGGGGAGAAAAAAGGCTACTCCGTTTCTTTCTAGATCCAGAAAAAAACTGATAAAAAATAATACAAAGCTGAAGAGCCTACACCCTAAAGTTTGTCTGACTATAGAGTGATTCTCTGGCCTTAAGTCACCATTCGCAGAGAGATCCAATAATTTGCCTTTTAATAAAGTTGCTAATCAATTTAGACTCCTTTGCTAGGTAACCTGCTGCAGATTCTTGGAGAAGTGAAGGGTTATTCTGATTCATTTCGATTTAATAACATTAAACTCCTACCATGTGAAAACAGGCCCCCAAAGCCTGTAAGGCCAAGCATCACAGTGTCTTCCTAATGGTGTTGTTGTGTTTTTAGTTCAGGTTTTTATATAGCAGATGAGGGGAACTTACTGTAGGTTTTCAAGTAGCCTCTCTGGAACGACTTGCATCGCGACCTGTTTCCTCTACATTGGCCACAACTCTCATTTGAAAAAAGGGGTTACAACTTGGGACCTGCATAATGGCTGGTAGGAATTCTAAATGTCCCTTTCAAATTTCTGGGCAGTATCTGTGCCATGGGAATAAATACGGAGAAATAATCTGTAAATGGGCAAGACGGGAGAGAATGAGAAATACTAATAGGACCTTTTCCCATGAGGGCTATAACCAAACTCTTTCTCAGAATCTTTCAGTGAAGTCTCTCGACATTTCAGCAGTCAGACTTATACACAGTATGATAAGCTGTTGTGAAAACAGGTCTAGAAATTGCCATTTAGCCAGTATTTTTGAAGTCCCTACTGGGTGTCAGGAACGCTGCTAAATGAACTAGATACATAAGAGGCTTCCCTTCTCCCAGCAGAGTTAGAAAGACTGACGTTAAGGAGTAAGCAAAGTAAGCGGTCATTTGTTTAGTATTGTGTTAGGTGTCCTGGGGGAAATGGACAGGGCGCCTTGGGAGAGAGAGGCCGCTTTCCACGGGCGGTGTGAAAGGCTTTGGAATAGGTACTGTTTGAATGAAGCCCAATGGGTAACTGGGGCTCTGCATCTATTTTTGTGCCACGGGTCCCTTTGGCTATCTAGTAAGGTCTCTAGTGTTCCCTTTAAAATACATACAATTACACAGGAAATGTGTTATTGAATGCCTATCAAAGCATTGAAAAATAAATGTGTGATTAGTGATATAGGTGTTTCTTTATGACTGCATTAAGTACCAAGACCTAATGACAATCTAAAAACTACTGTAATTTGAAGCAGTGATGAGTGTAACCAATAAATCAAGATTTCTGCAGCCATTATACTGTGATACGAAAATAGCTGATTTCTATTGGTGATGAATTCCCGGTACCCCTCATACTACTGGTGGTTTGCTGTCTCCATCCAGAATGGCAGGAACTGCTAAATTTCAATTAGAAGTTAGTGAAAATGAAGATATAACTTTCCCTGCATCCGAGTTGCCAGACCCTCTCAGTTCTATCCATGGGCCCCTGGTTAAGTGCTGGATTAGATGGAGCCAGCCAGGAAGATGCATCCCTGAGGGACAGGGGAGTAGGGTAAGGCCTTCAAGGAGGGGAGACTGCCTTAGAGTGAGGCAACTCCAAAATGTTAAGGTTCAAGGTGGCCCGAATGTGAAATAAGCAAGACTCAGCAGCTAACAGATGAAGCTGGGAAACCATGGGAGAGACAGTTGTGAAAATACTAACACTGAAACATAAGCAATGATATTAAATAATTATTGGGGTGTTTCTAGGTGTGATTGGGATTGTGGTCAAAATTAAACATCTTATCTTTTAGAAATATATAAATATGTGTCTGTATAAATATATAAATACTTGAATTAAGATGGCTTAGATTTGCTTTAAAATGACTGGAGATGAGGAGACAAGAATACAGACGTAACAAGATTGCCTGTGTGTTGATAATTGTTGAAACTG
Organism: Rhinolophus ferrumequinum; assembly: GCF_004115265.2. Lineage (NCBI taxonomy): Eukaryota > Metazoa > Chordata > Mammalia > Chiroptera > Rhinolophidae > Rhinolophus > Rhinolophus ferrumequinum. The sequence goes on along the minus strand of NW_022680357.1, from coordinate 16,812,989 downwards.
GGTGATGGGTAGATGGGGGTTCACTAAAACCATTTTCTCTGCGTTTATATACATTTGAAATTATCCACATAGAAAATGTAGTAGATACGATGAGCAATCTGTAGAGTCAGTATCTGAGTGGACTGAGAATTTAGGAAGATGCACTCATCATTAAGGTAACGCGTATGTAATTTCAGGGAATGATGACTGTAAGAACATATCAAAATCTGACGCGGTAAAGATTGCTGCTGTGATAGTTAACATGCAGCCTAATGGCAGTGAACTACGGCAACGACACTAACTCCTAAGGAGGGAAACTGAAGGCTGCGCTTAAGTATCGTTGTTTGTTTAGCATGAAAAATAAATGGAAATATCTTTTCATTTTCTTATATTGATTACATGGTGCTATTATAACATTTTGGATATTTTACATTATTAAAATTAATTTTACCTTTTTACCTTAACATGGGTAACTTAAAATACCTATGGGGCTCACGGTACATTTCCGTTGGACAGCATTGCTGTATGGGAACTTTTTTTTTATTCTTTTTTAGTTTTCAGTCGACATTGAATACTGTATATTGAATTGAATACTGAATACAGGTGACATTCAATATTGTATTAGTCTCAGGCATACAGCACAGTGGTTAGGCGTTTATGTAACTTACAAAGTGATGGCCTAGATGCGCCCAGTCCCCGCCTGACACCATCCATAGTTCTCACATTACATGCGGTGCTTTCCATCCTCGTGATTCTTTTGTACCTGCCAGTTTGTACTTGCGAACCCCTTCCCCTTTCTGGTGTCTGGAGGAGGCACCCCCACCCCCACCCCGTGTGTCTCCCGTTTGGCTGTTCCTGACTTGGGTCCTTTATAAATAAACCCGTGAATGTAAGTAAAGCACTCTGCTGAGTTCTGTGAGCTGTTCTAGTGAATCACTGAGCCTGAGGGGAGGTCCTGGGAACCCCCAAATTGTAGCTGGCTGGCCGGAAGTACAGGTGGCCCGGGCCTTGGAGCCGGCATGTGGGGGGTGGGGGAGCATTGTGGGCCTGAGCCCTCACGACCTGCACTGCAGGACAGGACGCCCAGTGGTGCTGGCACACGGCGGGTGTTGTGTCTGTTTAACGTGTAACTGGCCACAACCACCTTCTCTTACAGTACCTGAGCAAGCAGGTGGAGCTTCTGCGGCAGGTGAACGAACAGCATGCGAAGGTCTATGAGCAGTTAGATGTCACAGCAAGGGAACTGGAAGAAACAAATCAAAAGCTAGTTGCTGAGAGCAAGGCCTCACAGCACAAGATTCTGAGGTAAATGTTCTAGAATCCACTGAGGCGGCCCTGGGGGGTGGGGTCATTCAGTACAGAGTGGAACAGAACGAGGCTGTCGTGGGTTCCATCAGTCTGGGCTAAGGATGAATTTAGTTCTTTAGGAAGAAAAGAGATGAAGTCCTTTCCAGCTAAGAACGCGCAGTTTGAGTGGCTGGCAGCTAATGTCTCCTCGCTGCTTATGCCCTCAATGTTCTGTGACAACAGTTGGCCTATCTGTCCCTCACAGTCTGACCGAGACCATCGAATGCCTGCAAGGCCACGTCGATCAGCTCCAGAGCCAGGTGGACGAGCTGAAGTCGTCCCAGCGGAGGAGGAGCCAGGGCAAGTGTGACCAGAACAAGCCGGCGCCCAGCTTCTCGGGTCTGAAGGAGCTGTACGACCTGCGCCAGTAAGAGCCCGGGAGCCCTGTGCCCGCCACAGGTGCCCCCTCCCTCCCCATTCATTCGGTGTCTGTCTAGGAAATGCCTGTGGCTACGAGCCCTGTGGGATGCACGAAATCACTTACCCTAACACGCAGGTTGCAGAGCTCCTACCACCAGTTATTCTGTAAAAACTCGTTTTCTAAAGTCTTGGGGTATTTATGTCCATGCTTTTAACAAGTTAGATCTTAGTTTAAAATAAGATGCAGCACTTCTGATAGACTGTGGATTTGGGGGTTGCATTTCACATTAGCGTGGAGAAAAAAGCTGAATTTCAGTAAAACAAAAATCCAGGCGAACAGGAGTTTTTTTGCCTACAGAAATGCCTTTACAACTTTGAGTTATGAGGTTCACTTTTTACTTGAGGGCTGTTTGTTGGGCGCCTGTCGTGTGGCGGGTGCTGTGCAGACACGAGTGGTGAGCAGACAGACACACCTGCCGCTCTCGTGGAGCTTTCCCGCCCATGAGAGGCAGACGAGCAGATCGCTCGCTACACAGATTAAGTACAGTGTGACAAGCTGCCGAGGACCCTGACCAGGTCAGCTTTCATGTGGAGGTTGTCACCCTTGGCTATTCATCAGGTCACCTGCAGTCTTTCCAAATGCAGTTCCCGCGATTCCTTCTGGCCTCCATCAGTGCTCTGACTGTGGGCAGAGCTGCCAGGTGACTGACGCGTCACTGCAGCAATGGCTCTGAAGCTCGGCTGCATGGTCTGAGTCACATACAGGGACAGTGGGAAAAACCCTGAGTCCAGGCAGCAGGCCGGCTGGGTCAGAATCTGGGGGTGGGGTCGCAAGTCTGCCCAGGTAATGGTACTCTACAGCCCAGGACGGAGACCCTGGGGCCATTCCAGTGTCCTGGAAACAGCAGCCAGGCCACTGGCCTTTGTGATCGGGTGTTTTGTAGCACTTTTAGTAGTTATAAAATTAGTCACAAAAATTACGTTTTCTTACATGCTCTATTGCCCGCCTCACACATGTAGTTTAATTGGGATTTGAGCCACTGCTCTTGTGATGGACACGCAAAACATTGGTCCCTGTCACAGATCCTTGAAAATATTTAGTTAAAATGTCAAGACTCTTCCCCTTGTCATTCTCAGCCGACCTGTGTAACAGGTTCTGTCGCCGTTTCCCTCAGGCACTTCGTGTACGACCACGTGTTTGCCGAGAAGATCACATCCTGGCCGAGCCAGCAGAGCCCCGACGAAGAAGAGCACGAGCACCTGAAGAGGGCGGTGGCCATGCTGCAGGCGCAGCTGAGCCTGGAGCGGCAGAAGCGGGCGTCGCTGGAGGAGGAGTACGGGCTGGTGCTGGCGGAGAACGGCGAGCTGGAGCAGCAGCTGGGGGCCGCCGGCGCCTACCGGGCCCGCGCGCTCGAGCTGGAGGCCGAGGTGGCCGAGATGCGGCGGGTGCTGCGCGCGGAGCGGCCGCCGGGGGGCGGGCTCGAGCGGCTGGTGCCCGACGCCCTGTTGGGCGCTTTCCGAGAGCCCAGCGCCAGCCTCCTGGAGGAGATGCTCCTGACCGGCCCCGCCGCCGCGCCCGGGCCCCTCCGCCGCAGCAGCAGCGACACGGCGCTGGGCGGGGACGCGGTGCAGGGCCACGACGAGACCTGCGTCCGCAGGGTGCAGGCCGGGCGGCAGCGGGGCGTGTGCCCGCTGCACGAGGTGGACACGCAGTACAGCGCCCTGCGGGAGAAGTACGACGAGCTGCTCAGGAAGTGCCAGCCGCCCGCCGACGCGCGCTCCCACAAGGCGGTGCAGACGTCGCGGGCTGCGGCCAGCGCCCCCGGCCCCGCGCCCGTCCCGGTCCCCGCAGAGCCCCCCGGCTCCCCCGCCAGCGCGCCGCCGCCCTTGCCCGAGTACAAGGCGCTGTTTCAGGAGATCTTCAGCTGCATCGAGAAGTCCAAGCAGGAGATAGACGCGCAGAGAACCAAGTACCGCTCCGCCCCGTCCCACTCCTAAGGCCGCCGTCCCCAGCGGCATGTCCGCCCCCGCGCCCCCCACCGCTTTGCTTACTCACAGGCGTGGACAGCGGGGAGGGCCGGCGCTGCCGCTGTCCGGTCCGCAGTCCCGTTTCCAGGAAGCCCTCAGGCAGTCCTGTGACAAGCTGGCCTCTGGCTGGTGCGCCGACGAGCCCCAGAAGCGGCGGACGGCAGGCGTGGGTCCCGCACACGACCTGGGGAGGTGCGCTGTCCGCGTGGCACGGAGTGTCCCACGTGGCACGGAGCCGAGGCCATGCCTGCCCCGCTGCTTGCTTCTCCACACTGTACAAGTCAGACGGCCGCCAAATGAGGCTCTTCACAAAGGCTGCTGGATACTGTGAACTCATTCGGAAGAATGTTCAGGAACAAGCAAGGCCCTGATCCGAGAGAAGTGGCATTAGCAAGTACTGCGAGCTCTGGAGCCCCCTGAAGTCCACTCCCCCCTGAACTGTGACTGACAGGGCATCCTAACAGATGAGACCCACTGAGCACCCAGGGAAAGGACCAGCTCCCGCTGTGACCTGTGACCCGAGGCCTTGCCACTGGTGTCCTAGGCAGGGCAGCGAGTGCGGACGGCTTCCTTTCTTCCATGCAGACTAAGGACAGGCCGGCCTCTGTGTCCTGTCGCCCTGCAAACGTGTTTACCTGCTGCTTATTAAACAGTATTGACGTTCCAACTGGAAAATGCTCCTCCTCTCACTTGCATACCTTTAATTTAAAACTATTTAAGGGAACTGAGGTTCCAGTAATTGTATATATTTTTCTAAAAATCAAATAAAACTATCTATGAAAATGAACAAATTCATCTATTGCTTATTTTAAGCTTAAACCATTTCACTGTTACAACCAACAGTTCACTTTTTTCTTCCACCACCTCTAGAAAGATTTGATAGATTTTTTTTCCATTTTTTATAGCCAATTTTAATAATTCATATTTTCCTTATAAATTGTCCAATTCCTCTGCAACTTTTCCCATTTCACCGTCTACTCAGCCTTGTGCCATTTTCCTTCACTGGTTAACTTGGCATATTTTACATTCTTTCACCTCAATCTTTGTTTTTAACAATTATTTCCTCCTATATTCCTTACGTTTATTTTTCTAGCTGTTTGAATTAAGTGCTTAATTCATCCCTTTGTTTATCACTGTAAATATTTAAGGCTAGGACTCTCAGCTCATGCCGTTTTTACTATACAAGGGGTCTCCCCTTTGAAATGTAGCTGGATACACTCCAGAGTAATTCTGGTAATTTTTTACTTTTTCGGGTTCATGTGTGTTAACAATTTGAACCAAGAACTTAATATACAACCTACCTGTAAACTACGTTACCAAAGAGGAGAAGTGTTCCTTTTCTGGTGGTTGGGGCTCCGTGGAAGAGCAGCAGAAATAGACACCATCTGATGGCAGTGGCTGCCACCCTGCGCACATGACGGCCACGAGCCTGCGGTGGCAACATAGCAGTTCACACTCACCTTTTCACGGTCGTCCAGGGCCACTCTGTCCAGTCAAGTCAGCGCCTGTGGCCACTGGGCACTTAAACTGAGGAGTCCAAACGGACAACGCTGTAAGTATAAGATCCCAGATTGTGAAAATTAGTACAAAGAAAGTCAAATATTTATTACATGTTGATGTGTTAGTTATTCTGGGCTATATGTGAAAATTTAACCGGTTTCTTTTCACTACCTGCGTGTCTACGACAATCCTGATGTGAGGCGGGCAGCGCAGTTCTCACGTGTCCTCCCTCGCTCCCCACTGACGCGCACACAGACTGCACCACCATCATGCCAGGTTAGTGTTTGCATTTATTTAAAAAATACACAAAATAGAAATTTTTTACATCCAAGTATGATAACCTCACTGTACATTGTTCCTTACTTACCTGGTTTTGTTTGCATCCTTACGCAAACATTAATAATAGATGGATTTGATTGATTTTTTGCTATGGTTCATGTAAACAGTTGAGACTGCTACATAAAGTCGGCTGTTTAAAAAAGTAAAATGGCCACAGAAACCCAACAGTAAAACAATTCAATTTGGTTTGTTTAATGAAATTGGCAGAAGTCTTAGCAGCTAGATGATCAAAGACTAAATATTGGCTTCTAGGCATTTTAAATATTAAAAACCTTGAGGTTTTCTTCATCTTGTAAACATAACTTAGACCTTGTTGGCATTAAGTTTGAAAAGTAAAATATTAAACCATGATTTTCCTCATCCCACCCGTGTCAATATACACTCTATTATGAGAATGAAACCAGATAATAAGCAAAATACACCAGGAATTTCAAACTGTCCCACTGGTCTCTTCTGGGAGCGATGTGACGGAAGCTGACCCCACATGGGCTGAGCTGGCTGTGGTCCCCCGTCCAGGAGACAGTGATGCCACAGGCCACCAGCTGGGCAGTCCCTCTTGCTCCGTGTCTTCTGAGGCACCTGAGGCCCTCCTTCCGCTTCCACTGGCCTTCCTTGGGCTTAGGAGTCGTTGGGTCAGAGGTTTGGACTATTGTCAAGACTGTACTGTCCCTTTAAGATACCACATGCCACCATAGCTTACGCAGCAGTCCTGTGAACGCAGAGAGAGACGGTGAGGGCGGACTGCAGCAGGGAAGGTGGCTACTGTGCTCTGGGTAACGTCACGAGCCGCCTGCTCTCTGCAGGGTGTGTGGGGTGTCTTAAGAGTAAGGAACTACAAACACAAGATACAAGAACTGAACCAGCTGGCCAGAGCAAAGGGGCCTCAGGAATAGCAGCACCCTGTGTGGCCCAGGAGGTTTAAGGTGATAGAGCCAAATACACCGTAACTGGCATCAGCTTGCCGTGTTCCAAATTTTCTGCAAAGGTGGTATTTGGACCGCAGCCAATTCACAGAAGTGTTACAGGTACTAGTACACTTACGTCCTTTCCTATGTGCTAAACAAATTAGTTTACATTTTTTAATTTAACATATTCCCTCGTATTCTACTGAAAATTACTGTGTTTCCCCAAAAATAAGACCTAGCCGGACCATGAGCTCTAATGCATCTTTTAGAGCAAAAATTAATATAAGATCCGGTCTTACATAAGACCTGGTCTCATGTTATAATTATTTGCATTATTATATTACGTTATATTATAATATATAAGACCTGATCTTATAGTAAAATAAGCCTCGGTCTTGTATTAATTTTTGCTCCAAAAGACACATTAGAGCTGCCAGTCTGGCTAGGTCTCACTGTCGGGGAAACACAGTAAGTAGTGCTAAGAGTTCGTAGGTGGAGGTGATGGCACAAGTCATGGCAGAGGGACGGGAGTCACAGGGGTGGAAGGACTCGAGGCCCGGCCACAGAGGATGACAGTGACCCCAAGCCCAGTTCCTGTGGTGGAGCCCACACTCTGTCACGTTTGCCCTTGTGCACACACATCCACACCACAGCTGTCGACTGCTGAAGACCTGAGGGCTACTGAGCAGCGGGAAAGGCAGCAGGCGGTCGGCCTCCGGCTCGGACGGGAGGAGCCAGCACGGGCCCCTCGCTGTGAAGCTCGTGGGCAGAGCAGGAACCTCGGGCTGTTGTACCCGAAATGCACGTACCTTTAGCACTTTATCCAACGCCTGTTTACTCAGATCTTCTCCACACTCTTGAGTCAACCGTGACTGGATCATATTCCGACGAACACGGTAATTTTTGGAGAAAATTTCGAGCAAAACCTGTCGGTGCTTAAGGAGCAAAAACATGTTTTGTTTGTTTCTGTTTTTGTTTTTTTACGGGAAGCAGTCACCTGACAGAGAAACATCCCCAAACCAGAAAGCTACGGGCCTAACTCCACACTGCAATCTGGGATGCAAGTTGTCGTGGGGATTGTGGGTAAGGACAGACACACCAGGGCTCCCGAGACCCCAGTAAAATGACTCCAGATGAAAGGACATCCCACAAAAAAGAGCAGCTGAAGATACTTTTGCATAATAAACACGAATGCTAGCTGAGGTAGATGGGGACAGCACCATCAAAACTGCAGGAAGACAAGAAGGCGCATGGCTAGAGGTCTTGACACTCGGACATCACATGGCATCCATGAAATGCACTTCATCCCAAAATAAAAATTAAATAGAAACGCTATAAGACAGTTAAAATCCCCCCTAAACAGGAAAGTCATTCAATGAGAAAGAATTTGATCCAGTATGTCCAAAACAGGGAAAGAAATTACCAAGTCGACTGCAGAATTTCCTCAGAGTAACCTAACTGTACGTTACTGATCCCCAAGGTACACCTGGACTTGCACTGATGTAAACAAACGGGACAGAGACCAAGAAGCAGAACGTCACTGGACATCAACTCTGCCTGAAAGCCTGCAGACCACGGAACGTATCTTAACTGCAGAGGGAAAATGATTTGCCCTCTAAAATTCTCGCTCCAAACAAACAATACTGGAGAGCCAAAGAAAGCCACTCTAAGACCTAAAAGAATGCAGCAACTCTTCTCTGCCCTAGGAGCAGAAATCATTCTAGGAGGGAAATGGGAGATTCTGTAAACCAGCACTGAGCAGAGCCGGTCCCACTGGAGGCTCCCGGGAATCACAGCAAGGCCGACAACGCTACGGACGCTGGTATCTGTTCTGAAAACCGTGCAAGAGAAAACAGGAAGTAGCAGGAGAGAGAAATGGGATCAGGGCCCTGGACGGATGTGTTGCTGTAAGCAGAGTCAGCACTGCTGAGCGCTCCGCCCTCACCCCCAAGCACATCCAGCAGCAGGGGAGGCACGCTCTGGTGGCACCTGCTGCCAGCTGAAGTGACGGCCTCCGAGGAGTGGGACTCGGGGCGGGCAGGGCAGGAGGCGGCTTCCCACGAGCTTTCAGTCTGCTCTGATGTGGTAAATATGCACTTACTGCTTCTTTTATTGAGCACTGTGGGAGCAGGAACCCAGATGCCACCTCTTCTGGCGCCCCTGCCTGCCAGTCTGTCCATCCCCGAGACACCAACAGGAGCCAAGAACTCAGCGGGGGCTCGCACTCACTCTCCCCACGCCTTTGGTGTTTTCACAATTAAACCTTAGTCTTGCAAGTCCAGGCAAGTTCATGATTTAGGGCAATGGTACGACCGTCAGGGCCCGGACGGCACTGAACACGCCCCAGGCTGCTGGTTCTGTTTACGTCCTGTTCACTGGACCCCGTGTCCCTTCTGGTGTGAGCAGAGACAAAACAACAAATTCTTCTAACACCCAGCCCCCAGCCCTGAGAAGGAACGCTTTCGCTTCCTACTGCAGAGTCCACCTGAGAGACGGGCCCATCAGGGGTTCACCAGCCAGCTGGGCATCAGAATGATCTAGAAAGCTCTGTAGAGATGCAAGTACGTAGGGCACTGCCCCCTTCCTAGTGGACTGAATTCAGGGCCTGGGGGCATGCTTTCCAAAAGGCAACTCATGCAGCAGCCCAGACTGGCCTTTGGGCTCAAACCACTGGCACCTCCAGTCTGTGTGACAGAATATTTAAAGTCGGGAGTGGCTGGAAAGTCTGAACTGTGACTGCGTGCTGGGTCACCCCTCCAGGAACGGTCACCTTACCTGGTCACTCGTGTCCCCAGACTCCCAGAGAGCGAACACCTTCTGCTCCTCTGGGCAAGCCGCCGTCTGTGGGGGAAACTGAGCAAGGCCCAGGCGTGAGCGGGCACTTGTCTCCACTCCAGGACCCTCCCGGCCAGCACCAGCCCAGTTCTGGCAAAGTGGGTTCCCATCCCAGCTCCTGCCACTCACTAGTTGTGTGGCCACAAAATGCATCTGTCTCCTCGTCACCATGGGAAGGAAGCCAGCCACCCCCCGCCAGAGCCTTAGAGAGCCGCAGTGACAGAAGCGTGACATGCCCAGCCTGAAGCCCACTGTGTGATCAGTAAGGAGGGGGCGGGGGGGCGAGTTCTTCTGCTTTTCCCACTAGCCTGGCACCAGCACCCCAGAACTCCCTGGGGGCCCCTTTCAGTCCCTTCCCACAAGGGCCGTGTCAGTATGGGTTCAAGGCCCTGCCCAACTCTCAAGCAACCCATGCCCCTGGGTACAGCAGGGTCTGGACAGAGCCCGGAAAATGGGTAGTCCAGGCTCTGGGTACCTGGAGCAGGGAAGAGAGGAAGGCAGCCCCTGGCACAGTGGGTTCCAGGCTCAGCGCCACAACTCAGGTCTTGGTCATGACCCCACAAAGGCCCAGGGGGGCCTGAAGTACCCAGTCTCATCTGCTCATTAGAAAGCAGACAGGTAGTAAGTGTCACTGCCTCCCCCGCCCTCCATGAGGACAATCAATCATTGTCCACGGTTACCAGCTAAGTGCACTCGCTCGCCCTGGGCCCCGGCACCTTGTGTAAAAGGTGAGGCCGGACACGTGTGAGGTTTCTCACCTCAGACGCGACCATGACCTGGTCCCCATATCAGGATCACGGGGAGGGGAGGTGACGGGAGAGCTGCAGAGACAGCCACAGTGTCCCACGGACACCAGCCCTACCGAGAGGAAGACGCTCAGCAGGAGCCGTACCTGGGGGTACGAGAGGCACCTCGTGTCCCTCACCTGTGTCCCCACCAGCTGCCCAGCACAGCCTGGCTAACGTAAGGCAGGCAACCCTCTCCTGCCTGGCCCGGCTCAGAAAAAGGCAAGCCTGCAGGCAACTGGGCCCCTGTGCAGGGTGGGCAAGGGTGGTGCCTCCCGTAGGAGACCTCACCAATGACACTGCCGGCCACCAGGGCCACACCCCCTGGTGTTGGGACAGCCCAACAGCCCGGGTTCCAGGCCCACTTGTCCTAATTTGTTTCTCACGGGCACAGGGACCTGACGCTGCACACGCCAGAGCTCCCTCTGAAGAGCCAGCCTCAGCCCCACCTCGCCCTGTCTGCCAAGTGTGGGCAGTGGCTGGGAGGAGAGAACCCCGGAGGCCTCCCTGAGGCCCCAGCGGGCACTGGCCACCCCCGACTAGGGGCAGTAAAGTGGTCTGGGCCCCCGGCCATGACAGCACAAAGCCTGGGCTGTGGATAGCACCCCACCAGCCCCTGCCTCCGTAGGCCCAGCCCCAGAAAGGCCCACCAGGAGCCGGGCACAGCTGGGGGCTCTGGTCACAACACAGCCCGTCTGAGCTGAAAGGATGATACCTGGAGCCACCGTCGGAGGCTCAGCCTCTAGCCCTGTCACCTCCCAGCACGTGACCTTTACACAGGCATCTCCCACTTCATCTGCAGTTGCCAAGATCAATGACAACAAAGAAATCGTCCTGAAAAATGGCACAGCTGACAGGGACGAGTGGCGGTGCCGGCAGGGAGCTAAACCCAAGTCAGTCACACCCTTCAGAAGCGGGTGCAGAGCATGACAGGCTGGCCAGCCGGCCCATGTCACTCAGCCACCCCGTGACAGCCGAGACCCAAACCAAGGTCAAAGGTCCACAGGTCCCCATTCCCCGTGCAGGCTCCCCCAAAGCAGCAGGGTGACCCGACTTCTGTCCACGGCCTTTCTGCCAGGACGTGGGCTCCACTTACAGGCACGAGGATCTGCTTGCAGCCGGCGGCCAGCACGGTGTCCTGCAGCATGCGGTCCGAGATGCCGCTGAAGAGTGTGTGGCCCGGGGGCAGGCTGGCCAGGTGCAGGTTGAAGAGGCGCTTCAGCTCGCTCAGCGTGAGCACGAACTGTCTCTGGAAGGTGGCCTCCACGAAGGCCCTCAGCTCCCGGGCCACCGGCGTGCTGGCACAGCCGGGGGGCGGGTGCCCGTTGAAGCTGTCCCCGCCCGCTGCCCGCCCGGCGGGCAGCCCGTTGGCCAGCCTGCTGTGGAGGCCTCCGCTGGGCGAGGTGTCCATGGGGCCCTCCTCTTCCTCGCCCTCCTCACTCAGGGGCTCCTCCTTGACCCGCACGCCCGGCAGGACCGTGGCTGCCCGGACCTGCTCCTTCCTCCACTGCAACTCCCGCTCCAGCAGCGTGTGGTTCTGCTGGGCCCTGCTCTTGGCCACTTGGACCCGCTGGTCCCCTGAGACCAACCCTGCAGGCCCTGTGGGGAGACGGGGGGCTGCTGAGGAGGGAACAGAGATGGGCGGGGCCGGAGACGAGGGCCAGGCCCCCCGCCTCAAGGACAATCCCTCCCAGCCCAACCGGGGCCACCCTGCAGTCCAGAGCAAGGACCAGGAAAATCGCAGGCTCAGCCCAGCCTCAGCGCCACCGAGCCAGGACGGGTTACTGCTAAGCTCCTGCCAGCACCACCTCCTGCCGACCCAAGAGGGTGAGAGGGTCTCAGGGGCCAGAGACCAGACAGCCTTGAGCACAGAAGCCCTCAGTCCCGGAGGCTGGGGCTTTGCCACTGGACAAGACTGTGGCGGAGGCACGGGGCAGGGGAAGTGGGCCGGCAGTGACAGCCACACACTCCGTCCCCAGGCCCAGCCCTGGCGCACCTGATTGTCCAGCCGGCTTCTTTGGCATGGTTTCCTTCACAAGGTTATAGACTTTTTCTAATCTGAAAAGAAGGGTAAACACAACTCTAAAGCATGTCACCTGCACGCCCTGGAACAGCCTGGTCACTGAAGGTGCCACATGCTGGGGGCTCAGACCCACTGCGTGGTGGGGGGAATGGAGGTGCAGCCCTCCCACCACTCCTGAGCCGTCCACCCGGCCCCCTTGGGCCACACAAGCCCCGGCTCCCTCTCCAGGGAGGAAGCGGCTGTTCCAGGCCTGTCCCCAGCGGAGGAGGGGGCACGTGGCCCGAATCCGCCCTCATGCCACGCCCCTGGGGGCGGAATGTCCAGCTGCCGTCGCCCCACCCACAGGCTCGTACTTGGCCTGGATGCCCGTCCACAGCATGTGCTGCCGCTGGACCACATCCGGGTGCTTCCTGATGAACTCGGCGTCGCAGGGCAGGAGGAACTCCCAGCCCTTGTTGATCCTGACCACGGCCATGTGCTCCAGGAAGTCCTTCACGTCCTCCGCGCACAGCTGGGGGCGGGCACAGGTGAGGCCGCGCCCTAACGCCCGGCCCGCCTTCCCTCCGGTGGACACCACCACTTACTTTTGTCACTGTCGCCACCTCCTTCCTTACCACCCACCGGCTCTGCGTGAACTTCCACATCTGAGGGAGAAAAAGCGGCATGTTTCTGGGAGGCAGAGATGGCTGCTCCCTAGACAGTGCCCAGGCCCCCCGCGGGTGTCCTGGGAGCCTGTGGTGAGGCGGTGGGTGGGGGCTCGGCCCGGGCGCAGGCAGACCTGGGAGTGGGCCCGGCCCGGACAAGAGCTGCCGTGTGGCCGTGGGCAGCCACTTCCACTCTGAACCACCCTTTTCTCCTTGGTGAAGGACCCCCAGGAAGACAGGTGGGCCCACCCCACCCGCACCTAGGCCACAGAAACCCCCTGGGCAGGGGTGCCTGCCCATGTCACTGCAGGAACCCCGATCTGGCGAGGGCTGGCAGGCAGCGAAGGGCAAATGGCCCACATGTGGGGCTGAGCGAGCCTGGGGCAGGCGGGTGTTGCACAGACCCCCTGAGACAGAAACACCGCACACAGGCACCTGGACACTGACTGACCAGGAGCGGGGCCACCAGTCGGGAAACAAGGACACGGTCACAGCAGCAGCTAAGGCTACGCTGTGTGAGGGGCCAGCACACGTGCACGCCCATGGTCACAGGGCAGTTCTACGAACGCAGCCCTCAGCGGGCTCCACGCACACTGCTAGGGTCCAGGGAGGCAGCACAGGCCCCCGCAGCTCGGGGTTCAAGCCCCAGCGATGCCTCGGCTGGACCTCAGCTCTGGGTAAGGGGGCGGGGTGACGGGGACGCAGCTCGGGAGCCCAGGCATCAATGCGGGACACGCGAGGGGCGCACGCGTGCCAGGGCTGTGAGAGCCGGGGGCGCAGCCGCGTGCGCCAGTCCTGCCAGGCTCTCCGATTAGTCACCACAAGCTAGAAACCTGATTTGTAGCATGATTCTGATTTATAAAAATCAACAACCAAACCAACATTTAAAAAATTCTACTCAGGCCAAATGAAACATGTGTTTGACCAGACCCCACCTACAGGCCTCTGGTTTGCAGCCCCCTGACCCCTCCCTCCGCGAGACAAACTCCAAGGTCCTTACGAGCCAGAGAGGAAGGAGGATAAATAAGCGTCCAGAGGCAGGGCCCACCCCTGTGTAAACAGCTGCCTTTTGCCTGCCGCCCTGGCCCTGGCCAAGGTCCTGGAAAACCTGTGCTGCCTGCCCCTCCCCCCCGACACCCCGCCACCCTGGGAGGCCAGAAAGCCTGAGCACTTACGACAAAGTCTCGGCCCCTGCAGAGCACCTCTGCTGGCACACCGCTGTGAGGGCTGGAGGACTCCTTGGGGTACAGGATGTCACTGCCAATAAGAGGGGTGGCAGGTCACTCCCTGGCCTCAGCCCATCAACCTCCCACCCCTCAACCCAAGCTCCAAGGGTAAGCCCCCGGCCCTTTCCCACCCCGGCCGGTACCGGCCTGAGCCCTGACAGCTCCCCTCAGAACCGGACTCTGAGGAAAGAAGCCCCTTTCCACACACACACCCCAAAAGTTCCTCCTCCGACCTTCCTGACTCTCCCACTCACAAGTGGCCCAGCCCCAAGGGCCGCTGCACGGTCATGAAGGGGCCAGGGGCTCTGAGACAGACACGGGCAGACCAGGGCTCTGGGGAACGGCGAGTCCCACACGAAAAGCAGGTGCGATGCCAAGAGACTGGTGTGGGGGGCAGGGTGAGCTGCGGCAAGAGGGCTGGGGGCTGGGGTCTGTGCAGGCCTGCAGCGCGGGGTTGGGGCGTCGCAGACAGTGGGCCCCGCACTGCAGGCCCAGAGGTGAACAAGCAAGCACCGAGGCTACACATGACTCCACAGCACCAGCCTGACCCCGAGTGCAGACAGACCCTGTTGCCTGGGGATACACAGAGCACGCCAACACCCCCACCCGTGGGGCCTCTGCTCCTGCTGCCACGCCCCTCCACAGTGCTACCTGGCCACCAGCTGCTCCCACCCCGTTCCCATGGAAACACTGTGGGGACAGGGATCTGTCCACCAGCTGGTCGTCGCTGCCACACAGGAGGCAGCCGCTGCTCCGGGCCCTGAATTTATGTGTCCTGTGCTCAGCTGCACCAGGCCCCCCAGCCCCCAATCTCCTGAGGACAGGGACCATGTCTGAGGGGAGCGCCATGCAGGCCACAGGACAAGCAGTCAGGACACGTTTGCTGAACAAATGCATGAATTCTGCATCATCTCCTCACCGGCACACAAAGGAGCATGACCACAGGCTCAGGGTGGCAGTAAGGGCAGAGCCCCACCCCCAGCTATGGTGGCTGCGCTGCTGGGTGCTGGCAAGTCTGTACCCCTCTGGGCCAGTGCCCTCGGGGTACGATGGGACGGCCCCTGGCTCTCGCTCACAGGTGGTTCCCTCTAACGAGTAACATGCCATCGCAAAGGCCTTCCATACTTAACCAGCTGCAAGGCCGACCCCGTGTGCCAGGCACCTGCTTCCAGGGAGAAGGAGTCACCATGTGGCAGTGACGTGAATACACTTTACAATTTACTTGGCCAACCAACTGGGAAACAATGGGCTTTTTGCAGTGAATTACTGTTTTAAAAATTTGGAACAATTCATATTTTGATGGATTGTTCACCATACACCACACTCTCTATTTAGTACTCTATTTAATACTCTAAAGTGAGTAATAAACTATTTAATACTCTAAAGTGAGTATTTTATCCAGTTTGAATTTAATTCAAGTATGTATGACATGTAGAGAGCAACCCTGTATTTACCAAAGGTCTACCCTGTGCCAGGCTGTACCGAGCTGAGGACGTAAGGAAGAGTCCAGTGACAGTCCCCACACCCTTGAAACTGACAGGTCGGTGGCAGAATCCCCGGAGAGAAACTATTGGAAGACATCAAGTCACAAAGTCAAGACCTACGAACCCTGACAGGATACAGCAAAAGCAACTCACACTTAGACACATGAACTGTAGAAAAACAAAACAAGAGGAAATCGTGTAAGTTAGAGGGAAATGAAGGTAGGTTTTCTTCAAAGGAACGAGCACTAGACCGTGGGCTTGTGGCCAGAGTGGAAGTCAGAAAACAGCGTGCAGGAGGAAGAGGGCCACCCTAGAATTCTACACGCGCTAAGCAATGTCCTTCAAGAACAAGGCTGACATAGGCATTTCCGGGTAAGCCAACGCCCTGCAGACTTCACTAAGGGAAATGCCAGGGCGTGTTTTGGGGAAGGAAACAGCCCAGACACACACTCAGAGATGCGGAAAGGAGTGAAGGGGAAAAGGTACATATGTGAGCAGATCGAAAGGACACTGACCCGCTAAGTCATGTCTTATGGGGTTTAAAGTAGAGAGAATTACAATATGCAAATACAACGGCATGTGAGTCGGAAGATAATGTAAAACAAGCTGAGTTCCTGGATGAGGGTAAAACAGTAACTGACACTGACATAAGTCACGAATACATGCCCCAATCAGCAGGGGAATCACTAAAGGGGTAAGGAAGGAGAAGCTGCCGATGAGCAGGGAAAATGGAGTAATAAAAGAAGACTCCAGTGACGATAAGAAGGACGAGAACACGCGGTGTAGCCGGGACACACGGAGCGCGCTGTGGCAGACGAAACCCAGTACGGGCGATCACACAGTTTCAGTGGCCGACCGCTCCCACGGAGGACTGGACACTTACCTCTTCACCACCCAGTTGCCCTGGACTAACATCGCCACCTTCTGGACGCCACGCAGAACAGCCACGGAGTCGATGGAGGGGCCCAGGAGGCTCATCAAGTTGGCGAAAGGCATGACCTTCACTGAGGAGGACACAGGGGAGGTCAGACCAGGCAAGAGGGCTGTGTGCCCTTCCCCTGCGCCCTCAAGCCTGCAGAGCTTCAGGCTCACACAACACCCCCACGTGAGTGCTGACCAGGACACGACTCGGCCGCAGCCCACGGAATCTCAGGATCGGGGACGTGTCAGAACTCGCCCAGCACCACCCAGCTGGTAAGTGGCAGAGCTAGAACCGGACCCCAGGCCACCAGGTCCAGAGTCCACACACTTAGCCCCTGTGCTCTTCTCACCCCAACACCTGAGCCCCCGCCCCAAGTCTCGGCAGGGCCTGAGGAGGCCCAGCGTCCTCTGCCCCCCCCTCTGCTCAGGCCCCGAGACCCTCCAGTGGGCACCGCAGGAGGCGCCCAGGGCCTGGGACTCAGCGCTGAGGCTCAAGGTTCACGTCCCCACTCGCCAGCGCCAGGCCCCCAGGTCCAGGCCTCAGTCCTCCAAGAAAAGGGACGAGTCCCCAAGTGTGGCCTGGGGAGGGCGCCCCAGCGCAGTGTGAGAGGACAGCTGGGCTGTTCAAGGGCTGCAAGGAGCCCACTGCGGGCCCGCGTGAGCCCTCAGCTCTGAACCCTCGTCCTGCCCCCAGGGAAACCCACTGAGGCCCAGAAGGTCGCTGGCCTGCCAAGCTCCCGCAACAGGGATGGGGCGAGGCTGCCGCCACCCTGCAGTGCGTCCTGTCCCCTCAAGGCCGGACGCGTGAAGCTGGGTGGCTCCGGGTCCAGGGGCGGAGCTCTGGCCACCCACCATTCTTCATCAGGATCCTGATCTGGTCAGCCAGGGGCAGCGTGCGCAGCTGGGCCATAGACAGGACGTTGCTGGGGGCCACGGGTTTGTCCCTGTTCAACAAAGGTGACAATGGGTCAGAGCAGCCGGGGGGGGGGGGGGGGGTGGGTGCAGAAGGAGGGGTGTCCAGCCCCTCTACTCACTTCTCCTCCTCCTGGCTGGGTGGCATCAGCATCGTGAGGTACTCACTGCGGAAGGGTAAGAGGGCAGGCTCAGCGGCTCCCAGGGCTTTGGCCCGCCCACCCCTGCCCATGAAGCCTGGCAGTGCCCAAGCTGAAGCCCCTTGACCACAGCCACAGGGAGCGGTCCAGCCCCACACCTCCCCCAGCTGGAGAAAGGAGGACCACCTCCTCCACACCCAGGACCCCCTTGCACGTCCCTCCCCCAGGCTACAGAGGGGCCCCAGTCCCATGGGAGGCCCCACAGCAGAGGCAGGCTGGCCAGGCCCACCTGGGAGACTTGACGAGCTCCGTGTTCTCGGCCCCGCTGGGCTGGCATAGCAGGTACTGGCGCTCGTGCTCAGAGCGGCTGTCCTGTTGGTGGGGGGTGGGGGGTCTCACTGACGTCCAGGCTTGCAGCACCCCCAAGCCCTCCGCCATCCAGTTCTCACCCCTGCATCACCTTCCGCTCCAGCCACCCACTGCGCTGCCCCAAGGCCGGCCCCGCCCAGGGTCACATGCAGCCCCCGAGCATGGCACTCCAGGTCAGTGATGTGGCCTCAACCAACCACCGCGGGCTTCGCGACCGCACAGCCCCAGCACCGCCCAGGCCCCGGCGTCTGTGTGGTACACGAACGCCAAGAGCAATGGTGACACCGGCAGCTAACATTCACTGAGTACCTACTGTGCACCAGGCCGTGCCAATGGCTGTGTACATAACACCAATTCACGCAGCCTCCAAGTGATGCTGCGAACTTAGATCCTAGTATGATTGTTCCCATTTACAGACAGGGAAACTGACGCTCAGAGACGTCAGGGAACTTGCCCAAGGTCACACACCAGAGCTTCTGGAAGTCTGACCTTGATTCAAAGGCTCTGTCAACCCAAATCTCTTCCAGAAAGGTTCCGGAGAAATCAGGACTTGCTCCTCCCCCAGAAAAATGTTGGGGAGCCCTAGCCTATGGTGTCTTGGGAGCTGATGTTCAGTTGCTTTCCTTACTCAATACACAGTTCAAGTCAGTGCACAAGATGAAAACGGAGTGCAGGAAAAACCACCCTTGCAGGTCCATGTGACCATGAGACAGACGGCCGTCTGCGGAGGACCAGATGACGAGCTGCCAGAGTTCACGGCCCCCATGCGTGAAAAATACGTAACCAAACAGCAGCCCCCGACCAGGAGTTGCAGACAAACCCACCGTACACTCCCCCACTCTCTCCCCGGGGGGCACCCCAGGTGGACTGGCTGGAATGGAGGACACACAGGTCCCCACGCTACAGTGAGGACTCACTTAACCATGTCATGGGTTCTGCGACTTGAAGCAAAGCAGCGTGTAACACAACCAGTTGTACCACAGGCTACTCGAGACAAACAAGAGGTAATTTCTCCGACATTTCATCAGCATCATTGTAAGGAAGACACTGAATGCAACTGTGTGAGAGGCCCTGCAGTACTGCCAGTGGCCACGTGGAGGGGGCAGTGGAGCGGAAGGGCGCGCTGAACCCGCCTGCCCCCCCCCCACTCACCCGCAGGCCACAGTAGTGCAGGTGCACCCAGGGCTCCTCCGCCTGCTTCTTCTGCAGGAACTCGTAGGACTGCACGCGGCGCTGGCGGGCCTGTTCCGATTCGGGCCGGGAGAAGCGCACCTGGGCAGGGGACACCACGGCCTCAGGCGGGGACGCTTCCTGGGCTGCTGGCCCAGCCCCACCGGGAGACCCGAGGACCCCACATCTGGGGTCCCTCTGTGAGCTGCCAACACATTCCAGGCAGCAGCCTTCTCAGGGCAGAGGGCCGCCCAGCACCCGACCCATTTCCACTCTCACTGGTAACAGCACCCCTATTTTCCTACGAGCAGCACCCAGTTCCCTTCAGTTCCTCCCTAATCCCCCATCCACAGAACTGGGCACGTGACTAGACCTGGACAACTGGAGCAGCAAGTCCTCTTAGCCGGGGTGGGGAGGAGTCAGAAACTTTACTTAGAAGTAATGACCAACAAGTTTCTTTCCCCCGAGGTCTTGGAAGCTGTGAGGATATAAGCCTGGGACAACTCTCTACTGCTGGGAGCAAACCCCTGCCTGAGAAAAAGGCCAAGAGAGGAAGACAGAACCTGGACATGGAAATCAGGTCTCAGTGAGAGACCGAGCCCCTGAATCCAGCCGTACCTGAAGCTAAATCTCAACTTTCCAGTAAAGGGGACCAAACACTCCATTTGGGCTCATGCCAGTTGGCTCTAGGTACTGCTGCTTAGAGCCCGAGTCACCTGCACAGGGGTGGTGGCTGGACTCTAGAATCCTGGGGTTCCCCAGAGGCCTTTAACACGCACGGCCTGAGGATGCCTGTTCAAGGCACTCTCCCCAGTAAGGGAGAGAGGGACCCAAGGCCACCCAGCAAGCTCCTGAGAGAACGGGTGGGGGCCACGCTGGTCATGGCAGGATTCGCATCCCCAAGGATGTGTGAACACGCACTTTTAGCCGCACTGTGTACCCTCTACAGCCTTTGTGCAGTATTTATCTGTAAATACTCATTTGAACCTATAAAATATGCTTAAATGGGGGAAGCTTTGTAAGCCACAATGGGAGAGCAATACTCTAATAATCATCTTTGAAATACAGGAATAACTACTAAGACGAAACCCTTCAGCCGTGCCCACTGAAAGGACAGAATTACACGCTGAGTCAACGCAGGGCTTTGGCTCCGAGAGACAGGGCTTTGGGGCAGACTGTCTGGGGCTCCCTCGGCCTCCTGGGTCCTGGCCGCAAACCCCAGGATCCCAGCTCACAACTGGGGCTGCGATCCTGTCGACAGTGGACAGCCGGTGGGGCAGGCAGCTTCTGCACCGGCTCAGGCCAGAGCCCGCCTTCTGCACAGACGCGCCCACCGTTGCGGTCTTGGGGCTGAACTACAAGCCGGCACCCAGGGCACAGCTCACCGTGACCTGCTTCACATCCTCGTCTGCCTCGTCCTGCGAAGAGTCTCCTGCTGCAAGAGGAACAAGCCCCACTCGCAGCCTCTGCTGGGGCCCTGCCCCCACCCTCACCCCCCCCCCCGCCCCCGGGGTCTCAAGCAGCACGTCTGTGACTTCTAAGTCATTGTTCTCAACCAAGCGCCATTTTGACCCCCAGGGGACATTTGGGAATACGTGGGGACATTTGTGGTTGTCAAAAATGAAGGGCTGGGTGCTACTGGCATCCAGTGGGCAGAGGCCACGGGTGCTGAGCTGCCCTATTCCGGCCCTTTGATGCCACCCCATGGCCAACCCACCCCACCCAGACGCAGACAGAGTGAGGGTGGAGCCAGAGCTCACCCTCGTTGGCCGCCTCCCTCTCTCGGTGCTTGGCATCTGCTTTGTCCAGGTAGGAGAAGCTGGGCCGCAGCTGCAGGATGCCGTGCAGGGGCGTCAGGTGGAGCTCGCCTGGCGGAGGAAGACGCTTGGTCCTGACTCCCGGCAGTGGGCCGGCCACTCACCAAGGGTTCCAGGCTCCCCTGGAGACCCCGGCCCATGGCCAAACCTCCTCCCACCTCTCCACCAGCCCCCAGTCCTAGCGCCTCGCTGGACCCAGCTACACACAACGCACATAGGACACAAACCCCCTCTTCTGCTCAAAGCCACTTCCTTACTGCCTGCCTGCAGACCTCCCCCCACGCCAGGCCTCCAGCAGACCACCCTCACTGCCTGCCGAACCCCCCATTCACCCACATTTCCTCTCCTCCTCATCCTCCCTGTCTAGAGCCCAGCCATCCTGCTAAGCCAGCCAGGTGTACACGTGGCTGGAGAAGTGGCCCCCCGAGGCGGATGAGTCTCTCCTCAGCTCCGATGAAGAGCTGCCTGCCCGTGAATCAGACCCGGGCCCTGGGCGGCACTGCACAGACAACCCATTTCAATCAGGTCAACACGCGCTTGAAAGAGGAAATCAGAGACGGAGAAGGCTCAACAGAAACTGCGTGGACTCGGGGGAGCTGAGCGCTCCAGCCAAGGAGTGAACAGAGGACAGTCCTGTCCGAGGAACGTGGCTTTGAAGGCGCAGGAGAATGCAGTTACTGGACACTACTTTTGATTCTTCTCTATTTTGTTTCCTTAGTGTTCAAATTTGTTTCATTTATTGCTTCACAAATTCTAAATACCATACCTTGTACTTTTAACAGCTGGGAGGTACCTGCATGCCACACACCTCACCACTTAAAGCATGCAGTGCACTGTATTTTAGCACAGTCGGCATCGTACAACTAGCACCGCAATTTCTGAAGGCTTTCAGCCCCACCCCACCCCTAATTCCCCTCTCACCCCACCCCTGGCAACCAGTAATCTGTTTTCTGTCTCTATCGAGTTGCCTCTGGACGTTTCATGGGACCGACTCAGCCTTGTGTGTGGGCTTCAAGCTCATTAGCATATCCACGCTGGGGGCGTGTTCCAACGCGTCACTCCTTGCGACAGCCAGGTACCACTCCCCTGCAAACCACACCCCACTGCTGTCCAGGCAGCAGCTAAGGGACACCTGGATGGACGCCCCCTTGTCCACCATCATGGACTGTGCTGCTGTGAACACTTGCGGATAAGCTTTGGTGTGAACACAGTTTTCATTTCCCGACGGGAGATGCTATCTAGGAACAGAAGTGCTGGTATTGAAAACAAAACCCTGCCACCGACCTGGGAAGTTATGCTCTGTGTGCCTGTGCACCAGAAGCCTCAGCCCTGTCGGCCGGGGCAGTGGCTGGCCAGAAGCCCCTCGAGACGGCCACTTCTGGTCCCGACAGTCTGTTATCTCCACGAGATGCCTGGCCCCCGCGGTGTCTAGCACTGGGCGGGGAGGGCCTGTTGCCATCCCAGCCCCCATCCTGCTCCTGTCCCCTACCGGCCTCCATGAGCACGGCACCAGGGGCCCAGTCTCGCGTACCTTGCCTATAGAGCGCCGCGGCGTAACGGGACGTGTTGCTGGTGGTCTGTGAGGAGCAGAATGTCTGCTTGTCCATCAGCTTCCTGAGAGCACAGGGAGAAAGGACGTCAAGGGGACGAAGCTCCAGACCTAGGGCTGGCCCTGCAGCCCCTCCACCGACACCTCCTGAAACCCAGCAGCCAGGGACCCAGGCGGCCGGAGGGGCTGGGATGACAGAACCCAAGGCCCGTCTGTGGCCCAGGAGACAAGCAGCGGATGGGAGCTGCCTCCCGGGAAGACGTTTCCCACAGAAAAGGGCCTGCAGCAGGCCAGCCACACAGGGGTGGGACCCCGGTGGGGAGCCCAGCAACAGGTGCACGGCCTCAGTGTCCGTAAGGCCCCTGGAGGGCTCAGGTTTAGGCCCAGGGACTCACGAGGAGTACGTGCTGGTCTCGTCTGCACAGCTGCCATCCACGTTCAGAGCGATCTGCTCCCCTTTGCTGCGGCAGTAGTTGGGGTTCAGGGTGTCGATGGCCATCTCAAGCTCCACCTGGAGGCACCAAGCACCCACAGTTATGAGGACCCTAAGGCACTGTCCCCAGGGACACCCCCGATGACACTTTCCCCCGGCCACTATCTACCCCCAGTCCCTGCCAACCCTGGCCCTCCCCGGGGGCCCCAAGGCTTCAGTCTACACCACAGGCCACCAACTCCAATTGCGATGGAAAAGGCCAGAGTGGTTTTTTGGGGGGTAGGGAAGGAGGCATTTAGTCCTGTTTGTCACCCTCCCACTCCACCCCCAGAGATCTCTATCTGGACTTAAAAACCACGATATCTCATATGAATCCTTAGTTCTACTTCCTCCTGAAAAGTCAGCGGTCCTGGCCATGCTGCACAGCCCTCCCACGTGGCAAAGTGCCTGGAGCTGCAGCCGCCCGGACAGGTCCATCACCCCACCCTCCGAGGCCCCACCGCCCTGCATCACCCTGTGCACGGGAGCCGCCGCCGTTCCCTCACCCGTCCTGAGCCTGTTCCTCTGGGCCTCTCCAGAGCTGCCTGCCCTCTTTCTTTCTGGAAACTCCTTCCTCAGCTTTCAAGGCCCTCGTTCTCCTCCAAACTCTCCAACCGCTCCTTCTCTGGGCTCCCCGCCCCGCATCAGCTCCCACCCACAGCAGCCCTCCCGTCCCCCCACGCCCATCAGAGGGCAGCCCCACCTTCTGCTGCTTGGGCTTGATCCTGGCTGCGAGGTGTGGAATGTCATCGTAGGTCATCGAGGCTGGACGCACAGGGTACTGGGGAGGGGAAGTGCCATGAGTGCACGCTGCCCCACCCCGACCAGAGCTGCTCCGGGAACTCCGGCCAAGAAGCCCCACGGCCCCCCTCCGTCTGAGCCCAGAGGCTCTGTTTTGGACGTCTGACTTCCAGGCATGTGGCTGAGCCTCAGGACCCCAGAGCACCACCGTGGGAGGGGAGGGTGAGCTCCACGGTCAAACCACCACACACAGGACA
Source organism: Rhinolophus ferrumequinum (assembly GCF_004115265.2). NCBI lineage: Eukaryota > Metazoa > Chordata > Mammalia > Chiroptera > Rhinolophidae > Rhinolophus > Rhinolophus ferrumequinum. The sequence continues at coordinate 16,789,186 of NW_022680357.1, read as the reverse complement.
AGGGAAGGAGACCACGAGGGAGCAAAGGAGGAGCCCGCCTGGCCCAGGACTGCTGCCCGAAGCGGCCAGGCCAGGCGGGTTTCATCTCCCAGTCTCTCCGTCGCTGTGTGTGGCTTCCCCATAACACAAAGCTGAAGACAGAAGGGAGCCGGTCTGCCACTGACCTCGGACAGTGTCATGCGTGCAGTGACTTTTACGTCACACCTTAAGGCACTGCTCTGAACACACTGAGGCCCCTTCCCCGCCAGTCCTCTCTCACACGCACACACACACTTGCTTTCTGTCTCCCCACTGTACATATGCCCTGGGGTGGACAGCTGTCATGGTTTGCACCCTCTCTAAAAGCTACAGCCATCGCTGCTGACGTGGTGGCAGGGGAGGTAGTGTGTGAAGTGAACGCTCCTGGAGGCCCATTCAGGTCGGCCACACTTTAGCTGTTTCCTAAAGGCTCACGTCAGTAGCAACACAGCGATTCTTCCCAGCTCCCTGGGCTGGGGCTTGAATTACCTGAAACAGGTAGAGCTTCTCTGCCAGACTTTTGGCCAAGTATACGTCGATCTGGGAACAAGGGAAGAAGATTCAACCAGGTGACAGACCCAGTGCCTGACCTGCCCTGGCAGGCACATGCGCCACAAAATTCAGGTGAAGGGCAGTGGGAAAGAGCCGAGCTATTTCTGAAAACAAAGGGAACCAAGTCCCCAGTCTGGACACATCCAGGACTCACCACACAGCCCCCACCCAGGTTCACTAAAACCCAATAAAAATGCGTCTTCCCTCAGGCTGCCCAGACCAGGCTGTGGCCCAGGCCATGAAATGCCTCTGATCCCCGGGCAGGGGAAGCCCGCCCACCACCCGACTGTCCTCTCTGTGGCCTCTGCCGCCAGGCCTGGAGCAGCCGTCGCCCTAAGGTGGTCTGCAAGCCCCTCAGAGACGGACCGGCCCTAGTTCCTTTCTTTTCAACACTAGCTGACCCCACCTCCCACCCCCACACATTTGACCTCCTGCTTCCCAGCTCTTCTTAGGAACCACGCTCTCTCCCACCTTGAGTGTGAGGGCCTTCGAGGTGGAGGGAACAGCATGTGCAAAGGCCCAGAGGCCCTGAGGCCATGTCCTGATCTGGAGACTGGGAACTACCTCCCCACCGCTTCCTGTCTGAGACTCTTCATCAGTATCACCCCAGATCCTACGCCCCGAGGACAGGAACACTGCTGTCACAGCCCCAGGGGACCCAGTGATCAACTGCTAAATGACTAACAAGGGGGAGTTGTCAAACCCATTCATTCATTCAACAAAGCGGCACTGAGTATCTAGTATGTGCCAAGCAGGAACTTGGCATTGCAGACAGAATAAAATCTCTGCCTTCATGAAGCTCTCATCCTGCTGGAAGGAGCCTTATGTCTGGGGCTGGTAAGCCTACGGCCGAGTGCACAGCAGGCCGAGATAAGGGGCTAGAGTGCTGAGGTGGGGGTTGCCACATGACCGTGAGGGTGGTCAGGAAGCCTCTCTGACCAGGAGATGCTGGCTAGAGACCTGAAACAAGAGGGGGGTCACCCAGGCCGGAACCTGGGGGAGAGGGTCCCAGGCTGGCCTAAGGACGATGAAGGGACCCAGTCCCACTGCCTGAAGCCTGGGCAGGGTGGGAGCAGCAGTTACCTCCTGGACGACTGGGTCATCCTCTTCATTGGCCATACTAGGGGGAGCCAGCCGCCAGGTCCTCAGACTCGATCTGTAAGGGAGAGTGAAAAACCCGAACTATCAGTCGGTCGTTCAGCCAACACTCCAGACTTTAAAACAGGGCTGTAACAAGAGACATGGAAGGACAGTTCATAATGATAAAGGGATCAATCCAAGAACAGCATATAACTCTCGTAAACATCTACCCACTCAACATAGGAGCACCTAAATATATAGAGTAAATATTGATGGACATAAAGGGAGAGATTGACAGTAATACAGTCATAGTAGGAGACTTTAACACTCTATGGACATCAATGGATAGATCTTCAGACAGAAAATCAGTAATGTGGCCTAAAATGACACATTAGACCAGAGTAATTTATATTTTTAGAAAATTTCACCACAAAGCAGCAGAATATACATTCTTTTCAAGCATACATGGAATGTTTTCCAGGATACACACATGTTAGGGCACAAAACATGTCTCGATATATATATATATATAATATGACTGAAGTTCTATCAATCATCTTCTATCACAATGGTATGAAAGCAGAAATCAACTACATGAAGACAAATGAAAAACACAAGCACGTGGAGGCAAAATAACATGCTACTAAGAATGAATGGATTAACAATGAGATTAAGGAAAACATCAAAAGATACTTTGAGATAAATGAAAATAACACCACCATCAAAATCTATGGGACACAAACAAAGCTGTTCTAAGACAGAAATTCATAGCAATACAGGCCGACTTCGAGAAACAAGAAAAAGCTCAAATAAACCATCTAATTAACCTCACACCTAAAGGAACTAGAAAAAGAACAAATGAATCCCAATGTGAGTAGAAGGAAATAAAGATCAGAGCAGAAATAAATGGAGTCTTAAAAAAACACAAGAGATCAACGAAATCTTTGAAAAGATAAAACTGATAAACCTTTAACCAGACACATCAAGAAAAAAAGAGGACCCAAATAAATACAATCAGAAATGAAAGGGAAGTGACAACTGACACGACAAAAAGGCAAATGATTCTAAGAAAATATGACAATTATATGCCAACAAATTGGATAACCTGGAGGGAATGGATAAATTCCTAGACATCTCAAATCCCCCAAGACTGAATCAAGAAGAAACAGAAAATGTAAACAGACCTACAACTGCTAAAGAAATTGAATCAGTAACCAAAAAAACTCCCAACAAACAAAAGTTCTGGACTGGATGGCGTCACAGGGGAATTTTACCAAACATTCAAAGAAGAATTAACACCTACCCCTTTCAAACTATTCCAAAAAATTGAAGAGAGAAGGCTCCCAAACTCATTTTACGAGGCCAGCATTACCCCTGATACCAAAACCAGACAAAGACATTACAGAAAACGAAAATTACAGGCCAATATCCCTGATAAACACAGATGCAAAAATCCTCAACAAAATATTAGCAAACCGAATTCAGCAATACATTAAGAAAATCTTACACACCATGATCAAGTGGGATTCATTTCTGGGATGCAAAGTTGGTTCAATATCCACAAATCAATTAACGTGATACACCACATAAACAAAGTGAAAGATAAAAATCACATGACCAAATCAACAGATGTAGAAAACGTATTTGACAAAATCCAGCATCCATTTATGATAAAAACTCTTCAGCAAATAAGAACAGAGGGAACATACTGCAATACAGAAAAGGCCACACACCACAGTATTCTCAGGACATTTTTTGCAGGGTGTTCGCAGGCCCAGCACGGGGAGCCAAGAGTGTACTGACTGTAGAAACCTCCGAGCACACCCCTGAGCTCCCTGGAACCCTGCTCCGCCCACCTAGGGCTGCATTGCCAGGGGCATTCTGGGCGCCTGGGTGGCTGGCCCCGCCCCCCCAAGCTGTGGAGGTCTTTTACAGCAGCCAACAATCCACAATGGCTCAGGGAGATTTTGGTGGTGGACAGTGACCCCAAAACTGCACCGCAGCCACTTGGGGGCAGCTCTTGGGAATTTGCGAGCCTGAAGCGGTGCTGGCTGCAGTGTTCTCAGGGCGCTGTGCAAGGTGGTCACAGGCCGGGCACTGGCATGAGACCTGAATCTGCACTCACTTTGTAAAAACAACAAGTCACATCTTGTGACTCCCTTGAACTCCACCACCCCCCCGCCCCCAGCCAGTGCTGCATCGCTGAGGCCACTCTCAACGCCAGGACAACCAGCCTGGCCTGGGCACCTGAGGAGCCTCCTTCAACAGCTGGGCCTTACAGGCAGCTGGTGGGTGGCAAAAACAGGCCTAGGGGCCCGGGCCTTTTGCTAAGCTTCCCCAGGCCTAATACTGGGGAAGCCAGTCTCAGGTCACAGCGAGACCACTCCACCTGCCTCCAGGTCCAGCACAGGCAGCAGCCAACCACATGTAGCTCTGAGGCACCTACAAGGTAGCCCCAGACCAGTCACAGACGAGGCTGAAATTGGCCTGCATGGGAGACACTCCTGAGACACCAGAAACAATACATACACCCAGAGGCAGCTTCAGACCACACCAGAGCACTACCTGGTTAGCCCCACAAGCAGCACGCTGAAAGCGGGGTCTCAACAGGCGCAAGATCCTGCAGGGTGAAGACTCCTCTGAGGGGTCAGCCCCCACACAGGAGCTCATCACCATGGGAGTAGCCAATTCTCATAGCTAGTCAGCGGGAGTCAATCCCACCCACCGATGCACCAAAAACAATCAAGGCTCAACTACAACAGGAAAATACACACAAAGGACACTCCTAGAACACACTCCTGGAACACAGGTGACCAGGGAAACTGCACCACTGGACCACACAGGACACACACTACATAAGGCCACCAGGCAAAGACCGAGAGACACAGGAGATCTACCTAGTACAGATGTACCACACGCAGCTGCAGCCAGAATGAGGAAACAAAAAAAACGTGTCCCAAATAAAAGAACAGGTGAAACCTCCAGAAATAGAACTAAATGAAATGGAGGCAACCGACCTATAAGAGACAGAGTTGAAAACACTGATTATAAGAATGCTTAAGAGACTTAGTGAGAATTTCAACAAATGGATAACAAGCATAAAGAAGGACATAAAAACCATGAGAAATAACCAGTCAGAAATAAAGACTACAATAACTGAAATGAAGAATACACTAGAAGGAATCACCGGCAAATGAAGAGTAAGCAGAAGACCAAATCAGCGATTTAAAGACAAGGTAGCAGAATACACCCAACTGGAACAACAAAAAGAAAAAAGAATAAAAAACAAAAAAACAATGAAGATTGTTTAAGGGACCTATGGGACAACATCAATTGTAACAACATTCGCATCATAGAGGTACCAGAAGGAGAAGAGAGGGAGCAAGGGATCGAGAACCTATTTGAAAAAATAATGATCAAAAACTTCCCTAACCTGGTGAAGGAAACAGACATACAAGCTTAGGAAGCACAGAGAGTCCCAAACAAAATGAACCCAAACAGGCCCACACCAAGACATATCCTAATTAAAACGGCAAAGGTTAAAGACAAAGAGAGAATCCTAAAAGTGGCAAGAGAAAGACAACTAGTTACTCTCAAGGGAGCCCCCATAAGATTATCAGCTGACTTTTGTACAGAAACTTTGTAGGCCGGAAGGGATTGGCAGGAAATATTCAAAGAGATGAAAAACAAGGGCCTACAACCAAGACTAATCTACCCAGCAAGGCTATCGTTTAAACTTTAAGGATAAAGAGCTTCCCAGGCAAGGAAAAGCTAAAGGAATTCATTACCATCAAGCCAGCATTACAGGAAATGTTAAAAGGACTTCTTTAAGCAGAAGAAAGGAGAAAACAAACAAAAATAAAAAAATATGCATTATAAAACAGCAATAACTACGTACCTATCAGTAATCACTTTAAATGTAAATGAATTAAATGCGCCAATCAAAAGACATAGGGTAGCTGAGTGGATAAGAAAACAAGACCCATGCAAATCTTATCTACAAGAGACCCACCTCAGATCATAAGACACACACAGACTGAAAGTAAAGGGATAGAAAAAGGTATTTCAAGCAAATAAAAACAAGAAGGAAAAAAAAAAAGCTGGGGTAGCAATGCTTATATTGGACAAAATAGACTTTAAAACAAAGACTATAATAAAAAACAAAGAACATTACATAATAATAAAGGGACCAATCCAACAAGAGGACATAACCCCAGTAAACATCTATGCACCCAACATAGGAGCAGCTAAATATATGAAACAAATATTGACAGACATAAAGGCAGAGATCAACAGTAACACAATCATAATAAGGGACTTGAACACCCCACTGACACCAACGGACAGATCCTCCAGACAGAAAAATCAACACGAAAACAGCGGCCTTAAATGACACACGAGACCAGATGGATTTACTTGATATTCTTATAGCATTTCAGCCCAAAGAAGCAGAGTATATATTCTTTTCAAGTGCACAAGGAACATTGTCCAATATAGATCACGTTAGGCCACAAAACAAACCTCAATAAATTTTAAAAATTTTGAAATCATGTCTTCTCTGACCACGGTGGTATGTAACGAGAAATCAATTACAAGAAAAAACCTGAAAAAACAAACGTACACATGGAGACTAAATACCATGCTACTAAATAATGAATGGGTCGATAATAAGGTCATGGAAGAAATCAAAAGATACCTTGAGACAAACAAAAATAAAAACACAACCACCCAAAATCTATGGGAAACAGCGAAAGCAGTCCTAAGAGGGAAATTCATAGCAATGCAGGCCTACCTAAATAAACAAGAAAAATCTCAAATCAACAGTCTACCTTTACACCTAAGGGAACTGGAAGAAGAACAGCAAAATAAGTCCAAAGTGAGTATAAGGAAGGAAATAATAAAGACGAGAGCGGAAATAAATGAAATAGAGACCAAAACAAACAATCAAACAATACAAAAGATCAATGAAACCAAGAGCTGGTTTTTTGAAAAGATAAACAAACTTGACAAACCTTTAACCAGGCTCATCAAGAAAAAAAGAGAGAGGACCCAAATAAATAAAATCAGAAATGAAAGAGAAGTGACAACCGACACCACAGAAATACAAAAAATTTTAAGAAAATACCATTGATAAAACAGGTATGGGTAACCAGGAATGAATAGCCATTTGACTCTGTGGAGTGACTGCAACTTAAATTTACATAACATATACAAACGTTTTGATAAAAGTTTAACTGCACCGGCCCCTACCCCAATGGACAAAGCTGAACACAAAAGGCTGAAGCAAATCACATCCTGGTTAGAGAATATAAAACCCCAGCTAAACAGAAACCCGTGGCAGCTGTCTACTCTGGAAGTAGACTCTTCTACTGGCAGCTCCTCTGCCAGTGTTTCTCTTAAATAAACTTTCTGACTTCTATTTACTTTGTGCCTCGTAAATTCTTCCACAACCCGCAAGTGAGCAACCATGACCACTACGAGCAACCATATGCCAACAAATTAGACAATCTGGAAGAAACAGATAAATTCCTAGAAGCATACAATCTTCCAAGGCTGAATCAAGAAGAAACAGAAAATCTGAACAGACCAATTACTACCAATGAAACTGAATCAGTAATCAACAAGCTCCCAACAAAAGTCCTGGACCAGATAGATGGCTTCACAGGTAAATTTTACCAAACATTGAAAAAAGAATTAACACCTATTCTCCTCAAACTATTCCAAAAAAATCCAGGAGGAGGGAAGGCTCCCAAGCTCATTTTATGAGGCCACCATTACCCTGATCCCAAAACAGACAAAGACATTTAAAAAAAAAGTATAGGCTGTTATCCTTAACAAACATAGATGCAAAAATCCTCAATAAAATATTAGCAAACTGAATTCAGCAATATATTAAAAAGATCATACACTATGATCAAGTGGGATTCATTCCTGGTATGCAGGATTGGTTAAATATCTGCAAATCAATTAACGTGCTACACCACATAAATAAAATGAAAAATAAAAATCATATGGTCATATTAATAAATGCAGAAAAAGCATTTGACAAAATCCAGCATCCATTTATAATTAAAAACTCTCAGCAAAGTGGGAATAGAAGGAATATATTTCAACATAAAGGCCATACATGACGAATCCACAGCTAACATCATACTCAATGGGGAAAAGCTAAAAGAATCCCCCTTAAGATCAGGAACAAGACAAGGTTGCCCACTTTCACCACTTTTATTCAATATAGTGCTAGAAGTCCTAGCCACAGCAATCAGACAAGAAAAAGAAATAAAATGCATCCAAATTGGAAAGGAGGAAGTAAAATTGTCATTATTTGCAGATGACATACTATTTACAGAGAACCCCAAAGATTCCACCAAAAAACTGTTAGAACTGATAAATGAATTTAGTAAAGTAGCAGGGTACAAAATAAATATTCATAAATCAGTTGTATTTTATATACCAATAACAAATTCTCAGGAAGAGAAATTAAGAAAACAATCCCATTAACAATTGCATCAAAAAAATAAAATACTTAGGAATAAATTTAACCAAGGAAGTAAAAGACCTGTACTCAGGAAATTAAGAGATATTGGAGAAATTAAAGAAAATACAAATAAATGGAAACGTATACCATACTCACTAATAAGAAGAATTAAAATAGTTAAAATGTCCATACTATCCAAAGCAATATATAGATTCAATGCAATCCCAATCAAAATACCAATGGCATTTTTCACAGAACTAGAATAATCCTAAAATTTATGTGGAACCACTGAATCGCCACAGAAATCTTGAGAAAGAAGAACAAAATTGGAGGTATCATGCCACCTAGTATCAAACTATACTACAAGGGTATCATTATCAAAACAGCATGGTATTGGCATAAAAACAGACATACAGATCAGTGGAACAGAATAGAGAGCCCAGAAATAAACCCATGTCTATATGGTCAATTAATCTATGACAAAGGAGGCAAGAATATACAACAGGGTAAAGTCAGTCTCTTCAATAGTTTTGGAAAAACTGGATAGATACATGCCAAAAAAAAAAAAAAAAGAAACTAGACTGCCTTCCTACACCAAATATAAAAATAAATGCAAACTGGATTAAATACTTAAATGTAAGACCTGGAACTATAAAACTAGAAGAAAACATAGGCAGTAAACTCTCCAACATTGCTCTTAGTAATATTTTTTGGGATATGTCTCCTCAGGCAAGGGAAACAAAAGACAAAAACAAATGGGACTACATCAAACTAAAATGATTCTGCACAGCAAAGGAAACCATCAACAAAATGAAAACACAGCCAACTGAATATGAGAAGACAGTCACCCATGATACATCCAATAAGGGGCTAACATCCAAAATGTATAAAGAACTCATACAACTCAACACCGAAAAAACCCAAACAATCCAATTAAAAATGGGCAGAGGATCTGAACAGACATTTCTCTAAAGAGGACATACAGCCAACGAGCACATGAAAAGAAGCTCAACATCACTCATCATCACCAGGGAAATGCAAATCAAAACCACAATGAGATACCACCTCACACCTACTAGAATGGCTGTAATCAATACATCAGCAAACGGTAAGTGTTGGCAAGGATGTGGAGAAAAGAGACCCTCGTGCACTGTTGGTGGGATTGCAGATTGGTGCAGCCGCTATGGAAAACAGTATGGAGGTTCCTCAAAAACTTAAAAATCAGAACTATCTTATGACCCAGCAACCCCTCTCCTGGGTATTTATCTGAAGAAATCCAAAACACTAATATAAAAAGATATATGTATCCCTACGCTCATTGCAGCGTTATTTACAACAGCCAAGATATGGAAGCAACCTAAATGGCCAATGACAGACGACGGGATAAAGACATTGTGGTACATATATACAACTCAGCCATAAAAAAGAATGAAATCTTGCCATTTGCAACAACATGGATGGACCCAGAGTGAAGTAAGACAAAGATAAATATCACTTATAATATCACCATATAATGTCACTTATATGTGGAATATAAAGAACAAAATAAATGAACAAACAAAACAGAAACAGACTCACAGATACACAGACCAAACTGATGGTCGCCAGATAGGAAGGGGGTTGGGGGACAGATGAAAAAGGGGAAGGGATTGAGAAGTACACATTGGTAGTTACAAAACAGTCACGGGGAGTAAAGCACAGGGAATAGTCAGTACTGTTGTAAGAACCACGTACGGTGCTAGACTTATGGGGGGATCACTGCATAAATTATATAAATGTCTGACCACTTTGCGCACACATGAGACTAATATAATATTGTTCTTGTACGTCAACTGTAACTGAAACATAAAAACATATTTAAAAATGAGTGAGATGTCAGAAACAGCACAGGCCCAAGGGCTTTCGGGGGCTCCGTCTCCGATCGCTGATTTTCAAGCTGACTTCAGCCCCCCTGCCCCCACCGGTGATTGGTGACTGTCCTTTCTGTGGTGTTCTTGTTTGCGTGTGTCTAAAACTGACCCTCTTCCATACCTTTCTCTAATGTAGTCAACAGAACGACCCCGGGAGGTGGCTTCACGGGCCCCATTTTATAATGAGGAGACTGGAACTCAGAGACACTTTACGTGTCTTACCCAAAGCCACACCACAAGCGAGGGGACCGACCCACTGGGCGTCAGAGCCAGGCTGTGGGACTTCGGCTGCTCAGAGGGAACAGAGGGGCCTTCCTGTGGAGAGGGGCCTTGGGCCCCAGCCCGGGGAGCAGGTACCAGGGGACAGGAAGCATTTCAGGACCTGGAGGACGAAGGCTACAGCTGTCCTCCATGACGGAGGGTGACAGTCCTCCTGTGCCCAGAAGAAGGGATGCTCAGTTAGCAAGGCACCGGGCACCCTCAGATCTCAGCGGTCCCCGAGACTTCTGCCTTCAGGAAGTCCAGCATCGTTTTCCTCTTACCGACCTCACCCTTGAACTACTTAATGTGTAAATGGGCATAATACCCTCACCGTGGGATTCAGTGTCATCCAAGCCCCCTGCCCACCACCATGTGACATCGTCTCACGTATTCCAGACACACATGCCAAAGTCTACGACTGCTCAGGCCAAAACGCTGCCATCCTCATTCTCGAAGCTTCCCTTCCTCTCATCCCACACCAGCAAATCCTGCCAGCGCTGCGCTCACAGGACGTCTGGTACCTGACCGCTCCCAGTGCCGCCAACTCATCCCCGGGCCTGTCACCGCCACAGCCTCGGTCCAAAGCGGTCCCCCTGCTTCCACCCTCGCCCCGCGCCCTTTGCTCAACCCCACAGCCAGTGAGCCTTTGAAAGCCAGGTCAGCGAAGGCCTCCTGTCCCTCAGAACAAAGCCAAAGTCTTGACCAGCCCAGGAGAGGCCCGAACAGCCCCTCCCTGCCCTGCCTGCCCCTGGCAGACCTCACCGCCCCAGGCCTACCCTGCCCTCCCTCTGGAGGGGAGAGGAAAAAGCCAGCCGAGACGGAAGTGGGCCCCAGCGACATTCAGGAGATGGAAGACTGGGTGAAAACCAGAAGCCCCCAACTGACAGCGGCAGGTGCCTCCTAAGGCCCAGAGGCAATGGACGGGGCAGCCCAAGACCCCTGCCCATCTGCACTGGCTGCCAAGCTGGCTGCCAAGCACCTATCTTCCCTGCAGGGGGCTGGTGGACAGCTGAGCTCGGGGACTTCCAGGGAGAAGGGATCAGAGTCAGTGTACTGACGGGGGGGCCTGGAGGGTCCCAATCACAGGCTTTCCCGGCCATTGGTGGGCTCCGGTGACCTGTCCCGAGTCAGGGAGGATGAAGTCCCCTTGGGGCGGAGCTCCTCCCCGGACAGGACCCTGACTGGTCAGTGCTGGCGTTATCACCAACCTTCACCCTCCTACCCAACACCCCCCACTCGCTGGCTCGCAAGGTTTTCAGCCTAAGTAAGGCCCCAGTAAGAAACCATCTCACAGAAACGGCCCAGAACATACGTACAATTACGTCCCTACAACAAGGGCTCACAGCCGTAACTGTCCTACCATGTTTCCCCAAAAATAAGATCTACCCAGAAAAGAAGGCCTAGCATGATTTTTCAGGATGATGTCCCCTAAACACAAGCCCTAAAGCGTCTTTTGGAGCAGAAATTAATATCATGTTTCCCCGAAAACAAGACCTAGCCGGACAATCAGCTCTAATGCGTCTTTTGCAGCAAACATTAATGTAAGACATAAGAGCGGGTCTTATATTAGGTCTTCTTTTCGGGGAAACACAGTGCTCTAAGTGATACAGTGATGGTTTCTACCCTTGCTCATGAAAATGAAAAGTGCTGGTTAATGTCCCCCTAAGTTGATTTCTCATCCCACAATTTGAAATAAATCTTCACCCACAATTTGGAAAGTACTGCTCTAGCAAGTCTTCCTGTGGTCTCTCTTTCCTACCTCCAGTCCTTCCAGAAACAGTCAGAGTTGTCCTGATAAAAGGGTAAATCACATCGTCTCCCTGCTCAAAACCCGTCGGCTGTCACACAGACTAAAACCCAAATGCCCTCCCAAGGCCCTAGGGGATCTTGCCCCTGCCTCTCCCTCATCACCCACCTAGGCAGGTGGGCCTCCTGCTGGGCCTGCAAGCCCAGCCTGCCTCAGGACCTTTGCACATCACCTCTGCTCCCCGGGTCTTTTCAGGCTGGCTCCTTTTCATGATGTCACCACTACCCCCACCCACACACAGGTTTCCTGACCACCCCATCTTAAAGCATCTGCACCCCAATCCCCGCCCCAGTCACTACCACATCTCCCTGCTCTGTTCCCTTCATGGTTCTTCTCACCATTGGAGCTACCGCGTCTATTTGCATATGTATCAGTCTTCTGCACTAGACTGTGAGCTGCAGGAGGGCCTCTCCACGCTCCCACCGGAAAGTGGGGAGAGTCACACTTACTTCAAGTTGTCAGGGGGTCATTCTCTCTCTTGAAATTCACCGTTATTCCAACACCTAGAACAGGGCTTGGCATGAAGGGTGCTCAGTGAAGTTCAAACAACCGAGTAAACGAATGGATGGAAGCAGGCAGTCACAAAGCCTCAACCCAGTGGGCCTAACTCCGCCCCAAGCAGAGAGGGGTGGCCTCCTGGACCCTTGAGAACAGCCAGGGACTGGCCACCCAGCCACAAGCCAAGCACCCCCGCCAGACCCAACCACCTGGGCCTCCGCAGGGTGTCCTGTGGCCACAAGGGGACTCGGTGACAGAGGCTCTGTGGCCTTGGACACAAGATACTTCCCTCCGCAGAGAGCTGCTCAACAAATGGACACCAGATGGAGCTAAGAGGGGTCCAGAGCAGAGGTACCTGAAGGCCACAATGGGGGGCATCTGTGCTGCACCCAGGAGTCTAACCTGTCGGCCAATCAGAGAGCAGCGGCAACTCCAAAAGCTGGTGAGGGAGGGAGAGGTCTGCGAGGACAAAACACAAAGGACTTGAGGGGACAGGGCCCCAGGACGAACAGTCTCAAGGCCTGGCTTCTAACTCGCTGTAGGCCCCTTGGACAAGGCAGCTCCCCTCTGCGTCACCCGATTCCACCTGTGTCATGGCAGAGTTGGCCTAGGGGACGAGAAGAACTAATTAAGCCTAAAGGAGGGTCGGTCGGACCCTTGTCTAGAGAGGACTTGGCATACGTTCTCACTGAACCTCCTCCAGAGCCCCCTAAGTCAAGACTGGCCACGATCACGGAGAGAGGACACGGGGGCTGGGAGCGTAAGTAGCTTGCCAAGGTCACGACACGGGGGAATGAATGACAGCAGCAGCACAGAACCCCGGGTCGAGCTAATGGCCAAGATCCTTCTTCTCATTCCTAACTGCTGTGCTGCACCCCGGCTCACAGAAGCGAGCTTGGCCTGGTGGGTAAGAGCCCAGACTCCCAAGCTGCGCGGCACAGGTTCAAGCCCCACGCGTGCCGCTCGCCGCCCGCGGCCCACCCGGACTTTCACCCTTTTCATCCTCCACATGGTGACACGTCCCGGCCCCCAGAGGCCGGTGATGAGAGTTAACTACCGTAATCGATGTGACCTGGGGCGGCCTGTGACCAGCAGGCAACCTGTTTTCCTTCCACGTAAAAGGGTCTGGGACCCAACCGCACACCGCACGCTGCAGGCTGGGGCCCCCCCACCCCCCGTGTCACCGTCCTCAGCCTTCACCACAGTCCAGGGAGGGAGAAAAGTCCGAGCCTGTTTCACAGGTGACGAAGCCGGAGCGACTGCTCAGACCTCCGCTTTCTGCCCCATCCCGACGACGCCCGAGCCAACCGCCCCGTCGGTGTTTACTGGTTTAACCCACCCGCTCACACCACTGACACCGGCCCGGCGGACCCGTCAGGAACGAACGCCGAGCGGGGGCCAGGGCGGCGGACGCGGAACGCCCGGACCGGGCCGCTGGGGATCAGCGGCGACGCCCGCAGGCTGGTATCGGCCGCCCCCGGCCACGCGGGGCGGGCCGCAGCGCGGACCCGCACCGTCCAGTGGGTTTCGCCTCCCCCACGCGCGGTCAGGCCCCTTCCTCACGCCCCGCCCCCGCAGCCACCACCACCGGCCGCCACGCTGGCCGGACACGGGCCTCCTCAGGACAGGTGTCCCCGCCGGAGGCCCGCCTGGGCCGAGCGGGGCAAGACGGCTGGATCCTGAGTCACCGCCCGAGGCCGCGGCCTCCCGGACACCGGGCCGACGTCGGAGTGCGCGTCCGGCCTGGGTCTCCCGGCGCCGGCTGCCTGTCCCTCCCGCACGAGTGCGGGTGGCCACAGCCCCCGGGCACAGCGCGGGCCTCCCGGCCTACTCCGCAGCACAGCCCCGGCCCAGCTCGCGCGTGTGGCCCGGCTCAGGCCCGGCGAGCGCTGCCACCGCGAACTCACCTCTCCGCGGCGGCCACGCGCGGGCGGCGGCAACGGCCTAGGTCCCCGCGGGCTGCACAAGCGGCGGCGGCTGGGCTCTCTGCTCAGGCAGCGGCCATGTTGCCAGTGGAGAAACTCCAGCGGACACGTGGGAGGAGCACGCCCGGCCGCACGCTTCCTTTTACCCACAATGCCCCGCCCCGGCGCCGCGCGGGCCCGCCCCCTGCGTCGCTCCATTCACGCCGGCCGCTAGCTCCGCGGGCAGCAGGGGGCGCTGGTGCACCTGCAAAACAGAGCGGAGAAGAACGTGGCATGAAGGCCCCAGGGGCAAAAGGGTGATCCTGGCAGCGGTGGGATTCGAACCCACGCCCCCGAAGAGACTGGAGCCTTAATCCAGCGCCTTAGACCGCTCGGCCACGCTACCTGTGTGATGCCTCCTTTTTCCAGAGAGCTATTTAACATCTTTACAAGCGATTGTAACGCCACGTTACTAGTTTAATATGTGGTTTTTTTTGCTCGTGATGAAAGTATTTAGAATACATGTAGTTAAAAGAAAATATTTGCTCTGCTATTTAGGCCCAGACTTGTTCCTGATAGGTTTTAAAGTGCAAAGCAGTTTAAGAGCTTGTATTGAGTCGGGCGTTTAACCAGGAGAGTTTAGGTTAACCCACGCGACTCGGGTTAGGAATCTCAGGGAGAAATGATGGGTTCCGGCAGTAACCCGCACCAGGGGCTTCGAAGGCTACCCCAGGGGAGCTGGGCACAAATAATACGTGAATTATTGCAAGATATTAAAACCTCTGACCCCATCCTAAGATGTAACCTCCGCAGATGTAACCATTGTCATCAGCTTAGTATACAGCCTTTGTATTTTTTGCTGTGAATTTATTTGGATATATTCATACAGATATAGGTATCTGTAGAAAAGAGATGTTTTGTTTTTAGTGAACATGGGTTTTTACATAAATATTATCATACTATTGGTATTGATATGCACTGGATTTTTTTCACCCAACTGTATTTTTGAAACATCTATCCATGTTGATGTATACAGGTGTTTAAAAACACAGAAAAAGTACAAAGGAAAAAATAACCATCCATATTCCCACCCTCTTAATATTATGGTATTTCACTTCCAATTCTTACCCTTTGTATACACTTTTATTACGCAGGGAATGGTATGAATATGTTGTCCTTTTAAAAATCCATTAAAAATTATATTACACCATTAGAAATAAAAATAAAGCCCCCTCCCAAACATTCTGCCCTGTTGTAACTATTGTCATGAATTTGATGTGTATCCTTCCAATCCACTTCTGACACTTCCATGTCTATATAAATATTTGGGTGTGTGTGTGTCTGTCTGTGTGTGTGTATATACCCATGAACAATGTATAGTACAGTCTTCTATTATGTTTTTCATTTATGTAAACATTACTACTGTGTACCAGTATCATTCTGCAACTTGTTTTACTCCAACATTATGTTTTTTAGGTCTATTATGGCACATATAGATCTAATCTGTTCCATACTATGAATATGGTCATTTTAAGTTGTTTATATTGTTATATTCAAGTTTCTGGTTAATATCCAGTTGGCACACAAGTTAACATTTGTGCACACGACTTAACATTCCATATTTCTACTCTTCAAGTCTACTTTAACCTGGTTTTATTTCTCCATTTACTTTTAACATAAGTGTTGCTATGCAAAGATTTCATTGCTCTAGGAGAGTTTGTTGTTTTTAAAGGCATTTTTTTAAAAATACAGAAGTAGCCGTTTATTGGGGATACAGGCTGGGCATTGTGGGGGGTTTAAAGCTAAATGAGGGATCGTCCCTGAGATCAATCGAAGCACTGATTTAGTCATGAGGCTGTAGAGCCAGGAAGGACTGTATTTGTGAGTTGTGTGCTGGGTTTTCCAAACGGAAAAGTTCCCATAGTGCAGGATAAGGGGTCTCTGCGTAATGCCACTTTTCTAGGAATTGCCTGATCAGCCCAGAGAGTGGGTCCCTGGCACCCACCTTTGTGCCGTGCATCCCTGCCCCACACCCCGGTCAGTGGGTTCCATGGGAACAGGCAACTCAGGTTGGACCACACAGATTCTCTTTTGAGAATCTGAATTGGGACAGGGTGAGTTCCTGATTTGTTCATTTGACTGTTTTCAGAGTTGGAGTTAGTCTCTGAGACTGAGTGGGACTAGGGAGAAAGGTGTACGTGGGGTGGCCAGTCTGTGAGGTGGATCGGAGGAGAGAAACACCAGTGCGTGGGAAAAGACAGAACAACGAAATGAAAAGAGCAGAGTCATAGAGAAGTCCTGCTTTTCTGGCTTCCAGCTCAGGACCCTTCCCAGGACCCAGTGGGATTCACGTTCCCGGAGGCAACCCTGTATCGTTGTAATAAAGCCCTTTTCTGCTAAAGCTGGTGCTACCTGGTAGCTGTCAGTTGTAACCAATAAACCTCACCCTCACATGGTAAGGAATCAAATGATGCTAGAGATATTTCTGCCAGAGCATTCTGTAGCAATTCAGGTCTGTCCCTACAGTACATGCTGAATGGGATACTTAAGGGAGTTTCTTGCAGTCTGGCAGCCCCATCACACAGCTGTCTGGTGACCATCAGAGGTGGGATTGAAGTGGAATGTTGCATCAGAACTCCTGGACCCACAGGGTCCCAGGAGCTCTAGGTAAGGGGAGGGAGGGAAGGGCTGAACCCTGGACTATCCCTTGGTGCGTTTACTTCCCTGTCCCTGACTAATGGGGCAGGTGGAGGGGAGAAAGGCTAGCACCCCAGATCAAACACTGCCCACTTGTCCCCCTCTGCCAATCTAGGGGCTGTCAGATGAAGGGTGTCTGTGTCTGTCTCTGTATCGTAAGCCCTTAGCAGTGGTCAGTGACGAAGGCAAGGAGGCTCAGTCTGAACCCCCTCCACACTTCACTCCCTTGCACCTGTCCAAGGAAAATCATTGCAAACCTGGTCTGAGACCAAACCTTCTTGCCACATGAATCTTCTTCTGGAAAGAAATGAACATTCCTAATAAAAATGCTTAAGCATTTTTCTTATGAAATCACTAGTATTGAGATTTGTGCTGGGAAATGCGTTCTCTACCCACCCAGTTGACGGGTCATTTGTCAGTGACCTTAAACCAAACATTCTTTTCTTTTCCTTTAGATTGTTCTAATCTGTCACCTTCTGCTTCCTAGATCTCCTCCACACTTGCCCTGGTACCTCTGCTTCTGAGGTCTGATTCTTTCAGTTTTACCTTCCATTCTGTAGACCACTCCCTTCCCCCCAAATTGCTTCTTTGCTAAAGCTAACCAGCTTTGATTTCTGTTACCTGCAACCAAGAAATCGACGTGACCACCTAGGCCTCCCCCAAAGGAACTTTGTCCCTTTAGTTGTGAACAGAGCACTGATACCCTTACCACGGTGACCATGGCACTTTTTTTCTGAAACAAATGTTTAATTCACGGGCATGAATCAGAACTCCCTGGTAAACTGGGACATGCGTTCATCTTACACCTTGCCCACTCAAAGCTCCATCTGACAGACCTGAATGAGATTTCCTGTGTTGAGTCAGATCAAACTGCAGGTTCCATGACTGGTGGCACCCTTCCATCAATTCCTGGGAAGTTCAGCCTTGGAAATACTTCTGGTGTCTTGGGAAGATGCTGCTAGGTCATGGGAATCAAGCATCAGTCGGCACTGTTTATGTTGGGACTACGATGACATCTGATCTTTGAACCTCTTTCTTTCTTGATCAATCAAAACATTCCTGGCAAATGCTTTCCCCATATGACCCTTTTAAGCCTCCTTTTTTTCATCTGTGAAATGGTCACAATACTGAGGTTTGTCGCCGGGTTAGAGATAACTGTATATACCCAGCCCAATGTCTGACATACATCATTGTTTCTAAGACACGTTTTCACATTTTAATATGTCGAAAATTGACCTACATCTTATGATCAATGTCATATAGTTTATTTTCAGTGTTTTTCTTATTAATTCATCAAATAATGGTGCATCTTAAGATCAAGGGTGTCTCAGATTCAATCAAACAGTAGATGCTCAATATATTAATTACTATAATGAATTTTTAATTTAGCGAAATTAGTATTTTTAACTTAGTAAATATTTTAAGTTCTTTAATTTGATAACGTTATCAAAGTTGTACATGAGTCCACTATCCATCCTACAAGGCTTATTATCAAAATTAGCAGTATGCCTACCCCTCTAGCCCCAGGCAAGCACTTCCAACTTCTGGCAGATTCTTCTGGTATGATATTTCTCTCCATAGGTCTAAACAATATGCTTATATTCCTGCTTTTTTCCCCTATCAGTTTTAGGCATTCTCTGTTGACTTCCTACTAATGAGGACAAGAATTTAACTCTAGCCACCTCCACCACCACAAACACTCCCCTTACTCCAACACCCCTAACAGTCATACTGTAATTTCATTTGAGCCATAATTAGCAAATGCTATTCACTAAGCTTGAGCTTAACTATACCCGCAACTATAACCGTTCTTCCTTTTCTGGAGAATATTGTTTATTGTTCATAATTGCCTTCTTAAAAAAAAAAAAAGCTTACCTAGTTTCTATGAATTCATCCCTAATTCACCTTCTAATTGTGGACACACAGGCACATGAGGTAATGTATCGCTTCAGCTTCTTGAAGACACTTCTCCCAAAGCCTCCTGGCAGGGGCAGTCAGCTGGCGGTTCAGGGCAAGTTGGGATCACCCTTCCCCCTCATCCAGGGAACTGACGTGGCCTCACTCTTCTGGATGTCAAACATTTCTTGTTAGTCCCTCTTTGGGTGGAGCAAATCCTCCAGTATCTTCTGCAGAATGAGTACCTGGGGGATTATTTTTGAGAACATGCATGTCTGAAGACATCTTTATTCTACCCTTAAACTTAATGGTTTGGGCATACGGTTTCATGTGAAAGAGCACCTTCTCCAGAAAGAATATAGACGGCATCATCTTCCAACTTCCAGTGTTACTGGTGAGAAGTCTGATGTCATTCCGATTCTCCATCCTTTATATGAAACTGGTTCTTTCCCCCTGGAAGCTTCCAGGATGTTTCCCCAGTCCTTAATGCTCTGAAAATTCATGAAGATGAATCTTGGCATAAGTCTAATTTTATCCACTGTGCTAGGTACTTACTTGATGGACCCTGTTGTTCTGGAAACACACATCCTTCGGTTCTGAGAAGTGTTCTTGAATTATTTTTAAAGATTCTCTGCCCTCTTCTTACCCTGTTCTTTCTCAAACGTCTAAGTGAGGTTCCTAGCCTTTTTTTTTTTTAAAAAAAAGAACGACTTCCTTTTGTTTTCACTAAGACAATTATGCTTCCTTTTTCCCAATAGATACTACTTAATATTAAGAGCTCTAATTCTTTGGAATTTCGTTTATAATTGGGAAAACTAAAAGTGTGCATGAAGTCAGAAAGAAACATAAGTACTGCATATAGAAAGAAAAACAAGTGGATACCTCAAATGGCTCATAAAGGGAAAGAAACCAACCCAGTCCTAACCAGACTTACGAGTTGCTTTTGGTGATCTTAAATACTGACAAGTATGTTACGCTAGAAAGAAAGACACCAAACTTTTTTGGAACCCTAATTGTATTTCAGTAAAAGTATTTGCTTACTGCTAAAAAATGATCTGCATCCTGGTAGGATTGTTAACGTTTATCTACATTTTAATCAATATGCGGTAAATATAATTTAGTCAAAACGATGTATTTATGTCTACATTCATGTTCAATTCATATTAAAAGGCTATATTAAAATTTTGACTATGAAATTAAGATCTTAGAATTCTGGTCCCAAATTTTAGAAGGCCAAGGAGAGATCATTAAAAAGCTACAAAAAAAATAATAATAAAAAGCTACAGAAAAATAATCTTAGGCTGTCCTTAGCTAATTTCTCCACAAAGCAAAAACAAATGGTAACCGTCTCACCGAGGAAGTTGTGCAGGCAAGTTTGCTTGTTTTTACAACTTCTAGACTTTTTTTCTATTTTTCATCTGGTTTTGTTATTGTTCTACTTCAACTTTATTTTCCAACCTTCCCATTGTTACTCATTTTCATAAGGGCACAATTTATAAGAGCTCTTCCGTTGTATTTTTAGCATTCTATCTTGTTCTCTTTTCATGGACGGCCAGATTTTATCTAAGGACATGAATGTTAATTTTTTTTTTTTTTTAAGTTTTCTTCTGTTGGTTGGCTTTGATGTCTTTCGTATGAAATGCTGTGCTTACGTACAGGTAATTGGCTGGCTGTTCAAGTTTCAGAATGGGGTTCTCCTCAGATGTCTGCGGGTGTGGGTGAGGCTTGCTGGCTGAAACCTTTCCTGGAGAGGGGCTCCGGCCAGCCTGTTTCATCATTGGTGGGGGGCACTTTCCGTCTTCTACCTTAGGCTGGTCACATCCCCTAGAGATTTCTCCAACTGCTTGCCTTCTCCCAGGAGGGTCAGTCAGGCTGTCAGTACCTGGGAGGCACAGGGGAAAAAAGGAGGCTGGTGGAGCCTCTGCACCCAACATGGAAATTTCCATGTCACCCTCCTTTCAGTCCAGTAGCCTCTCCCTACTGTGCCTGGTGTCCCAGCTTCTGCAGGGTGACAGAGGCAGCTGGCTGGCTCCACAGGGGAGGTAAGCAGGTCTAGCAGTTTGATGCCGTCTTTCAACTGATCCTAGTTTTAGCCCCTCTTACTCCCCCTTCCAGAGGTTCCTCAGCCTTTTGGGGGTTCTTCAGTGACGACAATCGGGTTTGTCCTCAGATTTCACTACTGCTCACCGAGGATCCAGCCTTCTTGGATCTGCTAATTGAATTACAGTCCGTCCGCTCTCCAGCACCCCAAATTTTGTTGCTGTTGTCACTTCTTCCTCGTTATCCTCTTGGGCTTATGGCATTAAGACAATCTTTTTCTTGTCCCTTCAGTGAGGACTTACGAGCATGGACCTAAATATGTGTGTTCAATTTACCCTCATAGCTATGACAATGTTCCAATTTCTTAAAATGGAAAAACCACTAGTTTGAAACCAAATGACAGTGTCAATAGCCAAGATTTTCTTAAGCTCTGGGTCACAAAGTATCTTGAACATGCATTATCTTCTTTGAAGCCAAAGACAACTCTGTAAACATTATTCTTTCTGTTCCATAGAAAAATCAAGAAAAAAGGTTTTCACCTACTAAAGCAGAGGACCAGCACCCTGGCCAAATCCGGAAGGGCTTTTAAAAAAACTCAGGACTGATCAGAACTGTTAAAAATCAGGAAGACCTTGCATTAGAAAACCAATTTTCAGCAGCTCTTGAAAAATCAGAAAATGGAGCAACACTGGCTACCCCTCCCCCGACCCCCCGCCCGGGGATGTGAATCATAGTTGCTCCTTCCAGATGGAGCCCTCCGGTCCACCTCTGCCTCCAGCCAGCAGCTCCACTCTTATGCGACCAGGAAACATTTGAATTTGAGACCAGGAAACATTTGAATTTGAGACCGCAAAGAAAGAAACCACTTTATTTGGAAACATGAAATAGAACTTAACACATATGCAAAGGTAAATCTGTAACGCAAGTCACTTCTCGGGGTCCCACCTGGTGTCCACCTTGTCTAGATGCCCCAGAGACCGGAAGCATGAGTAACAGACACAAATCCACGCAGAGAAAATGCATGTTTTGTCTCCTTTCCCCACCAGCTGCACATACTTGTGTAAACACTTGTGCATTTGTACATGTCCAGTACTGCAAACAAATGTGTGGGGATGAAAGGAAGTGCAGTCACTAAATAGCAACAAGGGTAGTTAGGCTGGGTGATCATTTCCCAGAGTGCCTCGGGGGAGGGGGAGGAAGGGGAGTATTCTGACACGCTGGGCTTTGGGATTTCTTTCCTTTGGACATCCATAAAGCCTTCTTCTTCTAACCTGGAGCAAAGCTGAAAGGGACATTACAGTCCCGTTGAAATTTTATTTCCAGGATCTTTTGGGTAAGAACAGCTCTCAAAGCCTAGCTCCCGCTGGGCCGGTAGCATCTCTGTGGAAGACCCTACAGCCCAAAACCACGGCTTCTCCACCCGGTGACTGGAGGTCCCAGATGACGCCCCAACTCTGCTTATCTCCTGGACCATCCCCCGTTTCTTGTACTTGAAGACAGTCTCTGATGTCTTCCTAGTTGGGCTGGAATGTCCTGGGTTGTTTTGTTTTGGGCACGTTCAGCATTTGTGGAAAACGATGCCCTAACCAGCTTTAGAAGGCACAAAACTAGGTTTTGAAGGTGGAGGCTGTTCTTCTCAACAGCCTGCAGATCCTTTTACTCTCAGGAAGCATTTGCTTACCTATCTACAGCCAGCCATCCCAGCCCCCTGCTGGCGGGAAGGCCGAGGGGGTGGCTGGGTGACTGCAGCTGCAGGGGGGCTGCCTCCAGCCAAAGCAGACAAGGCATCATTAACGGGGTGGAGGGGCCCGAGCTGCAAAGAGCGGGTGCGGGGACTGGGGCTGCCTCTCCATTTGTCCCCACATTTCCTGAGCACCTGTTCTGTGCCAGGCACTGGGTGTCTGAGCCCTAGAGGCCGGAAAACTGAGGGAGCTCTTACCCAAAGCTGACACAGTAGCTCTCAGTCGAGGATTAGAGCAGGGTTGGAACACTACCACCCAGGCAGGCCACCTGCTTTGGAAATCGAGTTTTACTGGAACACCAGCCGCACTGATGTGACAACAGCAGGCTTAGCAGCTGCAAAGCCCATATGGCCGCACAGCCTAAAACATTTACTATCTGGCCCTTTACAAAAACGTCTGCCAGTTCCTGTGTTAGAGAGAAGCATTGACACATAACTAAGAAATGAGATCGGTGTTCAGGGAACGAAAATTACTGGCATAGTAAAGTCTCAGAGGGAGGCGGCTGGCTGAAGTAAGAACGGTGACAAAAAAGCATGAGTTCTACGAGGCTTGATCACTTTGCAGAGAAAAGTCACAATAAAGTTGCTTCTGACTTACATTGATCATTTGGAATTTAACTATATGTACTGGATCAAAACACATAAACAATAAACTATTACCTGATCTGGGGCAAATGGAAAAAGAATGATCAGCTCCCACTTCTGGAGGAAACTGGTTGTGATGAGTTCACACACGAAAGGAGGGTTAGTCATTTCTAGGCCTTGCTACCGGTTTTTCAAAGGTCGTTTGGACACCAAGGTCTTTTGGACTCCGCTTGAGTTTTCCTTGAGGGCACACTCTGGACTTTGGAACTTAATGTTTACACAGGTTCAAGAGCACTTAACACTAAAGATTTAGTAAGCAGATAAGAATCGTGGTTTGTATGCCACACTCTGCTTACTTATGTTTTGATTTTTAAACAAAGAAAGAGAAGCTGCTTAATCGCTAGCCGTGGAGCAAAGCAGTCTCTTTTCTTTGCTACTTGAACGACCAGCTGAAATCATACTGATATTAAATCTAAATTCCTGTTAAAGGAAACGCTCATTATATACAGTTAGCCATAGCCTGGCCCTGGGGAAACTACTAGAATTAATGAGTGTTTATGGTTCCTGCCCTCTCATTCTCAAACATCTTAAAAAAAAAAATCTCAAGGGGCGGCTGCAAATTACAAGAAAATCAGCCTCGCTGTAAGCAGAACATGCCAAGGACGAGAGCTAGGGAGCAGATGCTACAAAAGAACAGCGATGCTAAGAAAACAGCGAGAAATCCTGGACACGGGGTACGTCTGTCACACTGTGGACGCTGCCACTGGAGTGCAGAGCACACGTCCCCTGGGAGGACAGGCTTCCACGTACCCAGCCACTGTCCTTGCATGTCAGTCTCGAGGGACACTCACGTCCACACCAACTGACGGACGGCACAGAGGTAGTACACGTGTGCACGCAGACACCGCGCCTGTTTTGAAAAGCCCACTGCAGAAAGCGTGCCTACAAGTGGAATTTGGCTGCATTCCGGGAAATCAGTTGCGTTTCGAGAAGGAAATGCAAGTAAAAGGAGAGAAAACCGTCGGAGTGTGGGCCCTGCCTCTTGGCAGAAGGGAGCCTGGGTGTTGTTCCACCTCAGGTTCACAGCCAGTGCCACGCACGCTTCCAGGTGCTCTGGAAGGAAGGCTTTGCATTAAGTCGTGGCAACACATACCCATGGAAGGCTCCCAGGCAGCTCTTCATTCCCCACCTGACTCAGGACACACCAGCTCTGTGGACCCGTGATTTCAATTCCAGCCTGAAAAGGCTGCTGAGCAAAAGCCCGAAGATTTTCCAGCGAAGGCAGAAAAGCACTTTCCTTACACCTCGTGACAAAACAGAACAACAACAACAAAAGAACCTCAGAATGCTATGTTGCTTCATTAGACTGCTTTTTCAATCCCCACACACCCCAATATTCTGCCCTAGGGGGACAGCTGTAGTAGCATCTCTGCTGGTAGCAAAGACATTTTCAAGAGTCAAAAAATGACACACAGAAGTTGATTTACAACATATTAAAAAATACGTCCCCTTCCCCTGCCAAAAAAACCCCTAAATAAGTCAGTCAGGCTTTCCCGCCCCCTCGAGCCCTTTTGCGCGAGACTGGCCGGCAGCGAGTCTCCTGCCCGGTTACTCCTGCATCTGGGCCCAGGCCTCCTCCGCCTTCTGGTAGTACTGGTTGGCCAGCCGGCCCTTCATGGCTTCCATCGCTGCCTCGGCGGCCTGGCTGTACAAGTCGCCTGAAAGACAGCAAAGTGGGGCACAAACAGCTGAACCCCCTGTGGTGTTTGCCACTCTGGTGTCTCACACCCCTCCCCGGAGTGTGAGATCAAACTACTCCCAAAAGGACTCCTATTCTCTCTCCCTCCATATGAGAGCTGGGTGAGGCTCTATGTGGTCAGTGGTCCAAGCCTGGCCAATCAAAGCACCCACCCAGTGGGTGGGTGATTCCATCTGAGCCAATGAGAATCAGGCTGAGGACTTTTGCAGAACTAATTGGGAATTGCAGGAAAGTAGAGGAAATAACGATTTTCAACAGCCTCGTGTCACTTCTGGACAGGTCTGGCCACCAAATGAATTTGTGCAACCCGGACAAAAGTAGTTGGTTTTCAGAGCTTTTCGGAGTTAGAAATTTCAAAAAAGGGATTATAGAGTTGCGTTACTTGGTTAATTTTTTAATATAATCTTAAAAAATAACTTTTTTTTTTAAAGATTGTATCACCCTGTACCTGTGACATCAGTTCACTATGTTTATTATGTAACAGAAAAGAATATGTATTATGCGTGTGTCACCTGATGGATGGATGAACAAAAATGATACATCTGTACAATGGAATATTATTTGGCAATAAAAAGGAATGAAGTACTAACTTGCTACAACATAGATAAACCTTGAAAGTATTATGTTAAGTGAAAGAAGCCAGACACAAAAGGCCACATATCGTATGATTCTATCTGTAGGAAACGTCTAGAAGGTAAACCCACTAAGACAGAAAGTGGGTAGCCAGGATGGAGGGAGAGGGAAGTAAGAAGTCACTGCTAACAGGTACCAGGTTTCTTTTTGGTGGGATGGAAATATTCTGGAATTAGAGAGTGGTGAGGGTTACACAACGTCGTGACTATATAAACACCACTGAACTGTACACTTTAAAATGGTGAATTTTACGTTATGAAAATGTCCGCTCAATTTTTTAAATTGCAAAACACAGAAGGAAAAAAAAACCGAACCCCCGATATACAGCCATTAAAATGAAAATGGTCATCTGCACCCCACTTCCGTGAAGCCCGTCCCGAGCCAGCACCAGATGGGTGTCCAGCGTGGCAGAACAGAGGGCCCCCCCCCAGCACCCAAAGAAGAGACTCAGCCTTCATCTTGCCGTAGCCCCCAGTGGGACAGGAAGGGTGTCCCCGTGGCCAGCCCCCCAGCGCAGGGGCACGCGTGCGCAGCCCTACCTGATCTCTGCGGGTCCTTCGCCAGCCCGCAGCCGCCTGTGAACAGCATCTCGGCCTCCCTGGCGAGCAGCGCGTAGCGGGGCTCGTCTTGCATCCCGTCATACTCACCGCCCTCGTCGCAGTCTGTCGTCTCCAGGGCGGTGCTGTACCAGTGCAGAGCCTCTGGCCAGTCTCGGGACCTGGCCAGGAGATAGTGGAAAAGAGGGAGGTGACCATGGCAACAGGGCAGGAAGGAGGCGGCTTATCAGCAGGAGAAGCCACTCGGAGATCCCAGCGGGGCCACACCTGACCCAGGGCCCGCAGTACCCAATGCCATCACATCTAGGGGCCTCGTGCACATTGTAGATTTGCACAGTTACTGACACAGCAGTCTTTAGCTTTCCCTAACGCAATCGGCATATTACAGCAATTTTCCAACAAAGGGAAGTAGAGCATCTTGAAAGGGGGTGGCATTTTTCCAGTTCGCACAAAATCACCCTATGGCCAGCATGCGCAGTGGCTGGTACCCCAATCGATCTGCCCTGTGACTCGGGCAGCAGGGCTGGTGGGTGGCGGACCCTTCGCGGAGGCCTTCAGGACATCTGAGCTGCCAGCAATCTCGTGCCCCATCGCATGCTCTGCCCGTGCTGGCCAGCTCTGGCTCCCCTTCAGCTTGAAGCCAGGTTTCCCCCGGAGGAATTGGCCTCCCTCTCTGCCTGTGGCCCTCTAGCCTCAGCTCTCTCCTGCTACAGCATGTGGACGGCCCAACCACCCAGGGTAGACACACATGCCACCCAAATCTCAACAACACACAATACAGAGCAAACAGGGCGTCCTGTGTGTTACCGAGCGTGAGTCACTATTTGGAGCACATCAGAAATGAGCAAAGCCAGGCGCAGGTAAGAAGGTCTATGGGTGAAACCTGCCAGGAGCGACAGCTGTCGTGACTTGCTATCCCGTCCTCCAAGGCCCCACCCGACCTGACTCCGCCCTGCTCACTGCCCCCGCCCCACTCCCCGTGCCAGGCTTTCTGTTCCAGAACACGCCAGTTCCTGTCGGCTGCGTGGCCCTTGCACCAGCTGCTCCCTCAGCTTGGAACGGTCTTTCACCAACTGCTTCCATGCCTGGCTCCTCGTCCGTCCAACCCCAGCTTATCCGTCACCTCCTCAGAGCTGCCGTCCCCACACCCCCTGTGTCTCACAACTATCCCAGGCTGGAATTCTCCGGTTTACTCCCTCCCTGTTTATTATGGTTTCCCCACCACAACGGAAGGCCCAGGAAGGCAGGGACCAATAAATATAATAAGTGGCGGGCTGGGCTGGCGTCCAGGAGCAACTCTGACCCCGCTTTATTTTACAAAAAAAAAAAAGGGAACCATCTGAAAATTATCAGTGACACATGACACACCTAACAAGCTAGGGTCTGAACACGTGACGGAAGCCGCCCAGCTAGATCACCTCGCCCTTTCAGCTCTGACCCTCTCCAGTCTCGAAGGGCAGAGCACAACTGCCCCCCAAATATTAAATGGGAAATTGGGGAAAGGGCCCAGTGTCCCCTGCCCGCTCCACCCAACTGCACACCCAGTGGGAGGGTGCCCACCCTTCCTTGGAATCGCCGATGACTCTTCCTTCCCCTGGTAGATGGTAACTTCTGAGGCGGATGACACCCTTTCAGTGCAAATTTGGGCCTACGTGGGACCTGCCTTACCCATAGTCAGCCCTTAAGTAACGCTCCCTGAATGGAAGAGGCTGGCGCAGCTTGGAATGAGGGAGAATAACAAAATGACTACAGCAGCAGCTGTAACAGGAAACTGATAGATTGAACTACATAAACATAAAAAAATCGGCACACCCCCAAACCCAGTAACTATTGGTCACGGAGCAGCCTATGTGCTGTCTCCTACCCACCCCTTCCCAGCTACGGTTTTTATCTCTGGGAAAAAAAAATTTTTAAGCCAACTCATATGCCAAAGAGTTAACAGCCTTAATAACATACAAAAAAATTTTTACAAACCAGCAACAAAGAACTATCGTCTTAGATAAAAAGCAGACAAAGGACAGGAAGAGAAAACACATGAAGCGAATGTTTTTGAAGGACCACAGGTTCTGACATTCAGCGCCAGCTCCAGCACCTCCCGCCCAGGCCACGCTTCCCACTGCACTCACTACGCACCGTACACGCTGGCATTTCACCTGACCATCATACCGTCTTTTGTTTACCTCCCCTCTGTGCCAGCACAGTTCTGAGTCCAGTAAGAAGCGAGCCAGTAGACAGTCCACTGGAGGAGAAGACCTAGCTTTTGGCTCTGACACTTACTAGCTTGGGCAAGTCCCTTCACTTCTCAGAACGACAGTTTAGTCATCTGTACAATGGGACCAAACGTGCCTTCCCCGTCCGTGTCAAAGAGATGTGTCGGTCCGTTCATCCAAACAACTACTGAGCCAGGTGCTGCACGAAGCACTGGGCCCATAGACATACAGACATGGTATTCTTGCTCCCCCTGAAACAGAATCCCCAACGTGACAGTGTGGTCCCAACAGAAGGGAGCTGTACCGCCACACAGCAGGTACCCGACAAAATGTTACACGATACGTAACACAGACAGGTCACGTATCCAGATGCTTTAGACCCTGAGAGCTTGATAAGGCAGAGCCACGGTCTTGACTTTCCTTCTAGACCCAATGACAGAGACCTTGACCCTGAGAGGAGGGTCAGGGTCCAGCCCTGGAGGTTTATCCCATGAACGTGCACAGCCTGTGCCCTCCCAGAAAGCCACAGGCTCCTGACGACAGCAGGGGGCAGCCGACAACCACGAAGTAGGATGCAGGTTCTAGAAACTGAGGCCAGGGAGGTAAAATTACTCAGGGCAGCCGAGCCTGGAACCCAGGTCTGTGCTGATGATACTGGAGGGGATGCTCCCACCTGTAGCCCAGGGTCCCACCAGCGCCACCTGAGTGATGCCCACGGTACCTGTCGGGGCTGAGGTTCTGGCTGGTGTCAAAAGCTCGTGCCACCAGGATCATGGACTGTCTGTCGCCAGCTTCAGCTGCCTTCAGTAAGTAATCGAATCCTTTGGTTTTATTTTCTTCTGTCTCCTGTCAATTCCAACCAGAGACGGGGAGAGAAAAGGGAGTGAGGCTTGCACGGGAGAGGCCGCCAGGGTCTCACTAACCAATCATCTCCCTGTTTCTTGAATTGTTTGGAGAGCTCCAGGCTGGGGCGGCTGTAGAAGTGCACATGGTGAGAAAGATAACGGGGCTAGTGCTTGTGGCAAAGAGCTCCTTGGGGGTTCCCATCAGGAGGGAGAAAGGGACGCTTGGCTCACCCTGCTCTCCCCCTTCCGTCTGCTCTGATTCCTTCCTGCCTCCAACAGGATTCTCTGCTTCCATTCTTTTTATTGAGCTATAATTCACACACCATACAATTCACCCCTTTAAAGAACACCACTCTATAGCTTTTAGTATATTCACAGAATGTACAACTATCAGCGTAATCAAGTTCAGAATATTTTCGTTAAGTCAAAAAGAACCCAAACGCTGTACCCCTAACTGTCACCTCCCAGTCGCTCCATGCCACCCAGTCCTGGGAAACCACCAACCTACTCTGGACCTTTTACATAAATGTCCTCATACAATATGGGACTGGCTTCTTTCACTTAGCACCCAGTTTTCAAGGTTCCTTTATGTCACGGCAGGGACCAGTGCTTCCTTCTTTTTGAACGGCCAAACACCATTCTATTGTATGGATATTTCACATTCTGCTTATCTGTTCACCAGTCATTGCTGATGGACGTTTGGGTCGTTTCTACTTCTGGGCTATTATGCAAGCTGCTGCTGTGAGCACTGGTGGGCAGGTTTCTGCGTGGATGCTTTGACTTTTGCGGGTGTCTCCCTGGGAGTGGAACTGCTGAGTCACAGGTAGCTCTGCATTTAGCCTTTGGAGGAGTTGTCCCGCTCTTTCCCACTGTGGCTGCACCACTGTACACCCAGCCAGCTTCCGTTCCGCTCCCCCGAAGACCCATCCCACAGCAACAGCCAGAGACACGCCTTTACAGCCCACGTCAGCAGCCATCACTCTCTCAAAGGTGCCCCAAGACTTCCTACCTTACTCGGAGGCAAACGCAAAGCCCTCATGTCAGCCTAGAGGGTCCCTCTCAACCTTCAGGCTTCAAGCAATGCAGCAGGGACTAACTACCCTGTCTGCCTTCTAGCCCGCTGCGTGCAGGGGCTCTATTCTTTCCACTAGGGGCGCTGCAAGAACCAACTATCAGGAAGCCTGCGCTGACCCTTGGTTGGGGACCCCAATCAGGGCCCTTCCTCATTTGTTTCCACCAGTACCTTCTGCTTCTCCCATCACACCAGGTCGTACTGCCTGGAAATGTGACTGTCACTTTCCAGCCATTCCCAAGGGCGCAGACCGAGTCTACCAGTTTCAACCAACTGACAAGAGCCTGGCCCCACACTGATGCCCAGGAAATGTCTGTGGCGTGCACACGCCGCCAGGATGGGGAGCACGGCGGGCTGGGGGAGGCCCCTCTCACCTTCACAGAGACGTCAGCCAGGATGTGGTGGGGCAGCTGCGAGTACATGCGTCCCAGGCCCACGATGGCCTCCAGCTCACCCAGGTCGGCGGCGAGCTCCAGGTGGAAGACAGCTGATTCGCGGTCCCAATCGTCGTCCTTCTTGCAGAAGCGCCCGCCCTCGTGGTAACGCACCATGGCCAGATGGACCTGCCACACAGAGCTGGGTGTTGGCCCATGGTCTGGGAGGCCGCAGCCGCACCCCAAGGCCCCCAGCCAGCCTGCGGGAGGAAGCGATTAGCGGAGAGGCGAGAGCTGGGGGTCTGGGGTCGTGCAGAGGGCTCTGAAACGGGCGTCTGCGATACCTTCCCCAAAATGGACTTCCCGATTTTCTTTTCAAGGTCCAGAGCATTAAGCCTTTCCAATTCCAGGGCCACGGCCGAAGGCCTCGGCAAGTGGAGGCGGGAGGAGTTGAGGAGATTCCACTTCTCCACACAGACCTGAAGGGAGAGAGCCGGAGAAGCCAGGGGCTGGGGACGGACGTGCTGCACCACTGTCAGCCTGGCTGGCAAGGCGGGGAGCGGACCCTTACGGTGTCAAGTGTTCTTGCACAAACACGGCACAATCCATTTCTAGTCACTCAAATTCTGTCCGCTTGTGGGCGGAGGGACAGCAACAGGACACAAAGGCCAGCAGAACGGAGCATAGCAGTTCAAAGAAGCATTTCCCCTCGTTTATCAACCTGGGTGGGGTTGGGCAGGTTGGACCCTAAGCCCCCCTGGCCAGAGCCCCACACAAGGCACCGGAAGAGTCTGACTTCAGACTCTGCAGCAAATCCACCTGCTTTCCTCTGGGCCTCAACTGGGTGCTTCTGGGAATGTCTCCCAGCTAAAGACAAGACACCCTGTCAAGGTTCTCGCGGGACAGAACCAGGCAGCTGGGTGTGCGCTGAACACCCCACAATGCACAGCACAGCCCCACAACAAAGAACGCCCCAGGCAGAATGAACCCAGCCCCACGCCATGCTGAGGCCTGATGGAGAAACACTGCCCGGGGAACAGTCTGTCCTAGAGGGAGGAGTCACGCCCGCTGCAGTGATCGGGGAGGCTCCTGGAGGAGGTGGCCCCTGGGTCCAGCTTGGGAGCGCAGGCGGGCTTTGAGGAGACAGAACCGCAGCGGGAGGAAGGGCCTCGCAGGTGGGAGAGAGACTTGCCTTCGCAAGGGCTGGAAGGTGAGAGGTTGAAGTGTGTTTCAGAGTCAGCTAGAGAAGAGCATAGCGTTCCTGAGGGAGGACTGGTCTTTCCCACACCTGCCTGAAGATACTGACCACCGGGGATCCTGTTAGAAACACTAGCCAGGTAAGCTGTGGAGGGTTGCTGAAGCCCGTTTTCTCATACGTAAAATGGGGATGAATAACACCGGCCTGTCTCATCGGGTGGCTGCAAGAAGTAAAGGAACACTGCAAGGTGTTCACGTGGGCACGGCTTTCGCGCGTGTGCTGTGGCTGCTGTGACCTCCCCTCCAGGACGGGCCATCCTGGTCATCTCTGATCCTCCCCACCCAGGGCAGGGGCGCTACAAGTATTTGCCAAGGGGACTGGCTCCTTTGCAAAACCTTCCTTTAGGAGATGTGTGAGGCGCCCGGGCAGGCTGCAGTGATGTGAGGGAGGGGACAGAAGCAGAGCCTGGAAACGGCAAGCACACAGCCATGACAGGGTTCCTTGGGGAGCATTACCCGTCCGCAGCTGCCCAGGCTGTCTTCGTCCGATTCGTACGTGTGGTTACCATTCGAGTGGCCCTGATGGAGGCAGAGAATAGAGTGATCCAAACAGCAGCCTTTCCTCCTGGGAAACTGGACCACCCCTCCAGGGAACCCTCCTCCTAGGGAACAGGGCTGATCACCCCTGATCCCGGGGAAGCTGGAACACTGCCTGCCAAGCAGAGAGGACGCTGGGTAACAGGCAGGACTGATGTGCTAGTGCGGCCACAGCCTTCCTCTCACTGTCCCTGTGTGCACAGGAGCGGACTCAGAGGCACAGGATCCCAGAAAACTGGGCCCCGATCCTTCCTCCAGCCAAAGCCCTCGTTACGTCTTCACCTGCAGTAACAAAGCTGAGAGCAGAAGGCTCCCAGCAAGACAAGAGCCTGCTGCTCAGATGCAGGTACACAGCTAAACGTCTAAATGGGTGACACTGCCTGAGGCCACCCTCACCAGGACACTCCTGGGACGTGCCTCAGAAACGTTCCTTCAGGTTTGAAGCCTCCCTCCCCACGCCTTGGATCTGGGCCCTCCCACCTGGACCAGTTCCATTCAGCCTGTTAACCAGCATCCTCTCTGTTTAGCAACCAGAGATCCAGCTTCTCTTTCAACCGTGCGTCTAATCCCCCATACTTGTCCCCCTGACTGAACTTACTGGTCCCCATTCCCGTTTTACCTTCTGCCCTGCATTTGTCATTACCTGAAATGATCTCTATTAATTGAGTCGTTACGCTGTCACGACTCACTTCATCCCAGCCACCCCCATCTTCCCCGACAATGAGGCAACAGAAAACTCTGGTGTCACTTCCTAGGGGTTCCTTACGTGTTCTCGGGGCTCTGGGTCATCCAGCTCACCCCGCTTCTCACTGGGGTATCCGCTGTCCCCACTGTCCTGTGGAGAGAAGATGACCCTAGGGTCTCAGTGGCCCCTGAATACCTAGTGGTGATAATTTCCCGACACCCCAGACATGTGCTTTCTCTCCTTTGTCCCATCATCTCACCTAACATTCTCTTCCTCCTGCCCTTGCTGGTTTGGTGACAAGGGAGCAGTAAAAAGTAATGGCCAAGAGCTTGGACTCTGAGGCCAGACCTCCTGGGCTCAAATCCGAGCTCTGTGACTGGCCAGCTGTGACCCCGGGCAGCCGCTTACCCTCTGAGCTCTCATTTCCTTCATTCTGGGGGTTCATTACAGCACCAATACCAAAGGGCTGTGAGGGGGAAATGAGGTGTTACACTCCGAGAGTGTGGGTCACAGTCCCACTATTGGTAACAGTGGCTCACCCATTTCACAGGCAGGAAAACAAAGGCGGGCTTAAGCGGGGTGAGCCAGGGACAAAAATGTAGCACTGGGAACGATATTTACTACCAGGAAGCCCTTTGCCCACACTGCACAGGTCACCTGGGCCTATTTCTTGTTCTAGATCTGAGTTCTGTTCAGAAAAGGAATCTTGTATTAGTTTAGAATCTGTAACTTCAGTCATTTGTCTACCAAGGTTGAGTTCTGACCATATCTGCATCACGATTCAGCTAACAGTTTCATTTTTTTTCCTTCTTTATTCTACGAAGAAGTGTATCAAGCACACAAATAGAACTGAGAATACTAAGGTGAACTCCTGTGTACCCATCCGCCAGCTTTCTCAACTCTTTTTTTTTTTTTTTTTTGATGGAAGAATTTTATGGTTTTATTAAAACACAGTTTGCACACAAGCTGTCTATTCATTTTCTTCACTGCGCAGCCGGGCATTGGGATTGGTGACTCTGATGGCCAGCTGGGCTGCTCTTTGCACAATGGCTTTGCGGTTCTTTGAGGAGACGTTGTGAGCAATCTCAGCACAGTAAGAGTTTTTGCTCATCAGCAGCACTTCAAGCTCCTTGACGTTGTGGACCAGGAACTTCCGAAAGCCACTGGGCAGCATGTGCTTTGTTTTCTTGTTACTCCCATAACCAATGTTGGGCATCAAGATCTGGCCCTTGAATCTTCTGCGCACCCTGTTGTCAATGCCTCTGGGTTTCCGCCAGTTACGCTTAATTTTGACATATCGGTCTGACTGGTGCCGGATAAACTTCTTGGTCCTCTTTTTGACGATTTTGGGCTTCACGAGTGGTCTGAGGGCAGCCATGATACCGGGTAAAAGATGAACGCCACCTCCGTAGGCAGCGCAGAGGAAGAGAGCTCAACTCTTAACATTAGGCCTTAGTCACTTTAGTTCTTTTATTTTTAAGATGAACTAAAATATTACTGTTAAAATTTAGACCTCTTGTGCAGCCCTCCCAGCCCATTCACGGCCCCTTCAGATAAAACCTCTGTCATGAATTCATACTTCTCACTTATTATTTTTCTTTAGGTAAGCCATTTTATTTTACTTAAGCAACTATATTTTTAAAAGAAGCTTGGTATCAATAGCATAAATGTGACACCTGGTCACTGCCCTAGACAGACAGGGGAGCCTTGCAAACTTGGACAATGGAGCCCTTGGCCCAGGAGCCGTGGATTCTTAAAGAGGCCCCGCCCTTGTTTCTAGAAGGCTCCAGCCTGCCCTCCTACCCTTCCCCAGGCCGTCGCTCTCCAGGCAGTCCCTTTCCTGCACCCACCCACTGCCCGTCCCCACTCTGGAACTGAGCAACAGAAAACCTTGCACAAACCCCAGCAGCTCTGGGACCCTGGGCGAGGTAGCCAACCTCTTTATACCTCAGTCTCCCAATCTGAGATATGGGGGGGCTATCCACTCTGAGGTGGGGAATGGAAGCAAAGGAGAGCTGTACAGGGGGTGGGTTTGAGGCCAGATGGCCTGCGTTTCAATCCTGGCTCCATCACTGAGTGACCAGGAGCAAGTAGCTTAACCTCTCTGTGCCTCAGTGCCCTCGTGTCTCAACCAGGGATAATGAGAGTCCTGCCCCGGCCCGGCCGTGGCTAATATTGGGGGCAGGGAGCAGGTGGCTGATGGACAAATGGGAGACAGACTTTCCACCGTGCTACTCTTTCGTACCTTTTCCTCTTCAGCCATGACAATGGATGACCTATTCTGAAATTCCAAAATGTATGCTGATTCTAGAATAAAATTTACTATGAAAATAAACTGAAAAATAATATTGACCTCATAGGCTGTTGTGAGGATTCCCTGAGAGCACCTATCAAGCCCTTAGCCGTTGTCTGCCCAGTGACGACGCCACCCACGTCAGCTGGTCTTATTTTCTTCCACTCAACAATTCTGAAAAGCAGTCAAAAGTGAACTTGAACCTCTGGAGCCATCTGGGAGCGCAGTTTCAAGTACCCTTGTGGTCTGCGCAAGTGTGAGATTTCTGCAGAATCTGTTTGAAAACTTCCTGTCAATTTTTCATTTGATTCCATGAGAGGTTCACCTGAACGCAAGTTGCATGCCTCCAGTTTCTCACCACTGAGTCCCCCAGAGGCGGCAGGGAGCTGTCCTGCTTCTCTGACCTGGGAGCATCACATCCAGATGTGCGAGTGACACATCTGGAACCCAGCAGTTGTCTCCCTGAGACAACTGTCCACACAGACATGGCCAAACCAGCCCAGGGCTGAGCCCAGCAGGTGGCAGGTTGCACTGCTGCTGATCTGGTTCTCTCTTCTGTGACCCTCTCTGGGGACCGGAGAGGACACCGCTGCCTTGGGCAGAAGGCTGAGATTCATCTGCTCACTCCCCACCCCCAGTCCCCACGACCCCCTGGCGGTGCCCAGGGCAGACCCTTGCTGCCCACCTGCTCATCTGGGCATTCCCCCTCAGTTCCCGCTGGGCAAGTCCACTCGTCCCAGGCCTGCCCCACTGTCCGTCTCTACTCACCCGGGGGTTGTCCAGGGGGTCGTGATCTCGGGGAGGCATGGGATCGAGGTCGCTGAACACGGGCCAATCTGGGCAAGGAGGAAACGGGGATGACGTGCTGGCTCCACGATGGGGACAGGTCACGAGACCAGCCTACGGCCCAGAGCTCCCTGCACCTGCCACCAAGCTTTTACATTTTTAAAGAAAAGTGCAAAAAAGGGAGAAGAATGTTATCAGCACCTGGGGGTCTACAGAATTTCCTCCAGAACTTTCTCCGCATCTGCCACTGGCCAGCGTGGGGCCCTGAGTAAGTGGTTTACCCTCTGTGCCAGTTCATGGCTGTCCTAATGCAAATATGTGTGTGCCATGTGTTTGTGAACACGTGTGCCTGGCCCACGGTCGGCCCTCATGGGGTGCAGTTGTGAAGGAGGAAAAGCCATTTGTACATTTGGGGACCAGTGAAGAGCTACAAGTGGGGCGGGGTTCAGATAGCTTAAAAATCAACCATTTCCTGGTGGTTCCCAGTCTCTGTCTCCTGCCTCGAGCTCCCACGAGCCAAATGTGGCTTATCTCCTGTTTTTAAGATTTTTTTTTATACTTTTAAATGGTTGGGAAAAAAAAATCAATAGTATTTGTGAGAGGTGAAAACGATGTGAAATTGAAAATTCAATGTCCACACACGGAGCTGTACTGGAACACGGCCACACGTGCTTGTATAAGCACTGCCCATGGCGGTACTCAGGCTGGAAATGCAGATGCTACTACTCCCTAAAGATACGACTGGTCTTTATTTGTCAGCATCTTATTTAGAATGTCTGCACCATATATTAATATTTCTAAGTGAGGTCTGAATAGTTTTCTTTTTCGCTGCTTTGTCAAGTTTTGCTAGTTCCATAAAACACCCTGGAAATGTTTATTGCTTTCTACAACAGGGGTTGTCTTGTTCATCCTGCATCTTGAACATTTAATAACGGAACTCACCCATAAAACCCTCTGGGTCACGCATCTTTTTGGATAGCATGTCTGATTTCCTAACATTAAGTGAAACCCAGTTTAGCAGTGCTCTGCCTGGCTCCTGTCCCCTCCAATCACAAGGACCAGGGACCAAACCATCACTCACGGAGGTGGTCCAGTTTCTGGCTGTGTGGTGTGGCTGAAGACGGAGAGGAAGGGAGAGAGTCGAAAGTCACGTCGCTCACGTTGTCATCTCCCGAGTTCTCTGAGAGGCGGAGCGGCAGGGGCGGCCGGCTCCCAGAGAGGGTCCTCACGCGGGGGCTCCCACACTTTTCCTCTGTCCCCCTCAAGACGGTCTTGGCTGATTGCTGGAGAAGTAACGGGGACACTCATGTCACATAGGTACCCTAGGGGGAATGGAGGACTCTTCCTGTTGTTGCCTCTTTTTCCCTTGAACCCTGAGGCCCTACGGGTCTTATCCGTGCCGCTCAGGGACTGGTGGAAAATCTAAAAATAATCAGTGGGGGATTAACCCGCAGGCCTCTGAGAAGGGCCATCTGGCCAGCCCTCCTCAAAGTGCCGACCACATTGACCGCCCCGAGCTGGGGAATGCATGTCACTACATGGCCAGGACCCCAAGCTGGTCTTTGCCGATATTCTGTGACGTCTGGTCCATGTGTGTGTGGTTTGGGGGGGGGGCATGTCCTGGACACAGCGAGGTGCCCGGAGAGACAGGTCCAGGTCTAGTCCAGCCATTTGTCGACACAGCACACACAGACACATGCAAACACACACACACACCACACACCTCTCTTCCCTTCTCTACGCATCTGGTCTCCTCACTCTGGGCAGAAGGGGGCCCCAGTCAAGCAGACCCCAGGTACTCCGGGTATCGGTGGGGCACTTGGGAAAGATCTGTGCACAAATTTGGGGGAGGGGGGTGTGGGGCATGGATAGGGCTGAGGTCCTCCCGCCCTTGTGCTCTGCAGTGAAGCGTGCAGGCCTGGGCCGCCCTCGCACAGAGGCACGGGAGGGACCTGGCTGGCTCACACTGGACACCCACCAGCAGCTTGGTGTTCTGATTCACTGTGTCTTGCTCTCTTGGCGAGAGGTCGAAGGGCGCGAGGCCCATGCTCTCGCAAATCTGGTTGCAGGCATGGGAGTGGAAGAAGAGCGCCATCCCCCGGACACCTGTGGGCAGAGAAGAAGTGTCAAGAGCGTGGTTTTGCTTTGTGACAGGGTTGGGCTGGGGTCAGAGGTCCTAGGCCCCCCTCTCCAGTCTTGGTTTGGCCCACACGCCGCCTGGGCCTGTTTTTCGCAGGTGTACAAAGAGCTGTGAGATTTGAGGGAGGGGCGTGTGCTCCCCATGGAAACGGGCTGACGCTCCCCACCTACCTAGGTTGCCATCTCCAAAGTCGGTGCCTTTCTCCGTGTGGATCTGCGGGTCGGTGTAGAGGTCACCCACACCCTGGATGTCCACCACAATTAGCTGATGGCCGGAGCGCTCAAACGTGAAGTGGCTGAAAGCCTGGGGTGGGGTCAGGAAGAAAAAAGGACCACAAGAGACCAGGCTGTGGGCACACTGACCGGCTGCTGCTTTGAGAGAGTGGGACACCCTAGCTCTGCCCACGGTGGTTTGTTT
The DNA here is from genome assembly GCF_004115265.2 of Rhinolophus ferrumequinum. Classification (NCBI taxonomy): domain Eukaryota; kingdom Metazoa; phylum Chordata; class Mammalia; order Chiroptera; family Rhinolophidae; genus Rhinolophus; species Rhinolophus ferrumequinum. Next base: position 16,750,154 of record NW_022680357.1, on the reverse strand, counting down.
AGAGGAAAAGACAAACGAAGGAGCCCTGTTTAATTCGGTAGGGACCTCAGGTCGCTGACAGCGCTGGCACGGGGTGACGGGAGTCCTGTTACAGAATCTCCTTTGGGATGCTCCACAGGGCTTGAGGGCCCTCTGGGGGCGAGACCCCACCCCACAGGGACCGTCCGCTCCAGGGGCCTCACCTGTGGCGTCAGGCGCACGTTGTCGTCACGGACGAAGCCTGAGTTGGAGTTGTACTTGATGTACTTGCCCTCGATATAATGCTCCAGGTGGAAGAGGGGCTTGCCCGGCCTCTCCTTCAGCTCCACGACACACATCTGCATGATGTCCACCTGGTGGGAGGTGGGGCGCATCAGGTGCGGGTGCCCAGGTGGCAGCCTCCTCTGAGCGGCCAGAGCACAGGGATTGAGAGGAGCCAGCCAGCTGGGATCCCGATCTTACCAACTCCCTCCCAGAGGCAGAAACTGCTGACTGTCCCCAGAATCCATTGTCCCCTTTTCCTTTGAGAATGTCAACTCCTTGGGGTGGCCGGTTAGCTCAGCTGGTTAGAGCATGGTACTGGTAGCACCAAGGTTGCCTGTTGGATCCCCGCATGGACCACTGTGAGGATGTAAACTCCTGCTATGGCCTGAATGTGTCCCCTCTCAAATTCATATGTTGAAATCCCAACCCTAAAGAGTGATGGGGTTAGGAGGTGGGCCCTTTGGGAGGTGATTAGGTCACAAAGGTGGAACACTTATGAACGGGGTTAGTGCCCTCATTAAAGGGACCCTACCGAGCTCCCTTGCTCCTTCCACCATGAGGACACAGGGAGAAGGTGCTGGCTATGAACCAGGAAGTGGGTCCTCAGCACAACACGACCATGCTGGTGCCTTGCTCTTGGGCTTCCCAGCCCAAAACTGTTTGGAGCCCAAAAAATTGCTCCAAAACTGTGAGCAATAAATTTCTGTTGTTCGTAAGTTACCCAGTCCATGGTATTTTATTATAACAGTCCAAACAGACTAACACAACCCACGTCTCTGAATTTTAACAAGATGCACAGCCATCCAGTAGGGATGACACTGCTCAGCTTCCCTTGCAGCTAGGTGTGGTCATGTGACCCAACCCAGCCAATGAAATGCAAGTAACAGTGATGATGCAATTCCAGCCGGCTCCCCTCTCTCTGGTCCTTTCCTAAGGCTTTAAGATGGACATCTGCCAGTTAGCCAGAACAGATCATGTGGTCCAGGGCAACCCCAGGGGGATGGCAGAGCAACAAGACAGAAGGAACCAGTCCTCTGGATGACTTGAGGCAACGCACCAGCCCACCAAGCCCCCCACAATTGTGGGAGTTTTAGATGAGAGAGAAACCATTTCATCTCAGCACACATTTATGGGTCTGTCTGCTAAACAACTTAGCCTGGGCCTTACACTAATACTGTGAGTCTGGGCAAGTTATTTTATCTCTCTTGTCTCAGTTTCTTCACCTATGGAATGGGGATCTCAGAGTTGGCATGAGGATGAAATCTGTTGGTGCACGAAAGACTCTGTCAACATTTGCTGATGTCATTATTATCAGCAGATATAATTCCAGAGTACTACATACCAAACTGTAAAAGTGGTTCTCTCCCCGCAACGGGGGATCATAAGGAACTGAGACATTCCTTGCCGAATTTTGCACCAAGTTTATGTTTAATTTTGTACACAGAAAAAAATGTGTAAGTACTGTGTGTGGTTTGTAAAATGGGGTAGGGAGGAGGCAAGACTCTACCTTGTGCTGTTACAGAAGAACCCACCACAGCACCATGTTCCCCTTGATGCCACCACCACAGGAGCCAGGTCTGGGTTTCCCAAAGAAAGGACCACCCAGGGAGCTGCTTGGCTGAGTCGCTGGGCAGGTGGACAACAGCTGAGAGGCCAATGGGGCCCAGAGCTGGGGGCCGAGAACTGTCCCAGACTCGGCCTCAGTCCTGAGAACCATCAGCCCAAGGGCCGGCTCCCTCCCTACAGGGAAGCCTGCCGCCGGGCCACTTGCTCACTCAGAGGCAGTGGCAGGGGTGCAGGTACAAGGGGACACCCAGCTCCTCCTCAAACACCCACATTCCTCTCCATCAATTTCAACCACACTATTAGTTACTGAGCACGTCAGCACTGATACAGAGCAAACAAGACAGGAAGAGAGAGGCTACTAAAATAGTAACTAAGTGAACAACACTCTTTCAAATAGCACTAACTACTCCAAAAAAAAAAAAAAGGGAGAAAGAAAGAAAGAAACCAGAATAGAATGACATTACACAGGGTGACAGAGGGTGACAGCGGTGGAAGGGCTACTTCATTTAAGGTGGTCTGGGTGGCCTCACTAAGCAGGTACCATTATGAGCTGAGACGTGAACTAAGAGAAGGAGCTCGCCATGAAAGGACGGAGAAGATGAGGGATGCAGGCCGGGGGCACAGCCAGGGCAGAGGCCCTGAGGCAGGAAAGGGCTTCGGGAGGAAGAAAAAGGGGACCAAGCTGGAATCTAACTCGCTATCGAGGAGGTTACAGACCCCGAGGGTGAAGACTGGCCTCTTATGTCCACCCCACATGCTCAAGGACCCTGCAAACAGCAGGTGCTCAATAAATTCTGCTGCTCGTCGGGAAGAGTGGTGCTCCCCAGGCACCCAGGAGACAGTGCCTTGTCTCTAATAGGTGCTCAAACAGTGGGAGAGCTGAGCTGTTGAATTTAGCCAGGGCAGAGGCCTGGAGCGCTGGTTCCCCAAATGCCCATAGGCAACAGGAAATTCTGTTTGGCCTCCTGTCACTCAACACCATGGGGGCTCAAGTGAAGGAGCCAACTGGGCAGGAATTGGAAAGCCCATATTTAAGCCCAGGCTCCAACCTTGCCCATTTAGGCAGGTCACTCAACCCTTCGGGTCCTGGGTTCCCCAGGGGTAGACAAGGTATCCATTCCCCTTCCTCCTCCGGCTTTATCTTGGGAGCCACAATCTCAGTTCACATAGGCTGGGTAGAAGGAACCACATTCCTGTCTCTAACGGTGGACACATGCCTCAGGCCTGCCCAATCTGCATATTCCCTCCCCCCGGACATTGTGATTGGCTCAGCGAAAGGCAGCTGGCCTCATCAGAGCCAATAAAACCCTGTCCTGAGACTTTTATTGGAACTCCTGGGAAAACAGGTGCTGTCCCTCCACCATGGTTTCTGAGAAGACAGAAAGTGAGGCTGCAGCTGCTGGTGGCTGACATGCCACTACAAGTGGAGAAGCTGCTTGGGAGTGACGGCAACACAGAAGAACAGCGAGGCCAGAGATGGGGGAAGGTTCCCAACAACCCACCCCAGAGCGCTCCTGCATCCAGCCGGTGGCCAGCACTATTTCTCAGTCCCATCAGGCAACGAATTCCCTTTTGGGATTAAGCCCATTTGAGTAGGTTTCTGTCATTTGCAAACAAAACTCCTATTCGACCCCACCCGTAAACGGAATGAAGACATTCCAACTCACCTCGAACCACCTCAGTGCTGTTTTTAGGAATAAAGGACTCTGCAAATAGAGTGCTTGGCCCACTGTACTCGATAAATGGTGGCTGCTATTAGTGACTATTAAGGGAGGAAGGAAACCTGGGACTCGTCTCCTGACACTGTCCCCGGCTGTCCTGATGGCGGCAGGAGGCAGAGCGGGTGCCACACACCTGCTTGGGGGGCTTGTGCCGATTGTACTCCTCTCCCCAGAGCTTGGCCTCCATCTGTAGACGCACGTCCTCAAAGTACACGTCCCTGGCCACCAACTTAATGTAGCGCTTTGCCACGTAGTTGGAGGCCCCCTTCCACTGCTGGGTGTGCAGGAAGTTGGAGAGCTTCTTCCTGGGGGGAGAGGGAGGAGGGGACCCGTCTGGGCACTTGGGTTCACAGGGACCCAGCCCTGCGTCCTCAGGACAGGGAGACCTGGCTCAGCCAGGAACAGGATGAGGGAGGTGGGAGGGGCTTCCGCACCGCACGGCACCCTTCAGAGAGCTGGGCGGGGGCTTACGGGACTTCAATAAAAGTCCCCTATTCCATATCCCTTGGCCTCCAAGGACCAGAGCAGACGTCAGTTGGACACTCCCTGTCCTCCCTGAGCCCATCCCCTCAGCCAGGGCCAACGTGTGATCCAAGGGAGACCAGATGGAGAGGACCGTGGGTGACATACAAGAAGCAAAGGCCACTGTCTCTGCTTCTTGGCCAGAAAGGTCGTGATGTCCCTGCTCTCAGGAGCCTGGGGCAGTCTGGGCAGCACCCCCGAGAACGAGGCTGTCACTTACGTCCTGAAGCATTCCCTCATCGCACCACGGCCAAAGGGCTGAAAGACACCAGACAGATGGTTAGCAATCCCCACGCCCCACCCGGAAGCAACCACGGGCGTCACCCGCCAAATGGGGACCCTGGACCTCATCTCAATCCCCAACTCCCGGGCCCTCCGTCCCCAGCACCGAAGCCTGAGAGAAGACCTGGAGGCTGGGGGATGAGAGACCACCTCGCACCCCCACCTCCAGGGGGTGAAGACGTATGGGGACAACGGGGTGCGGGGGAGACGGGGCACGTGAAGGGATGTGTCTGCAGGAGAAAACACATCAACAACATAAATATCCACCAACAGTGTAACACATACATCGTCAGGCTTATTTATTCACCTGGCGAAATACAGTAGAGCAATGAGAATGACCGAGTTAAGAGTTCCAGCAAACACATGTACAAACCTCAGAGACAAAATGTTGAGCAAAAGAAGACATACTGAAAATGATACTTTCTTTTGGTTCCATTGACATGAAATCCAAAAGGGGACAAAACTGAGCTGGGGACACAGAATTCCGGGTGATGCTCACCCCTGGGGGTAAAAGAGGCGTGACGGGGCCCAGGGACACACCTGGCAGGGGCTGGTTACACAGGGTGTTCACTTTGTGCTGTGCTGAGCATGCGATACACTAAAGAAAGTTTCACAAAACCATCCTCCCCCTCTCTATGCAGGAAGCATTCTATTTTCTAGCCCATTCCTTATTTTCAAAAGGCTGGTGGCAAGCCACTGAACTCATGTTACAACTCGGTGACGGGTGGGGATGTGCAATTGTTGATATACGTGTTTACAGTCAACTCATGGTTGACAACAACGCCAAAGTCTTTTAATATATGACTAATATATGAAATATCCAGAAATGGGAAATCTACAGGGATGGAAGGTCGCTTAGTGGTTGCCCAGGGCTGCGAGCAGACGAGGAAACTGAGAACTGACTGCGGATGGGTGTCTACAGGGTTGGTTCTTTTTTGGAGATGGTGAAATGTTCTGGAATCGATCGGAGTGACGGCTGCACAACTCCGTGACTAAAAACCACGGAGCTGCATCCTTTAAATGGGTATGTTGGATGGTACGTGAATTAATAGCTCAATAAAGCTGTTATAAAAAAATAGACAATGCTATGAAAAATTCCTCAAAGTTAAAAAAAAATACAAGTGGGCATGGAAGAGAGGGGACATGAATTGAAATGGGCTCGAGAAAAAGGAGAAAAAGCCCCCACGGGGCTCGGGGATCCGCTCACCTGAGACGCCATCTTGATGAGAACTTCATCTTCCAGCCACTCCCCGGTGACAGCGTTGTACCTGCAGAGACCAGAATGCCCCCCAGGGCACAGCGTGAACCACCTGCTCCCCTCACTCGCTGGCAAAGGTGACAGACCTCTCTGGGCTCCCCGCTGCCTGCGGGACCAAGCCCACCGGCCCAGCTGACCTCCCGGGTTGGTAGGTGGACACCCTCCCTGCCTGCCTCCCTCCCAGGCGCCCACACACTGGCCTCCTTCCCCTTGCTCAAACGCAGCAGTGCCGTGTGTCCCCCCAAATGCACCATGTCCCCCCAGCACCCACTGCTGTGCTGTGGGTGGGCTCCCCCAGACTAAAACCCCAAAAAGGCAGGCCCAGGTCTGTCTGTTCACTGCGTGGCCCGGGGCGTGTGGATGCTTGAACAATGCATGCTGGACGAATGACCATGTAAATCAATGTCCTTAGTATAGGCAGGCCTGTCCCAGGACAGGAGTGGCAGCACCCTTGACCTTGCCAGGTACCTGGGCGAGGCCCAGGTAACTGGGTGAAGGCAGGGGTCGGGGAGAGTCCTGCCTCTGAGTCCAGGAAAGGGGCTGCTGGATGCACAGCCAAGGCAGAGAGAGAGAGGGTTCCAGAACATTTCCGTCCCTCCGCTCCCAGGAATCCTCTCCCAGAGCCAGTGTGGCCCTGGGGCTGGCGGGGCCCCAAACAGGCTTGCCTGGTAGCCAGGCCTCGGTTCAGTGAATCTCTCGTCTAAAACCTCCCCCAGGGCTGAGGTGTTCTGAGCTCTAGAGGCCTCCCTGGCACCCCCGTGAGAACTGGCTCTTCAGAGCCTGAAGCCTCCACGAGGAAGAACATGCAGAAGCCTGGCAGGTCGCCTCCCCCACGCCCGGCGGGAGGAAGGCTTGCCAGAGCTGCAAACGCTGGCCTGTGCCAGGTACCATGCTCAATCAATCACAACGATGATTATTATTACTATGTAGAGACCCAGGGAAAGCAAATCGTCTTCCCTCGCCTTCAGATGAGACTGAAAACTGAGAGGCACCCAGAGGGGTGTATGTGCGCGTGTCTTATTTGTCCTCACGACCACTTACGTCACAGAGGTTCAGAGCTGCTCAGAGCTCTGAGCGCTGGGGGCTTAAACGGAGCCTTTCAACCCACCTTGGCAGCAGCCCTGTGAGAAGCGTACAACTGCTGCGCCCACTTTCCAGATGGGGAAACTGAGGCTCAGAGAGGTGAAGTAACCTGCCTGAGAGCCAGGATTCAGAGCCAGGTCGGTTTCAACCTGAACCTTCCTCTGAACCAGAACCCTGCTCTTAACCAGCCTGCGTCCAACGCATGTGAACAGGAAATTTGCCCCAAGGAAGGGCCGGCTCACAGCAAGCGCTTTGAAAACCAAGAACAGAGGAAGCCCATAATTTAGAAACCTCTGGAGGTTCTGGCCATCAATGTCTGCCCGCCCTCCACTGGCATCCAGGGCAGGTGAAGGGACACACTTTTGTTAGGAAACAAACAGTGTGGCCTGGTCCCTGGTCCCAAATCCCCACAGCTCTGGGACACACAGAGCCAGCCCAGCATGTGGGTCCTGCTTACCCAGGGACCTCTTGTGTGGCCTGGTGTCCTCAGCATGGAGGCCACGTGTCCCCAGCCAGCCACCATGCTGCCCTTACAAGCAGGAAGGAACAGAGCCCTCCCCTGAGGGATCCCACAATGCCGACCTTGGCTGCTAGCACAGACCCCAGAGCCCACCAGGAACGGGTGTGCCGTGTGGGGAGGGGATACACGCCAGGCTCACAGGCTGAGAGCAGGAAGACGTGGCAGAAAGGTGGAGAGGGCTCAACTGTTTGTGCCAGCCGAGCACCCTTCTTGGGGTAACGGCACCTCAGCTTTCCTATGTGGAACCACTATCCTCCATTCTCAGAATATGACTGGGGGGAGCTGACCCCCGCACCCTCTGGCTTGTGGTATGTAGTATGTGGCCAATCAGAGCGGCGCTCCCTGGTGCAACGACTGAATCAGATATGGGCAGATAACCAAAGTCAGATCAACAAGATTCAAATATGGAAGTTTTGTGTAAATAACTTGAGAAAGAAAAGATCCTTTTCCATTGGGTGAGATGAAATGTGGGGCTCCCAGGGGCCCTCTGTGCCACTGATATAAGAGAGTCTGTCTGAGGTCAAAGCCGAAAGCGTCCTGGGAGATCCTGGAACCAGCCATGCCTGAAGCCACATGCATGAACCAGACATTCCCTTCTATCCTTAACCCACTAGGAGTTGGGTTGTCACCTGCATTTGAAATAGAGTTCTGATTAATTCAAAGACACTGGAACGAGACAGAAGGTTAGCTTATTACCTACCTGGGTGACCCGGGCGAACCTCCCTCTCCCCTGGGGCAATTAAGGGAACTGAGTGTGTCAGCCTGGGTGATTCAGAGCTGGAGGAGTCCACAGAGGTCACGGGTTACGGGGCAAGCTCTAGGGCAGGTCCACGAATCCTCTAACATTACGAGCAAAATGAGACCTAAGTGTGTGACTTTCCGAGACGGCCCTCATCAGATTCTCAAAGGGGTCCCAGTCCCAAATGCTTGTCACGACGGCTACTTCCGGCTTTACTTAATGAGTCAGCACATACAGAGAGCTTAAAACAGTGCCTGGCACATGGAAGGTTCAATAAATGAGGGTCCCCCCTCCTTACGACCGTTACCACCATCTGTATTATTGTATCAGTGGTGGTGTTTGGAGGGGGGTTTGTCTGTTTGGTTTTCATTCTTCTTCCTGGAAACACTCTCTCCTCCCTCTGCCTCTGCAAAGAGGAAATCCAGACGCCCCCAGCTCCCTGTTGCAAATCTTCCTGGTGTGCTGACCTCCACGCCCTTCCCTGTGGTGGCAACGGTGGGGGCCACACACAGAGATGATGAAGCCACCAGACAGAAGTAACCTGGATCCCTGAGCTGCCCTGCAGAGCTGCTCAACCCCCAGCAGACTTCATCCGAGTGAGACACACACCTGGGTTGCACCAAGACCCCGGGTTTGTCACTGCAGCACAGCTCAGCCTCGACTGGGAAAACATACCTCCCAGGACCACGGTGAGGACCGGATGAGATAATGCATACACGGTGCCTGGAGCATAAATCCTGGCTGATGTTATATTCTCTTGTCCTCGGTCCCAAGGCTACTTGGGCTTCACGGACTGTGAGCAGAAGCGGGACCCATACCCCCAGGGACTCCAGACAGCACCCCAGACAGCCAAGCTGCTGACCTGTGACGCGTGGCACACTCTGTGGTGATGTCCTCCAGGTGAAACTCAGCCCAGGGGTCAGGCATGTGCTTGGCCTTCTGGATTGCGTGCTTCCAGGTTTCCTGCAGGGGACAAAGGGTCAGACTGGGGCCCCGCCTCCTGCGGCCCGTCGACCTCCCAGGGGTCCCCACCTCTGCGGAGGCAGCCAGCATCGGTGCCAGAGAAATCCTCCCACTGAATGCCCTTTCGGGAACACAGTCCCCGATAGACCCTATGGGCACCGCTCTCCTGGGGGCACAAGTGACATGTCTGAACTACGAAACCAAAGAAGGAACATACTATGCGTAAAAAAAACACACACGCCACTTGTGATCAAAAAGTTGAAAAGCAGATATCACTCCCCCCAGTCCCTTTTTTCAGACTGGCAAAGGTTTTACCACTGTTCACAGCGGGCGCTGGCCAGGACGCGGGGAAACGGGTGCCCTCACCTTTCGCCCATGGGTGCTAACTTCTGCTAAGAGGTAATCTGGTAATGGACGAAAATGAAAAAATGCATTCCTTTATTTTCACCCAGCGGTTCTACATCTAGGAATGTGTCCTACAGAAAAGCAAACACAAGTGTGCAAACATGTATGTACATGAGGTGTCACTGTTGGTGAGTGTGCAAAACTGAATTTATAAATATTAAATTATAAATGCGCCCCATTTGATTGCCCTAAATGAAATTCAGAGGTAACAGAACCCTCTAAATGCAGAATACATCAAAATCGTGCAAAACACCAGCTGCCTTCACATCGTCATACCGCTAAGTGCTGGGCTCAGATAATCAGGAGACGTGCCACGGTCCTGGGGACGCAGGAAAATTCAACGCCTGTAGTGTTCCCCCCTCACCGTGGTTGTGATGACCAAAAACATCCCCTGAAAACTTTGCAAACCTGTTGAGAACCAGGGCTTTGAGGTACTAACCGGGAAAGATGACCCAGGCATATGATAGGGAGAGCGAACGCTGATCTTCAAGTGTCATGGCACAAGCCCAGTTCTGGTTTTAAAAAGCTCACTGTACTGCTTTTATAATCCCAAGGTGGGATCCTTTCCTGTCCCCTCCAAACACTCCGACACCCACGCTCTTTTCCTGAAGAGCCCGAACCTTTGGCCGGCAGCCACTACAGAATCTGAGACCGAAACTCCCCGCCACCAGGCCAGAGGCCTGAGCCACGGGGAGCGGGGGCTGGATGGTGGGACCGACATCGCCAGCTTCCCACGGACTCGGGCCCAGAGGACAGCACCCGGCCCGAGCCCCATCCCTGGGATCCTGCTCAGAGGAGACAAGGCAGAGGCGCGGAGCCTTCCAAGGGACAGACAGAAAGACACACGCGCGCACGCTCGCACACACAATCCAGGGCCCCTCACTGGGGCCTTCCAACCTGCAAAGTCCAAAAATGAAGCCTGCCATTTTTTTCCCCTTCCAGTTTGGAAGCTAATTCACACTTTTGTATTTTCACACTTGGAAAATAAAGAAGACCCAGAAAATTCAAACCCGCCACAGGCCGTCCACCCAGAGCCACTACCGTCAATCTCTGGATTAGTTCTTCCCAGATCCTTCACACCCACTTTTTTCTTTTCATTTTTTCTAAGACCGGAAAGACACTGTCAATATAATTTATAGCCTTTCAGGAGCGTGGGTCAACAGGACTTGGTACTATATTTAGCGACGTTGAATTTTTTTTTTTCCTGATTCCAAATGCATGGCCTGTTTAGTGTGAAGACACCACAAGCATTACAGAACTCTGAATTAGAAAGCGGAAGTCCTGTCTAAAAACCCCCTTCCTCTGCAAACCGCAGCTGACAGGCGTTCTGTAGCGTTTCTCCTCTGCACTTGCTCACACACAGATCTGAGAGCAGTGGGACGGTCCACACGGGACCGTGGACGTTTTTCCATGTCACACGTACAGAGGCTGGGTGGGCCTCACTGCCCTCTGTGGTTGTCACGTTTACAGTTGTATAAATGTTCCCAAAGGCGTTTCTCTAACCTCAGTGCGTGGATTTCTGGATCCTCACTAAACATTTCCTAGTACAAACAGGGCTGAAATGAACACCCTCATGTGTGAACCAGCCTTTGGGCACTTGTGGAAGAGCGGGACGCGCTTCTTAGAAGTGTAATTGCTGGATCACAGTTAAAAGCTACAGAGTTGGAGGCTTCCTCCCAAAAGGTCCTGCTAAGTTACACTCCAAGAGACAGCGAACAAATTGCTGAGCTTTTGAAAACACCAACACGACATCACGACTTTACAAGTTAGCTGGCACAATAACGCACTGTATGGGTTTATCATTATATTACTTAACCACTCACCTGCACTTCTCCACAGGTAGACTTTGAGCTTCCCTCTTCTAAATAATCCTGCAGCCAACATGTTTACAACTGAGGGAGTGGCTGAATTTCTGTCCTCTGAAAAAGTGCCCCAGTCCTCTGTGTACTCCAGTGGCTGTGAATGGCAGGGAGGCCGTCTGTGGTGTCCTGAGCGTGTGTGCGGGTGCCCTGTTCTCTGCCTGGGAACACACGGCATTCCAACTGCACCCGCCTCTACCGGTGACTCAGACACTCCCTAAGCCACCAAAAGACAGGGGCCCCCACATTTAATAACAAGAAGTTACCTCCTGACTGGAGGCTGTGGCATGAAACAAACAAAAAACAGTCAAGGAAAAGACTATTTTAGAATTAGAGGGCGTGTTGTTTCACAGGGACAAAATGACCTTTCTTTTCCAAATCCACGTGCCATGCCTTACTGGCAACAAATGGGTTTAATGCAATTGTTTTTTGCTTGTTTGTTTTTAAGCACAGTATTGAAAGTCCTGTGCTAAGATCTGGTTCCCGTGACTGGTCCCCATCCTACGAGCTGTGGGAACATTCACTTCCTTGTTTACGAAAGACAATGAAGAATGCTTTGACTGCTGGTGGTCAGCTCTTTTTCCTGCTCCCCAACCTGGGGTAGAGATGTCCCCACCAGAAACAGAGGCTCACTGATGTCCTAGGGCTCACACAACCTCTGCCTAAGCTGAAAAGCACTGGTGTGTTACCATTTTACCCAAGAGGTCAGGAAACACAGGTGTTTATGCAGGCCTGGGAAGTGAGACCTCTTGGACACTGTGAGGGCAGTTGGCAGCAGGGACTGCCACCTCTGGTTATCAACCCTCTTCAATGACTTGTGACCCAGCCATTCCAATCACCTGCCCAGGTGTGCCCAGGTGTGCCCAGGTGTGCCCAGGTGCGCTGGCCCAAAGATGGTCAGTGCTTCTAATGCTATATAACGGTCGAGCATTGCAAACAACCTGCCCGTCCACAGGGGACAATTTCATACACTTGGAACAGTCACGTGCCACGTAACGACACTTTGGTCACCAACGGACCACATACACGATGGTGGTCCCTTAAGATTATAATGGAGCTGACAGATCCTTATCGCCGAGCCATGCTGTGGCGGTTACTCGTAGTGCTTGGTAACGACCATAAATGACTGTTACTGGTTTGTGTGGTTCCTGTACTACACTTTTTATCAGCATTTTAGAGTGTACTCTCCCTACTTAGAAAAAAAGGACACCTCGTATTTCCCGTGACTCTGGATTGCACCATTTTCTCTTGTGCTTCATTTAATCTTGTGTAGCTTTTTTACTAGGTTGGTACAAAAGGAATGGCGGTCTTTGCAATTATTTTTAACCTTTTAGAATGCAATTACTTTTGCACCAACCTAATAAATTGAGCACAGCCTAAGTGTCCAGTGTCTGTATAGGCCAAAGTCACGTCCGGTCACATCCGGGGCCTCCACGTTCAGTCACCCCTCACTCACTGACTCACCCGGAGCAACTTCCAGTCCTGCCAGCCCTGTCTGTGGTAGTACTCTCTACAGGTGTGCCATTTTTTATCTTTTATACCATATTTTCACTGTCCCTTTTCTATGTTTGGATACACACATACTTTCTATTCTGTTGCAACCGTCTCCAGTGTTCAGTACGGAACCTGCCGCACGGGCCTGGAGCCCAGGAGCAGCAGGCGGCACCCACAGCCTGGGTGTGTGGGAGGCTGCACCGTCCAGGTTTGTGGAAGTGCTTCTGGGATGTTCGCACAGTGACGAAATCGCCTGATGGCACATTTCTCAGAACGTATCCCGTTGTTAGCGGCGCATGACTGTACCTGCACGCAGCCGTTAAAAAGATCAAGGTGCTGACACGGGCAATCTCTACGGCTCACTGTTTAGGGGAAAAGCAAGCTGCGACATAACGCACACTGTAGGACAGCACTGACTGGCGGAGGAAATGCACAGATTGTGACTATAGATTTCTAAGGATGTGTGTGCCCACAGATATATACATGAGTGCATGTTTATACATAAATGCATTTCAAAAGGTCTGAAAAGTGATTTTTACCAAACGGATACCAAATTTATACCAAATGGTTCTCTCCGGAGACAGGAGAGGAAGAGAGGAGACTTCAGCTTTATCTGTATTGTTTGCTTTTTTTTTTTTAAACTGTGAGAATGTCTTCAGGTATTGCAGGTGTCAATCAAAGTGGAACAAAGATGACACGGTTGGAAGATTCTTCAGACCCCATCTGCTGTAACACTCTCTAGTTCTAAAGGTCCTAGAACTCAGCTGTTGAGGGGCTGATTAACCTTACACAGACTGGGGGGCCCAGGGGGTTTCATAAAAAACAAACAGACAGACAGAACCCTGAGAGAGGACAGAAAGGCTTTGGGTCTTCAAAGCTGGAGACTACGGATTGAAAACAAACAAATAAAAATGTAATAATAATAAATTTCCTGGGACATGCCAGGAGCGAGGTTGGACGTATGAGCCACGCGTCTGCAACATTTTTGGCACACAGGATATTATGGCTCTTGCTGCTGTTTTTATATCACGATTCTTGTTGCCACCGTCCCAGCAACCAACGCCTCTGGATCTTACACGAGGAAGCACCCAGGGGCTCCCTTAGGCCTCCTTTCCAAAACATCAACTGCTACCTTCACCACGTGGCTGTTACGAAGTGTTTCTTTGCCCATCATCACTTCTGCAGACTTGAAGAGCTATGGCTCCGTGTCAGCCCGACTCAGCCCTCCTGGCCCACAGCCAACCACACCCCAGGACACACAAAGGAAGCAGGAAGAAGTGGGAACGCCCATGCCCGCTCTGGGATGGGAAGAGGGCCACACCGCTGTTTGGCGGCTCAACTCTGGGCCACAGGCGTTTAGAGGCCTCGTGCAATTTCTATAGAACCCAGCACTGAAAATAGCAGCGACACATCCCACAAGAGGAAATAAAGAAACTGTGATAGAGACACACAATAGGCCGCCATGTATGGATCATTAAAAAAAAAAAAAAAATGACGGACTCGATCCATATTTACGGATGTGGAAAGTTATGTACCGCCTCCTATTTGCTGAGGGAGAAGCTGATAACTGAAAAGCATACTCCTATGACTGTAATAAAAAGTCCCTATTTGTTTATCCACGTCTGTATTTACACTAAAACAGAAAACTCTGAAATATACCTAAGACCGTAACAGCAATTGTACCTGCCCCGTCATTGTTTTCTGCAAGGAACACAGATTACTTCTGTAATCAATAAAACAAATAACTGTAAAAGAAACAAAGCTAAAAACCCTCAAGAAATCTTTGTAGAAAACAGGAGCTGTAGCCAATGTCCCCTGACCAGTGGGATTCAGAGCCGTGGCTGCAGAGGACGAGATGGGAAGGGTGGAGAGAACAACCAGCAAAGTGACAGCACTCCCAGGATGACATGATGCCCACTTTGCCTCCTGGAAGCCCGTCCCCAGACAGAATCCTGGTGACCTCGTTAAGGGCAGCCAGCCAGGCATGTGCCAGTCCACTGATGGGAGACCTGAGGCTCCGAGGGCAAGGACCTGCAGGACCTTGCCTACCGACCTGCAGGACTGGGAAACGGCAGACCCAGGACTCAAACCCAAGCTTGTCAAGCCCCAGGGGTGGGGGACCATCGCAGAGTCTGGCCATATCACCCAGCAATTCCACTCTTAGTGTCTGCCCACACGAAATAAAAACATGTCCACACGAAGGTCTGTGCGGCACCATGTACAACAGCCAAAAGGGAGAAACAACCCAAAGGTGCACCAGGGATGAACGCACAAACAGAACGTGGCATAGGCATACAAGAGTGACATTCGGCAACGGAAAGCAGTGACATACTGCCACGTGTCACAACACAGATAAGCCTTAAAAACGTGATGCTAGGTGAAAAAAGCCAGACACAAAGGCCACATGTTGTGTAATTCTGTGTATATGAAATGTCCAGAAAAGGCAAGTCCACAGTGACAGACTCAACCCTTCTCCACACACTCCCAGTACCTGCCAGGCGGCGCCACCCTGGAAGAACGCCAGCTTGCCATGTCGACAGTAAACAAAAGAACACATTAGGTTGGTGGAGTGCCAGGGAGAGTAAGGTTTAGAGCTGCTGTCTCCCTCTGAAGTCGCCGCTGGCCAAGACCTCACGGAGCCTGCTTCGGATGACCAAGGACGGTGGACTCCCGAGAGCTCCACCTCATCCATAAGTTGGGAGTCCTATCAAGTTTGGGGAAAGGGACATGCAATCCTGACTGCAAACAGAGAATGACATTAGAGGGTGACAGACGCAATGAAAGCTCTGCTACCAGCCCCAGGGAAAGCCAAAGAGAAGGAAAAGGCCAGCTGTGCTCCGTGTCTTCAGCTCGGGTCCCCAGGGAGCCACCACTGAGACATCTGATGAAAGAGGTTTCAGGCAGGGATGAAAGGGGAGCCTATCCCAGGAGCAGGGTGACCGGAGCCCAGCAGGTCCCTGGGGATGCGAAGCTCCCATCCTCAGTGAGGACTTTGAACTCCGCCTTCTTGATTTACTTGTTTGGGGGAGGGGAGGTTACCTGGCTATTTTGCTTCATTTTTCTTCTGAAAACATCTTTTTCTGCACATGAGTAGTACAGACATGTAGTTTTAAAAGTTCCAAATATTTAAAAATACATAAGATGTAGATCACAAAGTCCCTTTTCAAGGCACCCTCTCCCCGAGAGAAAATCACCGTTAACTGCTGAATGCAAATTTTTCCGGCACCTTTGGCCACGCAAATACTAATATATATATGTAGGTTTTTTATAAAAATGGGATCGTATTATATTTCAACTTGCTTTTTCACTTAAGAGCATATAAAACAAAACAGCGTATGAAAATTAAAACAGATGGTCCTTACGGATCAGCACTGTGCCAAGGTTTTTCATGGATTTCCACCCCCCCATACACAAAATATTTATATATCTTGGCAAAAGTTTCAAGTCAACATAGAAACATCATCTCTATTTTAATGCAAACACAGCGTTCTGTTAGGACCATGGTCTATAATTTAAACAGGCCCGTCTGGATGGACATCTGAGCTGCTTCCATTTTTTCTTCATTCAAAACAATACTGCAAAGCACACCCTTGAATATGTAAATCTGAGCAGCTGTATGCACATTTCTGTACTGGTTCTCCAACGGGTGTATGTTTCAGAAGGCGCCAGAGGACAGGAAAGTGGGGCAAGCTGCAACCTGACCCCTCGGGGCCCCCAACCTCAGAGGGGACCCACAGGGCTATTTCTGGAGCTGCCTGCCGGAGAGAGACTCAAGCTAGAATTCTGACCCTGAAAGGGAAAGTTATTCAGCTGTTCAAGAACTGGAATTATTAATTTTCTAAAAACGGATTCATTCCAAAGTTAGAAAAGAACGATGGTTAGTTTCCAATCCCAACGTGGTAGCAGGCATTCTGCTTACTGGACACTGCACTTCCTGTGTGTGAGCATTAAATGAAACAAGGACAACTGTACTGCCTTCAAAACGTTGTCACTGCCCGGGATTACACAGAAATCCCACCACGTTCCCCCTTCTCCTTCTCCTTCACACCAACTTTGCCGTGGTGTGAACACAGATCCCTAACAAAGCCGAGTACCTTTTGCCTCGGTCCAGAAGGACGATGGATGCCCAACCCTAAGCAGTAGCTTTTCTGACCATAATGGACAGGAAAAACCACATTTCACACCCTGCCCCTGGAGCCACATACACACACCTCAGGGGTGAAATAAAAATATTTCACAACGTCTACATCACCAGAGGCGAAGCTGCCCACCACATTCGTGCGGGAACATGTGCCTGTGCCTACATGCGTTCCCCAAAGTAAGATCTTTACGATTTGCAGTGCCCTCCAACAGGTTCTACTCTTCCATTTCTTAAAAAGTTGGTCAAGGTTTTCACAACCCAGGAGGCGGCAGGTCCTGGGCAAGTGTTTGAAAAACACTGCCCGAAAGTTATGAACTTGGTCTAAACCAGCAAAATCCTCCCAGCTTCGCAGGCATATCCTCAGCTCTGGAATTTAGAGAGCTGCCCAGGGTTTGCAAACAGAGGGAAGACCTCAACCTGAGACCCCCGACTCCCCAAGTGCCTGGGGCCCAGGGCCACTCACCTTAAAACTGACAGAACCTGTCGGGGACCCGCTGCAGCCATAGTGCTCACTTTTCATGAGGTTGCCATAGTAGTTATTAACGTTGGAATTGACATTCTGGTGTGACCTGGGGTCATCGGTGATGGGGCAGATGAAGTAACCTTCCTCATCCTCGCTGTCTACGTCAGGGTCCCCGTCATGGCCAGCCCGGGGGGTCTGGCCGCCGTCAACACCTTCCAGGCGAAAGATGAGGTCCTCGTCTGCCATGCTTCCACGGTGCCCGTTTTACCCAACGGGTGGGCGGCACAGCCAGAGTTACTGGGCAAACGCAGCGGGGATGGTCCTGCAAAACGGAAGGAACAGAATGGGTGCTGGGGTGGGGCTGCGGGGGGGAGCACCTCACCCCGAATGCCGCTGGCACCCTCAGAGTGAAAACGACAGCTATCTTTTAGGGAGGCACTTGGCAGGCAGCACGCAGGAACATTTTCAATGCGCAAACCTGTCGACCTAGTAATTCCACTTCCAAGAACTCAGTGCTTAAAACGAGGCAGGGAAAAGAAACGCTCCTAAAACAACTGAAATGATCTTTTTAGGACGTGAATTAGATCAAGTCATTCCCCTCCCTGGCTTCTCTTCGCATTCGTAGTAAAATCAAAACACCTTTTAAGGCAACAAGGCCTGGGTTAGTCTGGCCTCTGGCCACCCCCCACCCCCCAGTCTTCATGACTCTCCAGGTACACTGGCGTTCTTTCTGTTCTGTGAACACTGGGGACCCAAGCTCACCTCAGGGCCCTGTACTTGCTGTTCCCTGGGCCGGGAACAACTGCCCTAATCTGCCAACACGGGGGGCCCAGTGCAAAAGTCACCTCTCTAGAGAAATCTTCTCTCACTCCTCAATTCAAAGAACCTACCTCATTCCTCAAAAAATTAAAAACAGAACTACCGCGTGACCCAGCAATCCCTCTTCTGGGTCTTCATCTGAAGAAATCCAAAACACTAATTTGAAAAGATATCTGCACCCCCATGCTCACTGCAGAATTATTTACAACAGCCAAGATATGGAAACAACCTGTGTCCATCAGCAAATGAATGGATAAAGAAGAGGTAATACATATATAGTACAGTGGAATATTCCTCGGCCATAAAAAAGAAGGGAATCTTGCCATCTGCAACAACATGGATGGACCTAGAGGGTCGTGCTAAGTGAAACACGCCAGAGAAAGAAAATACTGTATGATCTCACTTATATGTGGAATCTAAAAAACAAAATAAACAAACACACAAAACGGAAACAGACTCACAGATACAGAGACCAAACTGATAGGTGTCAGATGGGAGGGGGTTGAGGGTGAAAAAGGTGAAGGGATTAAGAAACACAAATTGGTAGTTACCAAAGAGTCACGGGGGATGTAAGGTACAGGGAATAGAGCCAATAATATTGTAATAATTATGTATGGCGCCATTGGGGGACTAGATTTATCAGGGGATCACTTGGTAAGGTATGTAAACGTCTAACCGCTATGCTGTGCACCTGAAACTAATGTCAACTGTGATTGAAAAAATATTTAATTAAAAAAACCCACAAAGATCCCCTCTCAAATGCACACCCAGTCACTTCCTAGCCCGTCACCCTGTTTTATTTCCTTTGTAGAGATTCTCCCAAGCTGAAATCGCCTCGTTTACTTTTCTATTGTCTGTACCCCCGGTGCCTCCAAGAGTTCTTGGGACAGAGCGGGAGTTCACTTCATGCCCCAGAATGAACAAGTGGCCCCAAGAGTGTTCTCGGCAGCACAACCAGGAATGGCCCACAGTGGCCACCACAGGAGGCCTGTTACATAAATTACAATTTTCCACACCACAGAGGCTGCGTGACCCACAGCAGGAGCTCTGGACACACACAGACATGCAGAGATATGAGGTCTCACAATCAAGTTCGCAAACTTGTTGCACTGATGTTGCTAATCCTTTTTTGATGTCAGAGGGATTATTCATTATGAATTTGTACCAACTGCACAGTTAACTAAATTTCTATTTGGAAGTGCTGAAAAGGACGCGTGAAAAGTTAGATGACCTGAACTTTTCGCCAACAATTCATGGCTCTTGCATCATGACAATGCCCCAGCTCACACGGCACTGTCTGTGAGGGAGTTTTTAGCCAGTAAACAAGTAACTGTATTGGGACACCCTCCCTACTCACCTGATCTGGCCCCCAACGACTTCTTTCTTTACCCGAAGATAAAGGAAATTGTGAAAGGAAGACATGTTGATGACATTCAGGACATCAAGGGTAATACAACTACAGCTCTGATGGCCATTCCAGAAAAAGAGTTCCAACACTGCTTTGAAGGGTGCACTAGGCGCTGGCGTCAGTGCATAGCTTCCCAAGGGGAGTCCTTCGAAGGTGACCATAGTGATATTCAGCAAAGAGGTATGTAGCACTTTTTCTAGGATGAGTTCGCGAACTTAATTTTCCCACCTTGTAGTCAAGAAAGAGTTCAGCAAGGTTGTAGGATACAGAGATCAACAGTATTTCTTTCTATACACTAGTAATGAACAATCCAAAAATGAAATTAAGAAAACAATTCCACCTGCAACAGCATAAAAAAAATACCTGAGAATCAATTTAACAAAAGAAGTGAATGACTTGTACACAGAAAAACAAGTCGAAAGAAATTAACGAAGACCTAACTAAATGGAAAGACACCCTGTGTTCACAGACCAGAAGGTTTACTGCCGTGAAGATGACAACACTCCCAAATTGCTCTACAGATTCAACCTGGTCACTGTTAAAATCCCAGCTGGCTGCTTTGAAGAAATTAACAACCCAGTGCTAAGGTTCATAGGGAAATTCAAGGGACCTGGAATACCCCAAACAATCTTGAAAAAGAAAAACAAAGCTGGAGGAGTCACAGTTCCTGAATTCAAAACTGGCTACAAAGCTATAGTAATCAAGACAGCTGGTACTGGCATGACGACAGACATAAAAATCAATGGAACAGAAGCTACACATTTACAGCCCATGATTTTGGACAAGCAAGTGTAATGAGGAAAGCACAAGCTACAAAAGAATAGATGAACTGGACATCACCAGAATTAAAAACTTTTGTGGTTCGAAGGACAGCATCAAGAGAGTGAAGCGACAACTCTCAGAGTGGGAGGAAATTTCTGCAAATCATATGCCTGACGAGGGTTTTACACAAAGAACTCCTATAACTTAACAAATAAAAGGCAAACGACCCACATAAAAATGGGCAAAGGATTTGAACAGACATGTCTCTAAAGAAGATATACACATGGCCAGCAATTCCACTCTCAGGTGTGTACCCAAGAGAAATGAAAACATGTCCACACAAAAACGTGTACACATATGTTCACAGCAGCATTATTTTTAATAGCCCAAAGAGGAAACAACCCAAGTGTCCATCAACGGACGGATGACTGGATAACCTAACTCCATACATGGAAGAGTGTTCAGCCACAAAAACGAATGGAGTCCTAACATATGACAAACCTTAAACACATCATGCTCCGTGAAAGAAGACGGTTGCAAAAGGCCACAGACTGAAGATTCCATTTACATGAAATGTCTAGAATAGGCAAAGCTACAGCGACAGAAAACACAGGAGTGGTTGCCTAGGACTGGGGGAGGGGGACTTGGGGGGAAATGCGGAACGATGGCCAATGGGTTTTTTTGGAACTGGTGGAAATGTTCTAAACCTGACTTTGTGTTGGCTGCATGACTCTGTGAATCTACTAAAAAACACTGAACTGCATACTTTAAATGGATGGATCGCATTTGTGAATTATATTTCAATAAAGCTAAAGTTGAAAAAAAGAAGGTCAAGAAAAAAACTGTTAAAATTAGAAAGCACGTTGCAGAAGACCAGGTATGTTATGGTGACCCTCTGGGTGTCGAAAGAAAAAGGATGTTTGAAGATGCATTAAAACCTTCCTGGAGTACCCACGGGGGCTTTGCCAGCACAGGGATGGGCAGTGGGGTCTGGCAGCCGGGGGTGGGATACTTTATAAAATTCTGTACCCTTCTAGACCATTTTAACTTTTTTACAAAGCTGGATTGCCTTCAATAGAAATAAGTAAAATGTTTTTTACAAATTTCAGATCAAGGCAATTCCAATGATTCGCAACTGCTTTTCCACTGGCAGGCAGTCTTCTAGTCTGAGCTCTGGCACTTTTATATTTCTATCCTAACCCCACACGTACCTACAAAACGTCAACTAAAGTTTCAGGAAACTGTACTTAGCCTTACAGTGTACAAGGCACTCTGCTATTTTCTACTCTACTTATTTCTTTTCTTTTGTTCTTTCTTTGTATTCCTTTTCCTCAATGCATCGCCCATACTGATTTCTGGACTCAGTCTGAGAATTGCTGCTCTGGGCGTCAACTTGCCCAGTTTGTTTCTTACCCTCAGGGCAAAACACAGTCACCGCCTGGATTCAATGCCAGCCCCACCTGACCCTGCTTGTCACCAAAATCTTCCCCGGGGCCCTGTGCCCACTTCTCCCCTCCATCCCCAGCCCTGGCACCTACTCTGCTTTGGTCAGCCCTTGGCCAGAATCCCTGCCGACCAAGACGGCATGGACCCTGGAACTACCAATAGCCCCCCCAGGTCACTGGTCTCTTGGGTGGGGATGGTGCCAGGGGCGGGGCCAGAGCCACATCTGCAGACCTCCAGGGAGTGTGGCTCAGTGGGTAAGGGAGTGGACTGCTGGTGACCTTGATCAAATGAACTCATCTCACCAACTCCCCCATTTGTGAGGGATGCTGCCCCCCATTTGTGGGGAAGTGGCCTGACAGGTCCCACGGCTCGTTCACAGGTGAATTATCCCCAGAACCTCAATCCCTGGCCATGTCCACCACACACCTGACATTCTCCTCCACCTGGGCAACAACAGGAGCTGCCAACAGCAACTGTGACCCCTGCACTGCCTGGCACCGTGCCTTGTACTCGGGAGGCACCTGACTCCAAGGCTGAGTGAGCAGGATCTGTTTTATGGCTTTTTAGTTGTCATAAGTTTGCTCTTAAGGCAGATGTGGCAGCTCCTGCTAACCGTCCTTCAACACCTCCTCTCCTTAATAACAGAACCACTGGTTTTTGGCTAAGCACATGGCTACTCAGAATAAGGCCTACATTTCCCAGGCTCTCCTGCAGTTAGGTGTGACCGCGTGACCAAGTTCTGGCCAAGGGGATATAAGCAGAAGGGCTATTTTCAACTTTAGGGAAGGGTTTTTTAAAGGAGGGAGTGTGCCGTCTGTTCTCCCTCCTTCCTGCTGGCTGGAACGGCGGTGTGATGGCTGGAGCTCCAGCAGCTATGTTTAACCACGAGGAGGAAGCCATGTGCCACCCTGGAGGATGGCAGATCCATGAGACAGAGGGAGCCCAGGGCAGCGACAGTCGTCCTGGACTGACACTCTTCAGACTTTGCTATCTAACCTTATATAATCGACTGCAATTTTCTTTTTTCCTTACCACTTGCTCATTCTATCTAGTTCAGTAGCCCCTTCTCTCCCACATGATAAAAAGTCACATCACATCCCCTATGACAAGTTGACAAGTTGATGCCTGGGTGGGGTTACCCTGGGAAAACTGTGGCCTCCCCCCAGAGTTCTAACTTGGCAGCTGCTCCCTCATTTCCCCATGAAGCCTGGGCACTGGAGGATGCTGGATTCCCCGAAGCTGGCATGGAGCCCACCCTGGCCCATAACTCAGCCCCGCGATGCCTATTCCAAAACCAGCCCGGGCATCCAGTCTCCTGGGAATGCCCATCTAACCGGGGACCTCCCTGCTCCTGTGAGCGAGAGACTGGGTACAGGAACAGGACCCCGGCTCCCAGAAAAACAGGGTTCTCTAGTAGGTTTCTTCTGCCCTCACTCAGGCACGTACACCTCGCCTCCCTCCAGCCCCCGACACACCCTGGAAAGACACTTTACGGAGAAGGGGCAGAGTGGGGTCCTGAGTCAGGCAGAGCTGAGTTCAAGCCCAGCTCTGCCACCCCGAGCCTCAGCTTCGTCACCACAGTCTGGGACGCGCAGCTGTGCCCACCTGCTCCCCCGACTGCTGGCACAGAGCAGCTACTACATCGTCATCATTTCTATTATCATAGATTAAGGGGGCTGAGCCTCAGGTCCCAGCCAGGCTGGTGACCTGGACGTCTGGTTAGCAGGCAACCAAGCTTCTTTCGGGGGTCCTCAGGGAACAGGCTATTTTGGGCTCTGGCCACGGAACCATTCTCTCACTGGGTCTTGCTGTAGAGGGCTCCTCTGGCAGCCACTGGGGCAAACGACGTTTGGCACGCCCAGTTGAAGGCCTGCGGGCCGAGCCTCAGCGACCACTGGTCCTCCTGGGGGCTCCCTCACCCCAGGAGCTGCCTTCCTGCTGAAGAAATGAGCTGGATTCTGCCACCCGCCACTCCCGGGAGCCAGCAGCCGCACTGAGCTGGCCAGTGCACCCACCTTGCCCAGCACCCACCAGTAATGTGGTGTGTCACCCGGCCCAGGTATAAGCCAACCACAGCGTGTGGCCACCTGACCACAGAGGGGGGCATGTGACTCAAGTCAAACCAATTTGGCCCGAACGCAGGTAAGCTTAGGCTTGAGCTTGAGTGACAGGACACGGGGAAGCTGGACGTGAAGCTGCGACGGGCTGAGGTCACCAGAGAACAAAGCTGCCGTTTGGTGGAGAGCAGAACAAGAGATAGAGACAAAACTGAATGGCGATGACATCCTTGAAACCCTGAATCCAAATGTGCCCAACTTCCCACTAGACTTGTGAATTATACGATGAAATAAACGCTTGCCTTTGGGGGGTTGGGGGAGACAACTTGGCTGGTTACACATGAGTTTTTTGTTCTGTTTTGTTTTGTTTTGTCATCTGCAACATGAAAAGTCCAAAACCCAGCCAGGCAGAACTTGGGGCCACTGTCTATTATTTCCCTCTAATTAAAAAAATAATACTTTTATTAGAGCACATGGTTAAAAAAAACACCCCTTTCCTAGGAGGGCCACCGGGCATGGCCACACAGGTGGGTACTGCCCAGTGCACAGCCTTTGCGACCGTACGTGGGCAGCCCTGGCCCCCAGCTCCAGAGACAACCCTTCCAACTGTTCCAGGTGTGACTCCTGGCAGGTATCGCCACATCTCTAAACAATATGCTCTCTGCTACCTCTTCACTGATCTATTTGGTTCCTTATCTGTTGGTTTCCTGCGGTAATAAATGAGACTTTAGCTTGCCGTCCCTTCCCCACTCCACCCCCAGACAGGCAGGTCTTCTCCTGGTGCCAAGAGCTCTCATTCCGCCAACCAGAGGGAGCTACGGGCTTCTCCCAGTTTAGTGAGAGCTCATTTCACCAAGAGAGAAAGATGAGGCTTTTGTGCTGCAACCAAGTGACAGGAAAGCAGAACTTCGCCCCCACCCACCTCGAAAATGCGTATTTTTTACTGAAATAGACCAATTACACCTGTGGGCAGCTTCCTGCATCCCAGGCGCCACGCAAAACCCTCGACGTGGACATGCTCATCTGCCAATGACAGGCGCTGCCGGGCAGAGACGCAGCTGCCCACCACTCATAGGGCCACCCTGGGAGGGAAACTGAGCAGGGCTGTGCTGCCCGGGGCTGCACTCGGCTAGTTCCAAGGACTTCTCGAGCTCTAGCTTGAGTCCTCAGTTTCCTCCGAACTAGAAACAAAAACCCCTCCGGAAGAGGTATGTGCAGCCCCTTGTTCACTGCAGCAATTTTCACAACAGCCACGGTAGGGACACAACCTGTGTCCATCGATGGAGAAATGGATAAAGAAGCTGGTGTCTCTACACGGTGGAATCTCAGTCTTTATAATAAAGAAGGAAATCCTGCCATTTGTAACCACACAGATGAACCTGGAGCAAGTCCTGCTGCGTGAAATAAGCCAGACACAGAAAGACATGCTGGATGATATGACTCATATGTAGATTCTGAAAAAGCCAAACTCAGAGAAGCAGAGGAATGGTGGCTGCCAGGGCCTGGGGGGGTGGGGGGCGGGCGGTGTCAGTCGGTCAGAGGGTGCAAAGCTTCAGCTAAGCCAGAAGACGAAGCCCCGGGGATCTACTGCACAGGAGGGTGACTAGTTAACAACACTGTGTTGTATATTTGAGAGCTGCTGAGAGTAGATCTTACGTGTTTTCACTGCACACACGTGAGGGATGAACGTGTTACCTTGATTGTGGGAGTAATGACTTCACATGGATACGTACATAAAATCATCACATCGGACACTCGAAAGCAGGGGTGTCCAAACTTTTTTCAACGTTTCTCACCAAGGGCCATATGCGGTAAAACACACAAAGAGCCGGGCCACTCACTCGAGGTGAAGTACGTATTGCCTCACCTGGTTTATTTAAGTAAACTAAATATATTTTTGGAATTTGCTGTGGGCCGATTAACAATGGATTGCGGGCCGCAGTTTGGACACCCCTGCTCTAAAGAGATAGTATTTAATTGTCAATTAAATAAAACTGGTGAAAAACCAGAGGCGAAGCCCAGTAGTGACAGAGAACCTGTGCTGCCCTGGGGCTGCGTTTGAACCCCGGTCCCCACGGGGGTCGGAGGGGGCGTCGTTAACAGCAGACTCCCAGTGGGGGCTGTGACGTCCCACAGCTACCGACACTGAACAGGGAGGGACCAACAGGGCGAATCAAATACCTTCCCTGGCTGTGTTTTATTTATTTCCTGGGGTGGGACTGGTGAGAAACGTGCAGCATGAAGAGTTATCAAGCCCTGAGCGGCCGAATTCATGTCAGTGTCTTATTAATGTCTGTGACCCCAGCGTGTGGGTGGGGGGGTGTGCTCACCCATAAACGTTTATGTAAACTATTGCGAGAAGTAATGCAGATGATGTCAGACTATCCGAATAAAAGGACTGACTCACAGGTGTCCTCGTCCGTCTGCCCTCTCCCTGCCATGGCACCTCCCCCTCTTGCCCCACCCAGGAACCAGTCACCATTCTTGACCACGCTGCCACTTCCCTGCACTTCCTAGAATGCCTGTCCCCGTTCACTGCCAAACCCCTTTGCTCCCTTCAAGAGGCAGCTCAAATGATGACCTCCTGCAGAGAGCCTGCCCTGGGTGGTCCTGTCTGTAAAACAGGGGGGGCTAACGGTACCTGCCCCCAGGCGCTGAGGAGTCAGTGAGATCAGAGAACTGGAACTCGAAAGTGCCAGCGAAAGTGCCAGCTGCCGTGATGCCCTGACCCCCCACTCCCCACCTCCTCGGTCACTTCCCTCCTCTCAGACCCAACCGTCTATGTGGGGGGCAGAATAATGGCCCCCCAAAGATGTCCTAATGGTCCTAATGCCCAGACCCTGTAGATATGCTCCCGTATACGGCAGAAGACACTCTGTAGCTGTGACTCAATTAAGCATCTGGGGATGGCGAGGTGGTCCTAGATTACCCCTGGAGCCCGGTGTAATCACAGGGTCCTCCTCAGGGGAAGGCAGGAGGGGCAGGAAGAGGGAGAGAAGTGACAGGGAAGCCAGGGCCACACAGGACGATGTGGAGATGCAGTGCTGCTGGCTTTGAAGACGCAAGATGGGGCCACCAGCCAAGGAACGCTGCAGCTTCTAGAAGCTGGAAAAGACAAGGAAACAACGGACTCTCCTCAGAGCGCCCAGAAGGAAGGTGGCCTTGCTGACACCTTGACTTCTGAATTTCTGGCCTCCAGAAACATAAGATAAGACATCTGTGCTGTTTTAAGCCACGTTTGTGGTCATTTGTTAGTCGCTACAGGAGATAAATATAGTCTCAAACAGTGGCTCTCAACCTGGGGCAATTTTGTCAACAAAGGGACTCCTGGCAATGTCTGCAGACATCTGTGGTTGTCACCACTGGCTTCTAGTGGGTTGAGGCCACTACACACCCTCATGCACAGGACGGCCCCACAGCACAGAGTGATCCCACCCAACCGCCAAGAGCACAAAGGTTGAGAAACCTGCCCTCCAGAGACTCTGGAGGAATTCCAAGAGGCGGTCCCCACCCACTCTCCTCCTCTCCTCTTAAAAACAAATGTCCACACACACCCTGAAGCAAAGCAGAAGTGAGCTTACTCACTGATGGCAACAGCAAGCCACAACGGAACCGAGGCTCCGCGGAGGCGCATAAAATCGTCCCTGCTGCACCTGGTGTTTTGTTCACCGAGGACGGGTCTGGTGCACAAGCTAAGATACGGTTCCAAAAATCAGAAAGGCACAGTGGAGAATACAAAGCACAAATTACTGTCATTACAGCTTCGATTCACAAAATGCACACGAGGGCTTGGATTTTAATTGTTAATCACTTGCTGGGCACCCTTCTCGCGTACCCAGGACACTCTGTACTCCCTGAAACCAGGACACAGCACGTCTTACTCCTCAGAGGCAACTGTTTAACTAAACAGCCTCTCGGTGGCCAGACCACGTGAGCGTCTGGAACAAAAGGGGCCGTGTCTTAACACCTCTCTAGCTCCCAGCCCAGAGCACAGTGCCTGGCACACACTAGGTTCCCTGTAAATGCATGCTGCATGAAGGAATAACTGGAACAAAGCTGACGATTTCTGCTGATGTAATGGGCACGGCAGGCGTTTGGAGGTTACTTTGCCTGCAGGTACAATTGAGATCCCAGGTGGGAAAGCCTGGATCACGGGGAGGCCCTCAAAAAGCACCCAAGACCAGGATCTGGCCTGACCAGGCTTTTGGGATAAAAAGATCTGGGTTCAAATCCTGGCTCTGCCACTACCCATCCCCTGGCCAACTCCTCTGCTCATCCCTCAGCCTCAGCTTAGATGTCACCTCCTCCAGGAAGTCTCCCCTGAACCCCAAGAGACAGGCACTATAAGCTTCATCTTACAAATGAGAAAATGGAGAAACAGAGAGATGCAGTGACGTGCTCAAAATTGCACGTCTAGAAAGAGTTGGGGAGCTGGGTTTGAAGCCAGTGCAAGCTGCACTGGGGCTTTTTCTGTCATCACCTGATAAACTCGTCCTAAAAAGTGTCTTAAGACCACTAGCGGCAGAGGCGACCTCACCGGGGAACTCAGGTGTGCAAATTCTTGGGCCCTACTCCAGTCCTACTACATTAAACTCTGGCGGTGGGACCAGCAATCTGTGTTTACAACACCCCCCCCCCCCCCCCCCCGCCAACCCATGGTTCTCTAAAGTTCCAGAACCACGGGCCTAGAGAAATTGTCTGCGGTCGAGCCACCTGTTTTTCAGCTGCTCCCTGTGGAGTCCTTGCTAGGTCTAGAAAGCACCGCATCGGAAGAACTGAACACTGCATCCTCTGACTCTCCAGCCATTTGACATGCTTCTCTGGGCGTCACACAGCCCTTGCACTTTGGGGACCCGGAGACTGTCACCTTCTATTTTACCATCAGCATGTTAGTGGCTCGCTCCTTCCTCTGAAACCTTCTTGCTTGGGCCCATCAGCCTTGGCTACAAGAGGTTAATCCAGCAACACTTTAAGGCCCAAGCCGCTTTCATCCCACGGTGCTCACTACAACTACCTTCTTCTAGAACATTCTCAGTCCGCTGGGGGAACAGTCTGCAGCTTCTTGGTCAGAACTGGTCTCCCCAACACAAAACCTCGTATGTTTGAATCAGTCCAGTCGGCCCCTATTACTTTAAAGGCAGTCCCAATCCTCAGTTTTTTCTGCTTCGGCTTGAGAATTGCAACAGAAAAGTGTGACTCCCAGAGAACGAGCTTGAACACATCCGAGTTTCTGCTGGTGACCCTCAGCTTCCTTCCACACTGCTCCCAGTGTCCGGGCAAGCGGACGCCACTCCGGCAGAAGACTGGACAAGAACTTGTTTGGGGAATCTGAGCGGTGTCAGAAGAAAGGCCTAAAAGCCAGTTCATGCTGCCAGATCACCCCGAGGGGAAGGCCACCAAGCCCTATTCTCACCCACAGCCCTTCCCAAGAGCTCCCTGGAGGCCCGTTCTCTTCAGCAGACAGCCACAGACCACCAGGGGAGAAGGAAAGGAGGGGCTCGGCTCCCCCACCCCCCAGTCACTCAGGGGCCCGGGTTCCTTCCTCCAGGTCCTGAGTCCTCTCAACTTGGCTGCTGGACAGGGAAAGAAGGGAAGGGTTGTAGGGGCCAGGCTGGAGAGGGGCACACACTATTTTCTCTCCCATTCCATGCGGCAAACTCAGTCATGTGGTCCACCGCACTGAGGGAGCCTGGGAAATGCATCCAGGTCATACTCCAGGCAGAAGAGGATGGGGTACTGGTGACCAATAGTTGCCTCTGCCACATGACACGTTAAAAATGTTTTAAAATCAAATCAGTGATGTAGCCTTCATCAGCTGAAACCTTCTGTTCCATCACAAATAGCACAAACAGCGGTAAGTTAGCACACAAGTGATCACGTGTAAATCGAGACCCTTTCAAAAATCGCCAGGCCCCCGATTTCCTGCCTCCCCTCCTGCAGAAGAGAAGAACTTGGGACCCTGCCCTTTGAGAAGGGGTCAGAGGGGGATGGCAATCCCAATCATGTTACACCTGAATTCGCATCACCAAGGTTTTATCGTATTTGTAGAATTAATTCCTGAACCCAGGAACGAATGCAAGGTGCTGTGGAGGCCGCAGGGGACACCTGCATACCTGTCTCTACCCCCTACCTTCTTCCCGGGGCATCCTTTTCAGCTCAGCTCAAACCTGGCCTCCTCCAGGAAGCCTGCCCATGAACCCTTCCGCACCCCCTCGAGACCACACCTCAGGCCTTACCAGCTTCCCCCTGCTTGCTCTACAGGCCTACCCTGAATCCATTTGCTATTTCCAGGCGGCTGTTAGGCCACCGGAGCCTCGGTTTCCTCTGTAGCATCAGAGGCGTGCACTGTGGTACTCAATTTCCAGGTTGAGTGGCCCCAAGGCAGGCAGCGCCCTGGGCCAGGATCCAGAAGTCAGCCCCCAGAGTTAGCGGCCCCCACCCCATGCAAGTCCGTCGGTCACACTAGGGGCGCAACTGGGCAAATCTAGGCCGGGACTTACCCCGGAGGCCCCCACCCACCCCCGCACCGCCACTGGCATATTCACGTCCGCCCCGTTGGCGCACGTGTCAACCGAGCCTGCCAACATTCGGCTCCCGCAGCCAACGCAGCAAGAAGGCGTCTACACTGTCCTCGAGGTTCCCGGAATTTCGGGCTTCCGATGCAGGGGCCCGGGAGGGGCACGCGGCTCCGGGCCCTGCAGGCCGCCAGGACTGCAGCGCTGCCCCACCCTCTGCAGCCCCGAGGCGCCCCAGGCTGAGGCTGCCAAGCTGCCTCTCCCGGCCCAGCGCCTGCCAAGTGTTTTCCCAAAAGACACTGCCGTTAATCTGCGCGAACCCCCCATTTTGCAGAAGCAAACACTGAGCCTAAGAGTTCAACCAGAGAAGCATTCTCCCCCCGCCCCCGCCCCGCGCCCGCCACGTCCTTCCGCGCAGCTTCGGACCCCATTTCCAAGGCCCAGACCGAGCTGGCCCAGGGCGCGGGGCTGCACGTCCGCGCCCGGCGCCACCAGCCAGCGGTGCCAACCGCAGCCGCACCTACCTCCCTCGGGCGGACCGGCGCGGCAGCCGCTGAGCACGGCTGCAAGGATCCACAGGAGTTGGTAGAGGCTCGCGGCCCGGTGCTCCAGGGCGCAGGGCGGATGGGCCCCCCGAGTGCGGGGGAGCGGCGAGCGGGGCGCGCGGCCGGGCGCTCCGGGGAGGCAGTGGGGCCGCCCGGGGCGGATGGATTGATGCCGGGGCGCGGGGGCCGCCGGAACGATCCCAGGGCACGGGGAGCTGCTGGAAGGATCCGGGGCGCTGGGCGCGAGCGCAGGCGACCGTCGGCAGAGCTGGGGCAAGGTTGCGGGGCGCGCGGGCGTCGGGGCCGGGTAGGAGCGGAGCTCAGACTGAACTAGCCTGGGCTGGACTGGGGCGCTCTAGAGCCGAGCTGGGGTTGGGGCGGAGCTGCGGCCAGGCGGGCGCACAGCGCAGCGCTCACGTGGTCCCCCTCCGGTGACCGTCACCACGCCAGCGGCTGCCGCGCACGTCTCCCGGCTCCGGCGCGACAACGGGCACTGAGTCCGTGGCTTCCCAACCTGTCGAATATATAGTGTTGGGGGGCCGGCCTCGCAACTACCGGCCTGGGGGCGCCCTCCCAGGGGGTAATTCCTGAAGGAAGAGGCAGCCAACCCCGCCCTGGTCCCCCGTTTCCATTCTCGTCGGCTGCCTGCCCAGTTCCGTATTCGAGTCCTTCCGCAAATGACTGCTAATCCCATCTCATTGCTCCTATACATTTCTATGCATAACCTTAGGGGAGTTTTATTATAGGAAACGGGTTTTGTTCTTTTTTTCTTCTTCTGATTTCTGCCTTGTAAACCGGTCGGCACTTAATGACAACTGCAGTTAGTTGAGTAATTACTTGTGGCATTTCATTACCATTCCCGTTCCTTACCTGTCTAGGATATTGCTGTGTTCCTTCCTGTTAGCACAGGGCCTGGCACAAAAAATACCTGGGGAATGAATGGATAAATATGGAAAGACGTAAAGAAAAGGAAATAAACTAATGATAACTGTGACCATTCTGATATTAGAGCCTTCCAGGGACTTTTCTAGTGAAATTGTAGAAATGTCACAAATCTTATAAATAAAAATAATAACAGAGATATTTATTGAGCGATTTATTTCATTTCATCTTCACACCAACCCTATGAGGTAGGTTTCATTAGTTCTATTTTCCAGATCAGAAAACTGAGGCCTGTAGAGACCACTTGCCCAAAAGATTTCTAAGGTGGGTCGTCCCGGCAGAGGACATCTATATTTCAGGGCTCTTGCAGGTTTCGGGTCAGCTGAGTTACTCTGTGTAGTAAAACGGGTGAGGGATTTGAAGACACCCCGCAGGTGGGAGAGAGGGAGGAGGAAGGGAAAGGCTTGCAGTAGGGAGGGCACTGGGTCGTGGCGGGTGTTTAAATAGTTTGCTTTGCCACACTCCCTCTGTCCCTCCACCCCCTCCACCCCAATTCTTAGAGCCTCCTTGGGCTGGAATGGTGAGAGCGACCAAATTCTCCTGTGGACCCAGAGGGAGTGCTGAG
Source organism: Rhinolophus ferrumequinum (assembly GCF_004115265.2). Lineage (NCBI taxonomy): Eukaryota > Metazoa > Chordata > Mammalia > Chiroptera > Rhinolophidae > Rhinolophus > Rhinolophus ferrumequinum. The sequence goes on along the minus strand of NW_022680357.1, from coordinate 16,717,836 downwards.
GCTTTTTGCCAGGGCGAGCCCCAGGCAAACATGGAAACCACAGGTTCAGGCAGACCAGAGACAGAGGGACATGACATCTGGATACGCATGTGGATATATAGTTGACCCCTGAACGAGAGGTCTGAATTGCGCGGACCCACTTACACGCAGAGTTGTTTCAGTAACGCCCTGGAGCCTTTCTGACGTGCCGCTGGGACCCCGTGGATGTGGAGGGCCAGTGTATGCAATGACGCACGCCATTTATACAGGCTACACTATCTGTGGGTTTTGCTATCTGTGGGGGTCCTGGAAGCAACCCCCCCAGACACCAAGGGACAACTTAAGTTTGGAGGGAGTCAAACGTTCTACATGGAGTTTTGACAGCTTTGGGGTCAGCGCCCCAACCCAAGCCTTGTTCAAGGGGCAACTGTATTTACATTTTTTCTCCTAACAGGTGGCTTCCTTTCCACCCTCAACACTAGGCTGTGACTACATTTCTGTGGTTAAGAGCCCTCCATCATTTGCAATGCCGGCTCCGTCATGCCTTTCGGAGGACGCAATAAGAGCTGATATTTACGGGGCATCCACTCTGTGTGAGGTACTGCGCTAACTGCTTTCCAGGCATTCTCTCTCTTAATTCTCATCACAACCCTGTTATCGTCCCCACTTCAGACCCAGGGAGACTGAGGCAGGTTAAGTGACGTCCCCAAGGCTACACAGTCAGTCAGTGGCAGAGTCAAGATTGCACCCAGGTCTGGGTATATACTGGCCCCCGGAGTGTCCTGTCCCTAAGCCTTGAGTCTTCAGTTTGTGAGGCGCCTGGAATTTCAGATTCCCTTGGGAGAGGGGAGTCCCTCACGTTACCAGCTGCTATGGCCCCTGCAGGGCACAGGTTCAAGTTTATGAGGTGCGGTGAGGTGTGGGTGCCATACAGGCAGCAGCTATAAGGTTGTGGGGGGAATTAAAAGAAAAAAAAAGAGAGAAAGAAATGGTCCTGAAACCCATCACTGAATGTTTTAGCCTTTACTCTCTCTGCTACAAGTTTTGGAAAATACAGGATCTAGAAGATATTCTTTTGGTTTGAAGTGTTGGCTCCTTTAGTCACCTTGGGAAAACTCCTCTGGCTTTTGGAAAAAGACAAAATTGCACCTGAAATTCTGACTGTGGGAAGTTGGACAGGAACAGAGTCTGAGCTACTCTGTTCAAGCCCAAACCCAGACCCCAAAACCCAAAAATCAAAAAACAAAACTGCACTGCGTATAGTTCTGCGGCCTTGGGCAACTTATTTAACTTCTCTGAGCCTCTGTAATGTTTGTCTGCCCAGCAAGTGTTCCCCTTGTTTGCACAAGCATCTTGATTCGTCTTCAGGGAAGCAGTCATCCTCCCCCACACACACATCATTCTCAGGTCATGAGAGAAGCCCTCCCCACTCCCCTGGCTGCAAGAGTGGACACATGACTAGACCTGGCCAATTAGCATATTCCATCCCTTTTAGCCTCATTGACTGGTTCTGGAATGAGCATGTGACCCAAGCCAGGCCAATGAGATATTAATTTAGGTCTTTTAAATAGCTTTCTAATAGCTTTCTAATAGCAGCCATAGAAAAGAAAACCTCTCTTTTCCAGAGAGTTGTTGAGCTAGTCGGATGGAAGTTAGGGTTTCGGGGCATTCATTCTTATGGCAAATATTTATTAAGCTCCTACTGCGTGCCAAGTATTGTGCTAGGAGCCAGGGGAAAGGCCTGCCTTCAGAGAGCTGTCTAATGGGGCAGGAAAAGGGAAAACAGGAACCTCTCAAAGAGTAACCGTTTCACACCATTATACCTGTGAGATGTGCTGTGAGTGAGAACTGTAGGGGACGATGAGAAAGTATAAAGGCAAACCTGGACAGGAAGGCTTCTCTGAAGAAATGACTTTTGAGTTGAGCTCAGAAGCAGAAGCCGGCGAAGTTTCCAGAAGCTTTAGGAAGACAGGTGCCCTGGGCGGCCTCAGCAAGGAGACATGGATCCGATGGTTGTTGGCTTGTACGTGGTCCTTAATCACCTTCTTTAACCATCACACAGAGATGTTCAGATTTTACTGAAGAGTTTGGGGGTAACAGAAGAGAAAATAGGAGGAAAATAATTAAATTGTACTCTCAATGTTACAGTATCCAAAACGAGAAATAAACCCTTCACAGGGGACGCTTTTTAGGCACACTCCAGTTCCAAGCCTTGCTCCCCTGACCTGAAGCCTGCCCTTCCTTCTCTCTCATGGACAAATGTCACCTCTTCAAGCTCTAATGGACAAAATCCCCACCTCTATTAGAAAACTCCCTCTCCCCGCCCCCACAAGGATTTGGTTATTTTCCCCCTTTCCCTCCACCAGAGTAATACATAGGATTCAACCCACAGGACGCAAAAGATATCATCAAGAAAGTGAAAAGACAACTCAGAGAATGGGAGAAAAGATTCACAAATGATGTATCTGACAAGGGATTTGGAGCTAGAATATATAAAGAGCTATTACAAGTCATCAATAAGATAAATAACCCAAATTTTAAAATGGACAAAAAGATTTCAACAGACAGTTCTCCAGAGATACACTAATGACCAATAAGCACATGAAAAGATATTCAACATCATTAGCAATTAGAAAAATGCAAATCAAAACCACACCCACTAGGACGGCTATAATAGAAAAGTCAAATAATAACAAGTGTTGACAAAGATGTGGAGAAACTGGAACCTTCCTACACTGCTAGTAGGAAGGGAAAACAGTATGGCAGCTCCTCAAAAAATTAAACATGGGGTTACCATATGCCCCAGCAATTCTACTCCCAGGTATACATACCCAAGAGAAATGAAAACGTGTCCACACAAAAAGTTATCCACGGATGTTCACAGCAGCATTATTCATATATAATAAGTCGAAAGGTGAAAACAACCCAAATGTCCACCAACCGATAACTGGATAATTAAAAGGTGGTTTATCCACACAACGGAATATTTTTTGGCCCTGAAAAGGAATGAAACACTGACACATGCTACAACATGGGTGAACCTTAAAAAAAACATGCTAAGTGAAAGGAGCTATACACAAAAGGCAACATATTATATGATTTCATTTATAGAAACGTCCAGAGGGACTGTTCTGTGAAGTTACTGCTGTCTGGTGAGCTGGACCTGGGCCAGAATGGAAGTTTCTTCCCACAGACTCCACTGTGAGACTATCTCATCAAAATCGGTGTTCATTCTGACAACTCAGCACCCCTCCCCTACCTGCTGCTGTGTGCTGCTTGAACAATGGGAACAGGCCGTTGTTTTTCCCCAGGCAAGCATGTCAGGTGTCTTCCTGACCTGGTCAAGCATGTCATTTTCTGTACCTGGTAGCACTCACGTACTGGTCCTTGGCTCACGGCCTTGGCTCAGAAGGCCCCGGGGTCTACTGGGCATGAGAAATAAAGCCCATCGCAGAGCCGTTCGATGGCCAACCTGAAGCGACAGAAAAACTCCCAGAAGGGATATGAAATGACCACTCGGTTTGGGTGTTAAGATTTCCTGGGGCTGAGAGGCCGGAGGCAGAGACCCACAGCTCCAGTTACACCAAGAGTTTAAGGGAAGCTCCAGATGAGGCTTGTCTGGGGCAAGATGACATGGACGTCCTCCACGCCAGGTGGCAGGTGCTAAGGATTATACAGGACAGGGCAGGATGGATGGGAGTCCTGGGGTGTGACCTGCCCCACCGCGCAGGGGAAAATGCATCAGATGTTTGCCTGGGGAAGGACACCGCCTGTTCCCAAAAGAAGTGGACTAAAAGGAACTGAAACTCCTGAGGCAGGAAGGAGGGGAATAGAACTTGGGAATGTCAAAGGAGACTTGAATCTTATCTATAATGTTCATTTAATGTTATTAGAAAATATTGGAAGCAAATATGCAAAATGTTAATTGGAAGCAAAATGTTAACTCTTCTGGGTGGCGGGAAATGGGGGTTTGCTGTGTTTTTACTGTATGGTGTCTTTGCTCTGTATTTATTGCATTAAAAAAACGGAATGAAATAGTATATTTATTGCATTAAAAACAACAACAACTGACTGAGACAGTCCACCAGGAGAAGGCTGCCCTGGAGCAGCGGAGACAAGTGACTGAGCTGTTCTGCGCCTTTCTCCCTCCGAGGGAGCCCACACGTGCAAATGGTCTGCCACAACCTTCAGTCATTTTCCTCCTTGGACCGTGCTTCTTACGTCGCGGGGCAAGGGCCAGGTCGCGGGGCGCCCCAGGGCTGCGGAGGTGCCCGGAGGTAGGGATGGAGTGCCCGCAGGATGGGGAGCCAGGCAGTTCCCCGTCCCCGGGGACTCCCCTCCACGCCCACCACCAGCCCCACGGGAGGAGCGGCAGCGCCCCCAGGTGGCCGTGGGCAGTACACCACGCTCAGGCAAGACCAAATGCAGACATACCTGAGAACTTAACATGAACGTTGAACGCTGAGGAAGTCGTCTTTCCTTTTCAACGCTGCGTCCCGACTGTAGTTACGGCTGTGGGTCACGAGAGCATTGGGACTCCGAGACGCACCGAGAAGCCGGGCGTTCCTACGCGGTAATAGGCGCGGGAGACGCCACGCTGCAGTCGGGCATGCGCACGTCCACGAGGGCGGGGCTCAGAGCATGTGGCGCTGCGTCATTAGCCTAATATAGTCTCAACGGCAGGCGTCGCGCACGGGGAGGTAGCGTGGCCGAGTGGTCTAAGGCGCTGGATTTAGGCTCCAGTCATTTCGATGGCGTGGGTTCGAATCCCACCGCTGCCACACCCTACACGGTCTCTTTTCCATCTTTAAATCCTTCAGCCTGTATGTTATTCTTTCCTAACGCTTCTTCCCTTCTTCTTCTGAAGCTTGGTTTCTTTTTCCTTTCATGGACGGGGAGGTACTGGCATGGGGGGTAAACGGGGTAGAGGTGGGGGGAACGGAAACTTCAGTGCAGGCCCTCTCACTCCCCAGCCTAGTACACAAACCAATCCATCCCGCTACCTGAAAAACAAAACCAAAACATCTCCTTATTTCCAGGAGACGGCATCTGAGATACTCTGAAAAGTTCTCTACAGTCTACCTGCATCTTTTCATGTTTCCAGGCCTGAGGCCACAGGGAGCTGGTATCTTTACTGCCCGAGGACAAAGGACAGGTGGGGGTGATTTTAATTGCCATCGGACTGAGGAGGACACCTTTCTGACCCGCTCTGTGTATTTTGGAGAGCTCCTGCTGACTCCAGAAACCGGTTGGCAGAAAAGGTGTCAGGTGTCCCTGCAGAGGGCTGCAATGTCAGGGGCCTACCCCACGTGCCTGCGGGTGTCAACCTTCAGGTCCCAGCTTCATTGAATCACCTCCTCCTTGGTCTTCAGTCTTGGTTTAGGGGCCCCTCACTTATTTATTCATTCAACAACTATTTATGAAGGGCCTACTATGGGTCAGAAACCAAACAAGTCCTGAGCCTACAGAACGAGCAAGCAGCCATGTCTTCACGCTCCGAGTTAATAGACATTGTAATTTCATCCATGACACCTCTGAGGAGTGTTACGAGTGTTACGCTAACCTGACCCGGGATCATTGGAAGAAGTGATATCTAGCTGGGAATTGAAGTTGAGAGATTAGCCAAGTGAAGGGCGGGTGGAGGAGGGGAGTTCCAGGAAGAGGGAACGAACAGCATGTGGAAAATCCTAGATGCAAATGAGAGCCTGGTGAGTCTGAGATGCCGTGAAGGCAATTCGGGGCAGCTGGACAGAGAGCAGCAGTGGACAAACAGCAAGAAATGGGGCTGAAGTGTTAGGCGAGGAGGGCCTCGCATGCCAAGGTAAGGCTTTGAACTTGAATGGGAAACCATCCGAAGGTTTTAAGCCAGAGGGGGGCACGTTCCAATTCTGGATTTAGAGAGTTCTGTCTGGCAGCAAGAACGGGAGGCTTTGTTCACAGCCTACAGCAGTTGTCTAGGAGAAAGGAGAGCAGCTTGCACCACGGTTGTGGCAGTGTGGGGGACAGAAGGGGGGACAGAGAGACATTTTGGAGGTGGATCTGACAGAACTCAGTGATGAAGACGTGAAGAAGAGGAACATATCAAAAGCGATGACCAGGTTTTGGGTTTAGGCCACTGGATGGCTGGTGGTGTCTCTTGCTCTCCGTAGGATGAAGGTGAAGACGTTTGTTGGAAAGATGATTTCAGTTTGATTCAAATTGACTTTGAGATGCCTGCGGGACATGGAGTCAACCCCATGTTGGACACAGAAGTCTGGAGGTCAAGAGAATGCTGAGCAAACGGTACAGATTTAGGAGGCGTTGGAGACAGCGGCCATGGGGATGGATGAACTCATCCAGGAAGAATGCACAGATGGAGCAGAGGGGCCCAGACAGAGTCCTGAGGGAACATAATCTTAAAGGGAGGACAATGAACGAGAAGCCAGTGAAGGAGACAGAGGATGGGCCAGAGACATGGGGGGAAAACACGTGGGGTGTCACATAGACCGAGAAGAGTATTTCAGGAAGGAAGGAGTAGCCAGGTATGTTGAATTCTGCTAAGAGGCTTGGCAAAATAAAGACGGAAAAATACCCATTGGATTTATGATTTATGGACAAGGTCATTTATGACCTTGATTAAAACCATTTTGGAATGGGTTTAAGAGAAGAAATGGAAATGGAAGTGTGGACAACTGATCACGAAATTTGACTTCAAGGCAGGGGAGAGTGACAGCAGTAGTGGGGGGAAGAATGAGGACTCAAGGGAGAATGGTTTTAAGATGAGAGACTGGAGGATGTTTTAGACGCCCGGGATTGGGTCTACAATAGGGAATAGCTTCAGCACCCACAACAGAAAGTTTATGAATGTACCCTGATGGTCCATTCTGATTGTGTGTGTCACCTTGGGCTGTCCACGGTGACAACTCTGTTTTTCTCCATTCGTGATGTTCTGCTCAGTGTCTCCAAGCCAGGACCTCCTGCCATTTGTCCCGAGGACCTCATGGAAGGCTAGTTATCTGGGCAAACTCTAAAATGCTCATGGGGACGCAGTTTGCTTGTTGGGTGGAGGTGCCAGCTCCTTTTCCACAAGCTAAAGACAGAGAGGAAGGAAGCTTTCTTGGCACGTTGTCCCCAGGCCCTGGGTTTAGACATTCTACTTTCAGAGACTCAGAAAAGAAGAAGCGATGACTTAGAGAAATTCAGAAAACGAAGAAATTGATTCTGCTATTGGGTTTCAAAAGCTGAGGTTTGGCAGTAGAGAAAAACCCTAGAAGATTATGTGAACAGAGAAAGCCTGTTTTCTCTGCCCTAGGAACAAGTTTCTCAGGATTGGTGGAGAGAGCAAAGTCGGAAGATGTGAGTTTAGATGCAAACATGTTACTGAGAAGAAAGGGAGCGGACAGCAAGGTAGGTCCCACAGCTCCACCCAGCCCTGGTGGGGAGGGGAGGTGCAGAAGGGCAGAAATAATCCCGTATCTTGTTTAGACCAGTCAGTGGGCTTTGGGCAGCTCCTCCAAATGGCCCAAGTTTTAGAGCAGTAACCCCCACCCTTCTCCCCTCTTTGAAGTTAGCTGTAACCCCAGTTTCCTCATCTGTCAAATGAGAAGAATAAACCCTACCGTCAGGGTGGCCCTAAGAATGGAATAAAAGCACACAGATGAAAGCCATTTCCAACTGTCAAGCATTAAACAGACATAGAGGATTATTACTGAGCTTTAAAAAATTATATACACCTATACAATTCAACCTAGCAAAGAGGAACATACACTTTTTAGCTGCTTCACAAACTTTCTTCAAAACACAGGTGACGGATGCCCACACCCCGCAATGGCCATGTTGGCTCTGATTAACTTTCCCTCCCCTCCACCCACCACAGGTTTCTTTAGCTGTGGGACAGTTTGCATCTTTACCAGGAGGACCCATAGTGTGGTCGGCCAGTTCCACATGTGCATTTTATGATATATACATGGATGCATTTACACACTCATTTTGGTATCCGTCACCAACACCAAGACGATAGGGAGGGAGACGCTGTTTCTGTGGAAAGCAGGGCTGGATTAAGAGATTGTGTGGGTTTAACCATCAAAGATGAGGATGATCCAAACTGCCCCTTCATTAACGAACAGAAGCAATACTAAATTATAAAACATGACCAACCTAATTCTTCCCAGTCTAACTATATTGGTACTTTTTAGGACGTTCAATTCTATAAAAAGTTTTTTTTTTCTTTTTTATGTCGCTGCTGGTCCAGAAGCCTGTGCTTACTATGCCGAGTGACCCCCCGATTCATAAACCAGAAACCACAAAAAGCCAGGTTGGGTTGGACAGAAGCGTGCGTCTCGGGTGTCCCTCCAACCCAGGCTGACAACGCACAGGAAGACCTGCGTGAGTGAGCGAACCCAGAACATCGGGGTGAGAGCCGATCAAACGCGAAGCTCCAAGAATGGGTCTAGTCGTCTAGTCGCAGACCACGAGAGGGTCTCAGGACAAGCCCAGAGAAGCTCGGGCACCGAGGAGGGCCCAGTGTCCCTAGAGGGGCTGTAGCAGACAGCAAAAGCTGCAAACGCCACCCCAGCCTGCACTAGCCACTGGACTGCTGAGGCCAGGCCCGGAGAACTCACCTAGGCGGTGCTGCTGGGAAGGGGGTGGAGCCAGAGCCGGAGGGGCGGGGCGGGGCCAGGGTAGAATATACCAGAGCACAGGGGAATCCGAGGACCAGAGGGCGTGACAGGGGCGTGGCCATGGCTGGGGGTGGGGCAAGGGCGGGACAAGGCTCAGGGGCGGGGCGGGGCGGGTCCAGGACCGGGGGGCGGGACTCAGGGGTGGGTCCAAGTCCGGGGGCGGGGCAGGGGCGGGTCCAAGGCCGAAGGATGAGGCAGGTACAGGCACTGTCCTGCAGCGCACGTTCAGAAGACCGACGGCTGCAGGTTTAGGAAGTGCAGGGCGAGGACGAGCAGGCCGAGGAGCAGCAGCAGCCCAAGCAGCAGCCGCAGGAGCGTGCGCGCAGTGGAGCCGTGCGGCCTCCCGGTCGTGGACTGCACGTAATGTTCCACGGCGTCGGCGAAGCTGAACTTGTCGGGCGCGTAGCCAAGCTGGGCGCGGGCCTTGGAGATCTGGAAGGTGTGTGTTACGGCCACGCTGTGCACCTGCGGGGAGAGGAGGGGCAGCCGAGGGCGGGACTACTGGGGGTGGGAAGCACCCTCGCAGGGCGATTTAAAAGGACCCGTGCGCTGGGTCTTGTCCTGCGATGCCCTCGTCGGGGAGGACCTTTCTGCCTTGCATCTCATTTTCTGCATCTCCCCTCCCCTGCTGAACTCAGTCCCCAAAAGCAAAGGCCCCACCTCTGCACGCCGCTTCCCCGGCCTAGCCCGGTGCTGTGACGTACGGGGCCCTTGATACATTCTTGGGGATCCTCCTCGTGGCCTGGGTGCGGCTCTCCAGGAAAATGCCTCCAGGAAACGCTCTTGGCTTCTGTCCCCCAGCCCCAGGGCACAGCCTTCAGCCCTCAGTGACAAAGCCTCCCCAAGAGGGGAATTCATCACTATGCAGAAGTGAGTACTCCCCAGGGTTTGAGCTGCTTTTCCCTGCTGTCAGATGGCCTGGAGCCCACAGGCTTCGAGGGTAATAATGCAGCTATCAGTTCCAGAAGCCCCATCTCCTTTTTCAATATTTGAAAACTGAAGATCAGAAACGTTAAGTGACTTGCCCAGGGTCCCACAGGGAGCCAGATTCTAGCTCATGCTCTTCCGTGCTGGGTGGGGACGGGGACCCGGAAGATGTCCTCCCCCGTGACTCATTTCTTCCTCAGCCTGACCCTGGGTAGGGGTCCACTCGCCGCTTGATTCTCCCATGGCCCAGAAACAGCCGCCTGGGTTAAGCCCCTGGTCTTAGATGCTTGTGGGAGGGGAGCGGCCAGTTCCTGTCCCGTTTTGCCCCAGCTAGTAAGTAAGTTCAGGGCTTTGGTGTACCTGTGAACTGGACAGGCAGGGTCCTGCAACACTCATCTCAGAGCTCGGGTTTCCATGTCACCCCCGCTGGGAAGCCTCCCTAACCTCCCCTGATGGGACAGGGACCCCGCTGCCCTCCCGGTTACTGGGCTGTCTCCCCCTTTGGACTGTGAGCTCCTTAGGGTCCCTACGACCATGTCCGGCCTCCACTGCTCAGCAGAGTGCCTGGCGCGCAGTAGGTGCTCAGTACGTGGTGAATGAAAGGCTTTCAAGTCCAACTGGACGGCTGGTCACTATGTCGCAGACCGACCAGCAGAGGGCACCCGAGCCACACTGCCCAGAAACTGCTCCAGCGAACGAGGCATCCTTTGCCCCTGAGCTGAACAACGAAAAGGGAGGGGAGCCGGGACCCTGTCCCACCCCATTTCAGCAGCGCCTTGGCAGCCACTTGACATGGATGTGGCTCCTGACTCATTTCACAAGCTAGTGGTGACTCCTGAAATCATTTGGTCCGGTCTGGGCTCGAATCTCAGCTCTGCTGCTTCAGTGGGGATCAGAGGCAGGTGATTTCATCCCTGCGCCTCATTTCCTCCCCTGCACGTGGAGATGGTAACATATGGTAGACGACGCAGAGGAGAAGCGATGATTCAATGCGATACAGCACAGTGCCCGGTACATGGGCACCACTCAGCAGATGGGCGCTACGGTTCACTCTTTCCTCTGCTCGCCTGGATGGTTCCAAGGAAAACCACAGGGAACTGCTGCTTTGTGGCACATTCTCCATTCCCGGACTTAGCCAGCCCTGATCATGCAGTGTGAAGTCAGTTCCAGAATGCTGTGATCTTGCACGAGTCACGAACTTTTCTAGCGCTCCCTTTCTCATCAGAAAATGAGATCAGAATGGCTTTGCCCTTCCTAACTCACCAGGGCATCAGAGAAAATCAAATGAGGAGTGGACTGGAAGGATTTTGCAAATAACACCAAACACCAGTAAAGTTTACAGTCCTCTCCTACATCCTCTCCTCCAAAATGTAGATGCAAATAGAAAAGTGTGTCGTCATTACCTGAGTACAGTCTCCTGTACAGAACAGGAACTTCATATATACTTGTTCAGTAAGCATGGGCGGTGAACCTAGAAGCAGGCACACATGTGCACACGTGTGTGTGTGTGTGTTGAGAGTTGACAAGGTTGGTGGGAGTGGTGGCATTCAAAAAAGCAAATGTCACGGAACCTGCTGTTTTGGAGCCTCCAATCTGGCTGATGAATGAAATGACCGTGATGGGAGATGGGCTTGGAACTGTCACATTTCGGCCTGAGAGAGCACAGCCTCGGCAAAAGCCCAGAGGTCAGATGATTATGAAGAAGCTAGCACTAGATTTGGGCCCACGTGGAGGGTTCTGAGACCTCAGACAAGCTTCCAGGTATGGTGTCCAGGGGGTAAGGGGTGGTGGCAATGGGGTGTGGCAGGAAGGCAAGTGAGGGGACACCAGGCTGCAGGGGCTCCCCCAGCAGCAGCCCGCTTACCTCACTGCGGGTGAGCAGCGGTGGGACACAGCAGAGGGGCCTCAGGGCCAGGTGGAGGTACTCCATCACCGTGGCTGTGGGGAGAGATGTGCCAGTGAGCAGAGCCGCGCTCCATGCAAGCTCCAGGGAGGCCCTCAGGGACATATCCACTGGGGGCATTATTTGCTTTGCTAGGGGGAGCCTTTACTTGGCTGTGCAATGTGTCAGAAGTCAGTTGTTATTGATATGAAAGGACGGAGCAGATTCAAAGTTATCCTTGTAGTAAAAAGTTATCCTTGTAGTAACGTCCGTTTCACTTCTATTCCGACAAGCCCTCCTGAGCAGGACAAAGACGCCAGGGCAGTGCTTCTCCACCTGGGCTGCGCACTGGACCACTTTAAAAAGTGCCGATGTTCCTCTGTCCCCTTGCTTCCCACTGATGCTGATGTCACTGGTCTGGGGTGTGGCCGAGGCACTTTTGTATTTGAAAAGCTCCCAGGGGCTTCTAACGTGCAGCCAGGGCTAAGCATCTCTGAGTTTTAGTCAGCTGCCTGGGAACTAGGAATTTACATACGGCCCTCTAAAACTGCCACAACTGTGGCTGGTCTTTTCTCAGCTGGGGCCCAGGGCTGTCAATCACCGTGGCAATGCAGTGCGTGGGAAGTCAGCCCACGTGTGTGCCCTGGTGGACAGGTTTGCAACCCCAGCTTTACGTGGCCAGTATCCGAGTTAAAATACAACAGATCCAGCTCAGGTTTCCCAGGAGCACAGCTATTTGCGATTGTAGGGCCACCTGTCCTCTGGGGTGATGCATGCTCTGCATTCCAGCTGGAGGGAGGCCAACAGAGAGATGCAAATAGACTGACCCTCAAGGTGAGGAGAACTTAGGGTCAAAATGGAACCGCCCCACGTCCAGTCTTAACTTCAGGGTGGTGTTGGGGGGTGGAGCAGCCCCGGGGCTCCCCCTCCTCCTGACTGGCAGGACCTTCCAGCACAGACCATAGGGCTGTGGAGTCAGCCAGGCCCTCTCCTGCTTCTCACTGTGGCACCGTGGGCGGGTCAGTAACCTCTGAGCCTCAGTCGCCTCACCTTTACAATGGGACCCATCACACCCATCTTGCAAGTGGGAGAGGGTTTAAACAGGGCCAGGACTCGGGTGAGGCTCAGAGGGAGGTGTCTAGGGTGCAAGATTTAAGGCGGCACCTGCTTTTGGGCCAGGCAAGTGCAGACCAGGCTTGGAGCACTTGGACCCTGAGAGGCAGGGTCTCCTTAAATTTTGTGCCCTCCACCTAATCCTGGCCCTGGGTTTACAATGAGGTAATGCATATACCTGGCACACACAGGGCTTTTAACACACATACTCTTTTCCTTACCTGTCAGGTAAACCCAGGAAGTAGGCACCTGGATCCAGGGCTGGCTGTACCCCAGCTTCTCAAACTGTAAGGAAACACGGCCTGAGATGAGAACGGGTTCTTCAGGGGCTGGAGTGGAAAGGCCATGGGTTCCCTTTACCTGGAACCCACAGCGGTACCTCTTGGTCCCTTGCATGCCCACCCAAGGGGGCAGACCCTGCAGCTAGCCCCAAGCTTGTGCCAGTCTCAAAATGAAATCCACACCTTGACCTGGAAAACTCAAGTGGGAACTGAATGCATGGGGTGGGTCTTTAACCTGGGATTGTTCACATCATTTAGTTTTTCTTTACATCTGCCTATACCCGGAGACACTCCGAGGCCCTCATGTAGAATCTGATTTTTCTAGAATTGGTATTAAAGGGAAAAATAGCCTATGGGTGGAGGGTGGTAGGAGACGCTTGAAGAACTGAGCTGGCCCAGGATGAATTGAGGCTTTCACTTGTATAAAAAGTCTCTGGGTCAAAACACCAGACACGTGATGAGTGCTGACAGCGAAGTGCAGAAACTGGAACCTCTCGCTCTGCTGTTGGGACGTAAAATGCGCAGCCACTTTGGAAAACAGTCTGCCAGGTCCTGAAAGGTTAACCATAGAATGCCCATATGGCCCAGCGTTTCCACTCCTATATATGTCCTTGGGTATATGCCCAAGCGAAATGAAAACGTGGCCAGACAAAAACTTACACACGAATGTTCACAGCATTCATAATAGGCTCAAAGTGGAAACTCCCCAAATTCTATCAACTGATAAGTGGGTAAACAAAATGTGGTATATCCACAGAGCGGAGTATTATTTGACAATAAAAAAGCATGAAGTACTGATGTGAGAGACACGTGCTACATACAACATGGATGAACCTTGAAAACATGACGCTGAATGAAAGAAGCGCCACACAAAACGTCACATATTGTGTGGTTCCATTTACGTGACGCGTCCAGAACGGGCAGAAACAAAGTAGATTGGTAGTTGCCTGGGGCTGGAGGGAAAGAGAAGAGCTGCTAAAGGGTGAAGTTTGTGGGGGTGGGGGGGTTCTTCTTTTTGGAACGTGATGAAATGTTCTAAAGTGTACTGTGGTAATGGCTGCACAACTGTGAACTTGTGAAAATAGGTGAACTGTTTGGTGTATGAGTTATAGCTCAATAAAGCAGTTAAATGGTGCCCTGCGAGGGCCTGGATGCCCAAGGATGGATCCTCCGGCACAGAGTCTCCACTGCCCCTTCCAGAGGGCCTGGCTCCAGGGAAGCGTCTGTGGGCCACTGGGGGAGGTGGCCAGGGCTCTCGGAGGGGCTGCACGAGGAGGCCTCGGGCCAACGCCTCTGGTTCCCTCTGAGCGCCTCACCGCATAGCATGATAGTCACAAGCAAAATTCCACAGGGCCGGAGCCAACATAAACCGGGAAGCTGGCTGGGAAGGACTATAGTAAACGGGGAGCACATGCCCCCCCCCAAAAAAAAAGGGCAGCCACATCCCAGCTCCAGCTAGTTCCAATGTTAGCCAGTGGACACGGTTTCCAGAGCAGGCTTTGAATGTGAAATCTTATTTTTCGAAAGTAGGAAAGGATGACAGGGAGAGAAGAGGTGGGCATCCCTGAATTCTCACTGGAGGGGGGCATCTGGGCACCTACCAGCGGGGCCATCCACTCAAAAAGGTTGACGCTCTCCCCGTCATTGATGTAGTACGCCTGCCCACTCTGAGGGGAACACGAGGGGAGAGAGACAGTCAGGCACCCACCTACCACCTGACCCCCCTTTTCAGATGGCTCCCAGCAGCTGTCCCAACCCCCAAGGTCTCCTGAAAAGCCACCGATGAGTCATGGCCAGCCCCTAGCCCTGGGGACAGACCTGGGCAATTCCCTCTGCATTCTGCAACTGACTAGCTGTGTGACCCCGATGGAGTCACTTAACCTCTCTGTACCTCAGTTTCTTCATCTGAGAAATGGGAGGATTGGAATGGGATCTCCCCCTCGGGCTGTTGTTGTGAAGATTAAATGCAACAACAGTGCATGTAAAATGCTTAGCATTTGGTGACCGTTATTCTGGGATCAACACCACCTCCCTCCCGGCGACACTGTGAAGCGCTAATGACACTCTGTAAAGACACCCCCGGCCCCACCCCAGCCCCCGGGCCCCACAGTGCTGCCAGCCATCTTGAGTGGGAAGAACCGTGTGTGAGCCAGGAAAGCCCCAGGGATGGGGCACCTGCTTACAGCAGTGGGGACGGCGGGGGCGCCGCAGGGGACTCACAGCCACGTAGTCCTTGATGGCGGTGAGGCCCTCGGCC
The DNA here is from genome assembly GCF_004115265.2 of Rhinolophus ferrumequinum. NCBI lineage: Eukaryota > Metazoa > Chordata > Mammalia > Chiroptera > Rhinolophidae > Rhinolophus > Rhinolophus ferrumequinum. The sequence goes on along the minus strand of NW_022680357.1, from coordinate 16,702,737 downwards.
GCCAGCACGTGCGCCTGCACCAGATTGTGCACGTGGACCCAGTTCATCCGCGTCCCACGGTCCCCAAATCGGAACATGAAGAGCCTCTTTTTGATGTGGCTCTGGGGGAGGGAGAAGGGCGTCACACGGGCCCTGGCCTGGAGTGGCTCCGCTGCTGGTCCCCGGGTGGCTCCAGCCCCACATCCCGGCACCTTCCTGACGTCTCCCTTGGTTGTCCAGTGGTCAGTGCAAACTTGTCGGGCCGGGAGGACGCACTCCTCCCTCCCAGCTCAGCTGACTGCATTCCGGCTCAGGTGGAGCCCTGGGGCCACCTTTGCTTTCCCTTCTCTCACCCCACCCCCAGTTGGCTCATCCGTTACAATCTGTCTGGAACTGACCACATCTCACCACCCTGACTGCTACCCTCTTCTCTCACCTGGAGCCCGAAATAGCCTCCTAACGGGTCCCCTGTGGCCACCCTCGGTCCCTGCAGGCTGCTCTCCAAACACCAGGGTGGTCCTAAGTCACAGCATGTGTTTACCCTGCTCAGAACCTTCTGGGGACGCTCATACCGCCAGGCTGAAAGCCACAGTCCTGACTATGGCCCAGAAGGCCCTCCTGGTGCAGCCCCAGCTTCCGACAATGAACCCTCCTTGCTCTCCAGGCTCCAGCCACACAGCCTCCTCCCTGGCACGTGCTGGCAGGTCCCCACCGCAGCTGTGGACTAGCTGTCCCCTCTGCCTGGCAGGCTCTTCTTCCTGATCCCTGTGTGATGCACTGTCACCCCCGTCAAGCTGATGCTCAAATATCCCTGTTCCATGAGGCCCCCGACTGCGATGCCCGGGTCCCTCACCCTCCACCGCCTTTGCTTTTCCTCAGAATCCCCCGCCGCTCGAACATCCCCTCTCATTTATCACGTTTATTCTCCTCCTGTGAGAATACAGGCCCCACACTTCCCGAGCTGTTCCCAAACCCGGAACAGCCATCGTTCTCATTTGCATGCTTGTGCCCAAGCTGTTGTCCCTCTCTATTTGGACCACCTTCTCTCTGCCACCCCATTTCTTTCCTTGGTTAGCTCTGTCTTCTCTGTCCACACAGCACAGGATCACCGCCTGCAGGAAACCCTCCCCGCCCCTTCCTGCCAGGCTCTCTGGGCTCTGCTCCCATCTCCTCGTTCTCGCGTCTCGACAGCCTCCAGATGCCACACTGAGTCTATGCCTGGGCATCTGTCTCCCTGACCAGGCTGTGAGCGGTCTGAGGGCAGGGCCGAGAGCCTCTGTACTGTATCCCCGGCACCTGGCTTGCCCTGGAGAGAGCTCTTCTGCATGAAGACCCTTGTGCTGGTGGCATGAGATGAGCCATCCAGACCTCAGGGGGCCCACGTTTGAGTGGTGGCCATGGGCTCCCTTCTGCATCTTGGGGCCCTCGTCTCCCCACCTCTGCCCAGGCCTGACTGGCACACACTGAGAGCTCTGTTCCTGGTGGGCCTGAGGGGGCAGGGGCATCTCCCAGCACTGGGCATCCCCCAGGCACGGGACGCTGCCCCAAGACCGATGCAGTGACCGTGTGTGGGGACGACATACCGCCACACGGGGCAGGTGCCTCTGCTCTTCGGGGCCATAGATTCCTGGGGGCCGGAGCACACACGTCCGCAGAATGCCTCCTCCTAGGACACAGGGGCAAGGGGGGTATCAGGGGAGGGGTGCACCAGCAAGGAGAGGGACAGAATGACTGTCCACATCTCCTGCTCCTCACCTGAGCAGATTAGCGGAGAAGACAGGCCCTTGGGGTTTCCTCATTCAATGATTCTCTCAATCAGGTAGTCCTTCAACACACACCATTCAGAGGTTTCCCCCTCTCCCTCCATCCCCTGCACTGGGCCTTGGGACGGATTCTGTGGAGAATCCAAGGATGCCCGAGAAATGGTCCCTGCCCTCACGATGCTCACAGGCCAGTAACGGAGGTAAGACCGAGATGCAGCCATGTGCACGGCCCTCGACAGACGAGAGCTCCTTCGACTCCCGAGGCCCGTCTGTGCCCACTTACAGGTGCACACAGACCCGCCCTCCCTCGTGCCAACCGCTGCAGTGCTCTCCTCTTCCTCATCAGCAGCTAGAGAAGGACTACAATGGCTCTCACAGAGGTCCTACTGTGCGCCTGGCACTCAGGTAAGCCACGACTTTTGTCCCTCAAGGTGACCCTACCATGTGGGAGCTGTGATCGCCCGTTTTATGGATAAGAGAACCCAGGCTCAGAGAAGGCATGTGATTAGCCTAAGGGCACACGGCTCAGGGCGGTGCTGCTGGGCGGGGGGACGGAGACCCAGGCTCTTCTCTTGGTGACACTAACAAGTAGACCATCCTCCAGCTCTCAGCCTTGGTCTCCTCACCTGGAAAATGGGTGGTTTGTAGGTGGTGCTAGCTGCTACACTTTCCAAACACTCAGTGAAGAAAGGCCAAGACTGGAGCTGTTGGGACAAGAACCAAGGGTTCTGTCCCCTAATTCTCACTGCTTTGTGCCAGCAGGGTCCCCCAGACCAACACAGAGCTTTGGTCAGGGTTTCCCAAATTCTCTGCCAGGGGACTCCCACTGGCAGAAGTCTCCCCTGGGGACCGTCTAGGGGCAGAGCCTGATGGGCTGCCACAAACATGTTTCTTTCAAGTCTTCAGAAAGCCTACGAAATGTAAAGTTTACTCCCATAAGCCAGTTGTGTTTAAGACTTTTTAAAAAATTTACTTATTTGTGAATTATTTGACTGCCAACTCCAACTCGTTAACTGAGATGGGGTCCCCTGGAAGATGCCCTACTTGGGGGACCCCAAGCAGCTGCACCCCCAGTTTGGGAAGCCCAGTGTAACCATGCTCTGGGACCAGCAGCCCACCTTCCTTTGGGGTGACTGTCAGTCTAGATACGTCCCTCTCCCCTGAGGTGGTGGCCGTGGGACCCAAGCTGAGCCAATGACACGTCCTCAAGCAGGATGTGACTCCAGCATCAATGTCACCGGGACCTAAACTCCCAGGGGTGGTTCACCCAAGAGCCTGCCACCCAGGTCCCCGGAGCTGCCCCAGCCCTGTCCTTTCTAAGCCGTGGAAGTCTTTTTCTGGAAATGTATTTCCCAGAAGCTATCCCATATCCTTGCAGCGTAAGTCCCCGTGTCCCCATAGATTAGCCAGAGCCAGTGTCTCCAGGTCATCGCCAAACACCCTGACTGCTCCCCCGCCTCCAAAACCCTCATTTGACAACCAGGCTCAGGGCAGTGGATTTAGTGGGGGCCCCAAAAAGATATGTCCACATCCTGGGACCTGGGGATATGACCTTACTTGGGAAACAGGTCTTTGCACATGTAATTAAGGATCTCGAAATGAGATCATCCTGGATTATGTGGGTGGGCCCTAAGTCCAATGTCAAGTGTCCTTGTAAGAGACTCAGAGAAGAGACAGACGGAGAAGAAAAGGCCATGTGAGGACGGAAGCCGAGATTGGAGAGATGGCCATGCACACAGTTGGAAGAGACAAGGATCCCCCTAGAGGCGTCAGAGGGAACGAACGCAGCCCAGCTGACACTTGGATTTCAGGCATCTGTCTGTGAACTGTGAGAACTGTGAGAGAAGACATTTCTGTTGTCTTAAGCCATCAAGATTGTGGTAATGTGTCCGGTGGCCCCAGGACACAACCCCAGAGACGGGAGGACGTAGCCGTGTTCACACACTGAGCTGGAGTCTGTCCACACGTCTCAGGACTCTGCCTCGGGGCCCGGTGCCTACATACCAGCCTAGAGGCAGAGTCTCAGGCACCACCTTGGGTAGCAGGGGCTGGAAATCACCCAGGGTGACCGTGGCTGGACTCCTGGAAGGCAGGTATCAGGTGAGCTTTTCTGTAAACAGCTTGCAGCTAATTTTAAAGTCTGGGTCACCTGGGCATGGTATGGCGGGGGGAGGTCAGGTTGCAGCGACATTGGCCGGTAGGGCATTGGGCAGCCACGTCACAAAGGGGCCGGGCCCAGGGTATCCATGACTCTCCTGACCACGCAAAGCTGGGGATGCTTGTATAAATAATTCTCGGCCGGAGGATTAAGTGTCTGGCTTGCAGGCTGCTCGTCCAGCAGGGTGGCCCCAGGTGGACAATTCAACTGTACAGGGTCAAAGCCCTGGGAAAACGCAGCTGGAAGTTCCCCCTGGGATCAGGGGTCAGGGCCTGACAGACAGGCCCAGCGTGATGGGGTGAGGTGGGGAGGGTCTTGGGGGAAAGAGCTGACGCTCAGAGACCTGCTCAGCTGTGGCTACAGTGTAGCCTGATGGTTAGGCCCCAGGCTCTGTTGTTAGAAGCCCCCAGGGAGGGGTGGGGGGTTCAAATCTCACATCTGCGACCTAATAGCTATGTGACCTGGAGCTAAGTGAGTTAACCTTTCAGCCTCATGCTCTGCCCTGTCAATTTTTTTGGGGGGGGCAGTGATAATTTCAAGCATCCCTCACTATCCAAAACCACTTGGCTCCTGAGTTGGGCTAGTGAGGGAAACCAAGTTTCCCAATGCTTTGTAGTTTCTGAATTTCGGAAGGCAAAGATAGTGTGGGATTTACCTAAATCTACTTGGCTCCCGAGTTTGGAAAGCAAGAGAGACCTGAGGTGTTTACCTCATATGGATGCTGTGAAGTTATTCAGACTTTCACCTATAAAATTAGCATGTCAGGTAGGACTTGGCATGTAGTGAGCCTTGAGAAACGCGGACTGCCCGTGTTCATTTTTTTTTTTTTAAACAGTACCCATCCTTGTTTTATTCTCATAGGAGCTCTTTGAGGCAGATTCCACTCTCAGGCACATTTCTTTATCGATTAGGAAACCAATGCACAGAGAGGGCAAGTGCATTGCCCAAACCACACAGCTAAGAGGTGCTGAAGCCAGTTCATGGGTGCTCAGTCCCTGTGTTATGCTGCCACCTGTCCCAGTTCTGTCATTACTTGTCTATCACTAGAAGCAGCATGCAGCGAGGCTCAGGCTGGTTTTTCTAGGAGTTACTGAGGCTGAGGCTTTTGGGCCCCTCACTTGCACGGCCCTTCCAAAGTGCTAAAGATCATTCCATGTCCATCACTCTACTGTTTTATCGACAGAGGGTCCTGAAACCGGACCACTCCTGTGTGGTAGGAAAAGGATCCGCTCTGATCCAGTCTCTTCCCCACCGGACCGTGAGCAACATGAGGGCAGGGGCCGGGCCTAACTTTTTGGGGCTGTATCCCTGCAGCGGAGGGGCGAGCACATGGCAGGTGCTGAGAACCTGCTGAATGATGGATGACCAAGGCCCTGGGGAAGTGTCTTCTGGAAGGAAGGACACATGCCAGCTGAACATGCCACATACCTTTTGGGGGAGGCAGCGGGGGGCACACACATTTACCGCGAGCATGGCCCCACGGTACTCACCCGGGAGAGGTGTTCCGTTGGCCATGAGGATCAGCTGGTCGGCGATGGCTTTGGTTCGGGAGTAGTGGTCCATGTGCTGTGAGAGGACAGGGAGAACAGAGCCACCAGAGGGGTCAGTCCCAGCCCGGCCCGGCCCCAGACCACACAGGAACGGCCAGGCCCTGACCCTCACTGTCACTCCTGGCCCTCTGGGTGGGAGCCCCAAGAGCAATTCAGGGCACAGCAGCCGAGTTCACGGCAGGAACCTGACCAGGGCTCCTTGACCCAGGGAGGCCCTGCCAGCCCCAAACGCCTGTTCTGTCCGGGACGCTGATGCGGGATGTGTCGGACGAACGGTTCAGGCAGACCTTGAGGGTTCACATGACATTTCTGCACACACCACCTCATTTCCTGATCTCCACAACCCCATAGGAGGGTATTACCATGCCCAGAAGAAAGAGAGGCTCAGAGTAAAGTGACTTGCTCAGGGTCACAAAGGGAGAAAGTGGCCTGGCTGGCTCCAGGCCAGGTCCATCTGATTTCACAGTCCCTGCTGGCATGACTAGCTAAAATCAGAGCGGGCCTGTGCCACCCAGTGCTGGGGACCCCTTCCTCCTGGGACACGCCCTTAGCTGTGAACTGAGGCTGGCCCCGCCCCTTCCTCCCCACCGACCCTGCCCACCTCTCCTGGAAGCCAGGTACCTTCTCCAGTGGGAAATAGGGCACTGAGTCCTCATCGCCCTGTTCTATGGGCTTCCCGCCGAAAGCGACATTGACGCTGCTGGTGTAGACGAGCCTTGGAACCCGCCGGCGGACACAAACTGCAGTGACAGGCGCAGAGTCACACACACACATACACGGCCAGTGTGAGCAGGGAGCTGTCCGAGGAGGTACCTGCCCATAGGGACCTCCTTGGGCAAATCCACTGATCTGTCCCCAGACACCAACACACGTCCTGGCCCCTGGGGACCTCCCAGGATGCAAGTCTTCTCAGGAAGCAAGGGCCTCCTTCCCTTAACCTGGGAGGTGGGTCAAGTCGCCAGGCCAGCCCCTCCTCCTTCTCAGGGTGGCTGTGGCCCCTGAGCTACCTTGCCAGGGACAAGTCAGAAAAAAGTCTCACTCAATAGGGACACAGGAAAAACGCACTCGAGTCAGAGAGAAAAATGAGATGCAAGACAAGCCCAGAGAGCCCAGGTGGGAGCTTCTACTGTGGTGCTTCAGTGGCTTTCCTTACTCCCAACCCTTAAGCCCGGAGGGCAAACCCCGCTCCCCAGGTCCCAGAGATGTGAGGCCACGCTGACCCACCCCACGCAGGGGCCTGGGCAGGTCTGTGGTACAGGAAGGATGTGCTGCCCACAGGGCCCTCCGTGGGGTGGGCAGGGGGAGGGAGGGCGCGTGCCACCTCTGTCCCCCTCCCCATCCCCAGAGCTGGGCCTGTGGCAGGATGGGGAGAAGCAGGAAACACACAGCAGGCCACACTCCACTCTGAGCGCCTACCATCGATCACTAGTTTGGTGCCGCCAACATTTATAGACTCAATCTGCTCTTTTTGCAGCTAAAAGACAAGACGGAAGTGGGAAAGTCACAGAGCTGCCTCCTGCCTTGTCACTGAGGCTGTGGGGGCGGGGTCTGCAGAATGTCCAGCTCAGAGGGAAGGCTCCTGAGAGGCAGTTCGGGAACCCCCTTCCCCGCTCTGCTCAGGGCCCAGCTTGGCCACCATCTCCCTGGGCGACCAGGGGAGGCACTGCCCCATCTGGCCCTCAGCTCCCAAGTCTGTAAAGTGAGGGCAGACCCCCTTGGATGGTCGGCAGGATGAAAACACCCCATGGGAGGACCTGGTACAGTGCTTGGCACAGGAAAGCGACTCAAACTGTGTTGGATTGTCTCCTCACTCTGGAGGTCTCAGTTTCCTTACCTCACATGGACACAGGAGGCTGGGATGTGAAAAACAGAAACAGCTGGGCTGCAGTGAGAGCTGCCTGTGCACCAGCCTTCCATCTCGTTTAATCCTTCCAACCACACAAGGAGGTGGGTCTACACTGACTTCTAAACTGCATTTATTCTTGTTGCCATTATTGTTGTTTAATAGGTAAAACAGTCACAAGGTTACATTCAAACAGTAAAAAGGGAACACGGAGAAAAGGAAGGTCCCCTCCCACTCCTGATTCTGTCTCCCTTTGCCCTCTCCAGAGGCACCCACTGTTCCCAGCCCTGAAGTCTCTTGGGAATAACCTGCATTTACTCATGTCAGCGCACGTGCGTGAGTATGTACATATTTACCCTAGTTTTTCAAAAAACAAACAGGAGGACATCAAACCCTGTTTCGGCCCCTTGGAAACTTCTGGATCAGCACGTGTTGAGTTACCCCATTCTCCTGAATGGCTGCACAGAACGTCAATCACAGTTTATATAAACAGTCCCCAACTGATGGGCATCTAGGTTGTCTCCTGTTTTGTTATCGCAAACAGTGCCACGGAAGTTTAATTTCTGAGTCAGAGGGGACGAGTGTGTTTTGATAGAGACCATTGCACTGCTCTCTGAGGAGTCTGTAACGAAGGTGCTAGTTCGTCCTCACTTTACAGATGAAAGGAGGGAGGCTCAGAGAGGTTGAGTCCACTTGCCCTAGGTCACACAGCCAGGCAGTGGTCCCAGGCTGGGTATGGCCCCAACCCTCCCTGGACTAGGTGAAGAGCAATAATGAATGTCCGGGCATGAGGGCTAGGCGGGCGCAGCCGGGACCTGAGCCCGCTGTAACTCCAGGGACTGAGTGGCCCACCTTCTCAGCTCCGGACATTCCGTAGGAGGCCACGTGGAAGACACAGTCCACCCCTTCGAAGGTGCGGAGCAGGGCTTCTTCATCTCGGACATCAGCCTGGGACCAAGAAGGAAGAGACGGGTTAGGAGGTCTGGGTCCAAGGCACAGATACCAACTGTGCATCTTGCCACGTCCCAGAGCTGGTCCCGAGCCCACCCAGGGTCAGGATGGCTGGAGGGCAGGGTTTGTGATTCCACAGGGTGTCCTCACAGTCACCCATTTACCAGGCTAAGGCACAGGGACCGTGCTCAGGGTTTCACGTGCACTGTCTCCTCAAGTCCCTGTGAGGCCTTTGGAAAGCAGAGACTTTAGCGGCCCCTTTCCTTGGATGAGGACATGGGGCTCAGAGCTGTGCAGCCTTGTGGCCACGGCTGTCCAGCTGGAAGTTCTGGGACTAGAGCAGGAGCTCGTGCAATTCGACACTATGCCACCGACTTCACATCAGATACTGTCCCCCAACCTCCACCAGTCCCCCAAGACCCTCATCACTGCACCTGGATGAACTCGGTCCCTGGCGACAACTCCCACTGGGGTCTTCGGAGGTCAAGCAGGATGACGGAAGTGCCACTCTTAGCCAGGCAGGAACCCAGGCTAAAGCCCAGGTAGCCGCCTCCTCCAGTCACCAGAACCTTCTGCTTCGGGGCCTGCACAGGTGCGGCTTGAGTCTTCTTTTGCGGTGCTGGTGGTGGAGCTGTCGTTGGCTCACTGGGTTTGGCTCCAGTCCCAGGCCCTACCCCTGGCCCAGGCAATGGCACAGCTCCTGGCCCAGGTACTGACCCAGCTCGTGGCCCAGATCCCAGACCTGGTCCAGGTCCTGAAGCAGCAACAGGCCCCAGCCCAGGTCTAGACACAGTACCAGGCCCTGGTCCAGGTTCTAGAACCACACTGGGCCCTGGAACGACACCAGGCCTCAATACAGGTCCAGCCACAGCATCAGGCCCCGGCCCAGGTCCCGAAGTGGCACTAGACCCAGGTCCCACAGCACCAGACCCAGGCCCAGGTCCCGAAGTGGCACTAGGCCCTGGCCCCGGTCCAGCCATAGTACCAGGCCCCGGCTTAGGTCCAGCCACAGTACCAGGCCCCGGCCCAGTTCCCGAAGTGGCACCAGGCCTTGGCCCAGGTCCAGCTGTAGTGCCAGGGCCCGGCTTAGGTCCCAAAGCAGCACCAGTTCCCGGCTTAGGTCCAGCCACAGTACCAGGCTCCGGCCCAGGTCCCAAAGCAGCACCAGGCCCTGGCCCAGGTCCAGCCATAGAGCCAGGGCCCAGCTTAGGTCCCAAAGCAGCACCAGTTCCTGTCTTAGGTCCAGCCATAGTACCAGGCCCCGGCGTAGGTCCCGAAGCAGCACCAGGCCCCAGCTCAGGTCCAGCCACGGTACCAGGCCCAGGTCCAGGTCCCGAAGCGGCACCAGTTCCCGGCTTAGGTCCAGCCACAGTACCAGGCCCAGGTCCAGCCACAGTACTAGGCCCTGGCTTAGGTCCCGAAGCGGCACCAGGCCCCGGCCCAGGTCCAGCCATAGTACCAGGCCCAGGTCCAGGTCCCGAAGCGGCACCAGTTCCCGGCTTAGGTCCAGCCACAGTACCAGGCCCAGGTCCAGCCACAGTACCAGGCTCCGGCTTAGGTCCCGAAGTGGCACCAGGCCCTGGCCCAGGTCCAGCCACAGTACCAGGCCCCGGCTTAGGTCCTGAAGTGGCACCAGGCCCTGGCCCAGGTCCAGCCATAGTACCAGGCCCAGGTCCAGGTCCCGAAGCGGCACCAGTTCCCGGCTTAGGTCCAGCCACAGTACCAGGCCCTGGCTTAGGTCCCGAAGTGGCACCAGGCCCCGGCCCAGACCCCAGCTCAGACCCCAGGCCTGACACCCCTCCCCAGGCCTGGCACACAGGGCAGCTCTTCTCGCCCTGGCTTGCAACTTTGCAGGCCTCTGGGGAGGAGCCTGCTGGGTTGGGCTTCATCCTCTACTGAGCCATGTGGACCCAGGATCTGTCCACCTGTGGGAAAAATGGAAAAATGTTATGTTCTTGAGCTGTCTCAAGTCACATGGATTATCAGGCCCCTAGGGGTTGAGGGGAACTCCTGGTGAGAATTAGAGAACCTCTGGGTCCCCAGTGAACCTGTGTCTTTCAGAGACTTGAGAACTTCCAAGGTGGCTGTCGCCTTCCTCAGAGAATCACAGACAAGGCAGTCAGGCCTTGGGCTTTACACCTGGGGAAACTGAGGCCCAGAGTCACACTGCAAGGCTGAGATGTACACCAAGCATTCCTGACTTCTCTACCAGTTCCCTAAAGTCCCAGTTCCCACGCAGTACCAGAGGAAGCAGAGCAAAACATGTCAAGGGGAACCTCACCAGATCGGGGGTGGCTGCTTTCTGACTGGGGCGATGGGGAGGGCTTCCTGGAGGAAGGGGAGAGGAGAGGAATCCACAAGAGATCCAACAGGGCTCTGTCCTGGAAACTTGCACACACCTCCAAATGCCCTGACCATGGCTGTCTCTGGTTCCCCCAGATCCCCCACAGTGCAGGTGGCTGGCACCCAAGCTCTGCCCAAGCCTGCCGAGGGCTTCCGGGTCAGGTCTGTGGATCGGGGCGCAGCAATGAGGATCCTGCCCCCTCACTCTAGATTTAAGGCAAGCTGGGCTGTCAATCACTGTCACCATCATCGTCCCGCCCCCTACTTCCTGCTGCACCTGAGGGTGAGGCTGGACCAGGGGCCAGACACCATCATCATCATCAATAACAGCAGCACCTGTGAACTGTGGGCCCACTGTGTGCCAGGCTCGGTCGATACAGAGCTAAGTAAGTCTCTGGCCCCCGTGGCACACAGTTTGATGGAGTTCTGGGCCCCACGGTGGTTGCTGGTGTGGCCTCACGGCAGGATCCCTGACAGCTGCAAGGGCTGGATCTTTCCGTCTCTGCTGTCACTGGCCTGCTCTCCAAAGATCTGAATGAGGGAGGCAGTCATGTCCCGTACAAACCCTGGCACTCATGGGTTTAAGAGTGGGGGGAGGACACCCCAATTCTGAGTGTTCACATAGGGGATGAGTCTAATTCCCCCAGAGAGAGGGGGGAGGATGCAGACTGTGCATGGGGGCCACCTCTACCCAGGCCCAGGGGGCTGTTCTGTGGGACCAGAACAGTCTTTTTATCTTGCAGGGATGGTTTTTGTGACAAAGGCTGGGAGGCTGCCTCAGGCACCCATTTGCTGGGTGCGCCTTTGGGCAAGAACCTTTAAATTTCACCGTACCTCAGTACCCACAGCTGTATGTAAATGGACCCAAATAACCCTGGCTGGGCCCTGGACCTCACAGGTTGATGGACAGAGTACAGCTGACAAGGCCCTGGGCAAACCACCAGAACCACGCTCTGGGAAGACCCTGTTCCCTAAGGTAACCCCAGCACCTGGAACTGTGCAGGGCACAGAGGCAGCCTTCAGTAAGAGCTGCGGACTGAATGAGACGGCTGAGCGCCGCTCTGCATCTGGGAGCCAGCGCTGTGGCCAAGCATCCCGCTGACCGCTGACACTGCCACCTTTAATTCTCCTGGCAGTCCTGGGGAGTACAGGCTACTGTTCCCAACGTCCAGAGATGGAAACTGAGGCTCAGAGGGCATTCGCGAACTTTGATGGAGTCACAGCAAATGGCTCGGCCTGGATCCAGGTCGATAATGACTCCAAAGTAGGGTTTGGTGAAAGGCCGTCAGGACGATCCCGGGGCCATCGGCCTCTCGGGGCGGGGTTAGCCGGCGCCCCACAGCTCCGGGCGGGTCCTCCCATCCCCGCTAGCCCCCTCACCGGCTCCGCCCGCGCCCCGCGCCCCACGGCACTCACCTAGCCCTGGCTCCCACGGCGCTCGTGCTCCCGGCACTGCGCCCTCCCGCTCGTCTCCCGCCAGCCGAGCCTGGGCGCTGCCACCGCGCGGCCACCTCCTGGGGCGGGGCCAGGCTGGGCTCCAGGACCGCCCCTGCGCCTCTTCCCTCCGTGCCCGCCGGCTCCCTACGCAGGATCACCCGCGTTCTTTAAGGCAGGGACCCGCAGGCTCTCACAGAGGGGAAACTGAGGCTGCTCGATTGGGTGAAACGGGCGTGCTGCTGGCGCGGGGGGTGGTGGTGGTGGAAGGACGCAAAGCACTGCGCGCTCGCCCTGTCCTGAAGCCCCGTCGTCCTACAACCCCATTTACTCTCCCACCCGTTTTTCTCTGTTCAGCCTTGCCTCCTCTCCGCTTTCCTCTATTCATCATCCCATTCATTCTTCCATCCATCTCTTTGTGTATTCATCCATTCTTCTCATTTCTCCCCCTCACTTTTTTGGTCCATTCATCCTTTCATATACCCATCTGTCCCTCACTCTTTCCACTTATCCATGGAACCTTCCATCCATCCAATTCGTTCCATGGATCTTTCTTTCCTCCCACCTACCTACCCTCCTTTCTTACATTCTTCACTCCATCTCTGGGTTCACCCACTCTCCAATGCGATCATTCCACGTTTCACGCTGCGTCTTCAGTGCTGGCCTTTCCCTTGCAATGAGGACCCAGGTGGATCACAGCATCCCGGGAAAAGTCACTTGTAAGTGGTCGTAGTGGAGGGCAGGCACGCGCCCAGCCGCTCGCACAGCTGCTAGGAGAGGAGCAGTGGGATCTGTGCCCCTGTGGTCTGAAGGGGGGTACTGGTAAGGCTTTGCCCATGTGAACACCCTCTGTGGGCACAGGTGAGTGTGGGCATGAGAGAAAATCTTAGCCAGCACGTGCTACGTGCCAGGTGGTAAGGTATCGTGCTTGGTCCTCACAACTCTGAGCTCAATTGAGAGAAGGAAACGCGTTCAGAGACACAAAGGGGCTCAGAGTGCAGTGGGAATAGCCATGAGGTCGGCTCTGAATTTTCGTCTCGGCTCTGCCACTTTCTTGCTGTGTGTCTTTGGGCAGCCCCAAGGCTTGCTTGCCTCACCCACAGCCTGGAACTGGTGTCAGCTTTACAGGTGTGATGTTGGAGGCTGTGGCTGAGGTATAGGCACAATGCCGAGTTTGGTCCTGCTCAGCCCATGCTCAACCAGTGGGAGCTGTTCTCATCATGACACAAGGCTGGGGCTCCAAGCCAGGTCCTGTGCCTCACGAAGCACGTCTGGTCCAGCACTGCAGTCACGGAGACCAGCCTTCTCCTCTCCTACCAGCAGGGCCAGAGAACTCGTGTTCCCAGGTCCAGTTGCCTGCTGGTGTCCCGCTAGAAGAAGCGTAGTCTGTAACATAAGTGTTGTGAGTTGAACTGTGTCCCCCCATTCGTGGGTTGAAGTCCTAACCCCCAGAACCTCAGAATGTGACCATAGTTGGAAGTAGAGCCACTGCAGAAGTAACTCAAGATGCGGTCATGCTAGAGAAGGGCCCTGATCAGTATGACCGCGTCCTTGCCAAATGGGGAAACTTGGACAGACACACACACAGGAGAGCACATCATGTGAAGACAAGTTCTGCTGCCACAGGCCGAGGAACCACAAGAAGCCGGGGCAGAGGCCCGGAACAGACCCTTCCCGGTACCTTCAAAGGGAGCACGGCCCTGCTGGTACCTTGGTCTTGGACTTCCAGCCTCTAGAACTGGAGACGGTATTTTGTTATGACAGGTCCAGCAAAGTAAAACCACCACAGGCCATTTTCTGTGTGTGTGTGTATGGAGGTGACGCTGAGGGCGGCTGTCCAGGACAGTAAACAGACTGTATCAGGGACTGTGGCCACCACTGTCTCCCTGGGCCTAGTACGGAGCCTGGCCAAAGCCAGGGTTTGTCCAGCCTTAGTAAACCATTTTTTGTTAACAAGTTCATGCAATTTTACTTATATATATATATATATACATCAGTGTATCACCACCCAGGCCAGTCGCTAGAACACTTCCAGCAGGCCAGATGCCCCTGGTGTTCCCCCACCCCAGGGTAACCACTATTCTGACTTCTACTGCCAACAACAGTTCTGCCTGTTATTCACTTCATATAAATGGAATTATACCGTATGGACTCTTTTGTGTCATGTCTTTTGCCCAACATTGTCCGTAAGATTGATGCGTCTGGTTGAAGATACAGTTCCTTCTTTCTCAACTGATGTGTAGAATTGCACTGTAGGAACGCATCACAGTAGTCCGTTCTACCACTGATGGATGTTTAGGTAAATGGGCTCTTGTGAATAAAGCTGCTATAAACATTCTTGGATCTTTTCTTTGACGAACATATGCACTCGTTTCTCTTGGAGCAGACCTGCTAGTATTTCACTCTAGTAGAAATTGCCACAGTTTTCCAAAGTGGTTAAACCAATTCACACTGCCCCACCCCAGCTCTGGGCAAGAGTTCCAGCTGCCTAGTATGTTGATGTTGCCAGTCTTTGCACTTTTAACCACTCCGGTGGGTGTGTAGTGGTATCTCATTGTGGTTTTCATTCGCATTTCACTGATGCGTAAGGCTGCTGAGTACCTTTTCATATACCTATTGTCCATTTGCACCTGGTGAGTCTTCCGTTTTAAAAATTGGGATGTTTATCTTTTGCTTACTGACATGGAGTTCATATATTCTGAATGAGTCTTCTCATAAAGTCTTAGCTCACCACAAATGTATACACAAATGTAATCACTTCAGTTTAAAAGTAGTTTTGATCTTACTTGTATTAATTAAATAAAAGCAATTTTTCCTGTTAGCAAGTGACAGTCACATAATTCATGAGATATGGACACGGTGGGGCTGGCCCAGCAGGCCCCACCTGATTTCCACGAGCATGAGCAGAGTACGCTCTCTGCACTGGGCGCCAAAGCAGACCTGTTCAGTTTGGTTGAACAGGGCTGGGGGGCGGGAGTGGTGAGACTCACGTTTCTTCTTCCTCCAAGATGGGCTGACGGTAATTCTGCGTGTCCCCCATGGACCAGGTGGTGGGGAGCCCACGGCGAGGGGACCAGGATCTGTCCTCTGGTTTTCAGAGCGGGGCTCCCACAACTAAGCTGCATGTTTGCTGTTTACTGAGTGTCTGCCATGTGGCCGGTTCTGGAGACTGAGACGGGTAAGATACCAGCCTCATCCTCAGGGAGCTCAGGGTCCGGTGAAGAGCTGACAAGGGAGCGAGGCAGCATGACGTGGAGGGCTCACTGTGGTAAGTGCTAAGTGTCACCTCTACGAAAAGCGATGTGTGGTCAGGATGCTAGGGGAGGAGGGCTGGAAGGCCCCAGGCACTTCTTCACAGTGGAGCTGATGGCATTTGAGCTGTGCCTGGGAGGATGAGCAGGAGTCACCAGGCAGATGGTGGCAAGAAGGATGTTCCAGGCAGGAGGCTTAGTGCAAGGCTTCTCGCCGAGTGACAGTCTTGTGACTGGAGCGTAGGGTGGCTGGGGGACAGGGCCAGAATGTCAGGGCAGACCCTGGGAGGGCAGCGCCTTTCCTCCCTCAGCTTCCAGGGAGTCCTGGTACCCGGGACTGTGTTTCCCATGGCTGATCTGAGGGTCCCAGCTTTCCAGGGCACCTCGCCCTCAGGGTCAATGGATGCTCAGCGAGCGGTTCATTGTAGGATGGCCTTTCCGTACAGAGGAATCATGTCGGACCCTTCTCGTAGTTACTGCTGCCCACAAAACAGAGTATGCTGCCTGGCCCTGGGGGGGCACTCAAAAGGTGGGGAGCATCCCCCCTTACCTGAGATGACCTCTCTACAAAAGAGTGACCTTTGGGTCCACGTTGCTTTTCTTCTGGAGTTGGGACCTAGCGGACAGGAGGTAAAGGAAGATGGTCCCGCTGAGGCCCAGATTTCTGGGCCTGGCAAGGAGAAGCAGGGGGCCATGACCAGGGGCTGGGGGGGCCTGTCCTGATGGAGTCCAGGTGTGGGTGGGCTGGAGCCATGTGGCAGGTGGGAAGGGCTGCTTGAAGGGCATACCTGAATGACTGGGCCTGCCAGAGAAAGCTTCTGGCTTTGGTGATCTCCTGGGCCAATCTCCTTAAATCATCTCCTTCAAATAGTGGCAATGGGAGGTCCTTGAAAAGGGGAAATGAGTGTGAAGTTAGATCCATTAATGACTGGATGGGACCCGAAGATTCAAAATCTTAGGAGTAAAATTTTAGAGCTAATGAAATGCAGCTTCCCACCCAGTGCAGGAAATCCTGTGGCTTCAGCTTGCATGTTTCCAGGCTCAGGGAGCTCACTACCTGTTATGGCAGTCAATCTGCAAACAGGACACTTTGAAATAGGACGTCTGAGAGTCAGTGTAGGGAGGGGGTAGTGGAAAACCAAGACAGTCTCTGGAATTCACTGAAGTCAGTAGAACAGAAGTGGTACGTGTTCCTTATTTACTGTTACTCAGCAGACTCTTTCTCTATTTCTTCTAGTAAAACAGAGCTTCGCAGACTTGCTTTTTGCTTATATCAGTCAATGCAACTCCAGAGCCTAGCCTTAAAAGCACAAGTTCTCACACTGAGCAAGGAAATCTGAGAGAGAGAAATGAACTGCCCCTTCTCCTGGGTAGCCACAGTGGAGACGACCCCATTCGGCATCTAGAAACGATTCAAAGGATCTGATTTGAGGCTTTAAACTGAGAACCTTCACGATACTGTCAAGTTTGCTTTCCTGTGTAATAAGGACACGGTGAATATTTATTACTTGTTCTGTTCTCTGTGTTGTCACATTTGTCCCTAAAACAGTTACTTGAACAAAGAAATCATGCAAAGTGCTTGACTTCAAAAATAACGCCATGTCCTGGGGCAGTAATCTTTAACCTCCAAAAAGAAATCTGGGATTCCGGCCGGGTGTCTTACTTGATAATTTGTTGTCCTGGAAACGTTATGATTGACAACAGCACACTCCTCCAAGGTATAAACACGTTCATCATCTTTCTATCAGATCGGAAGAGGACCACTGAGCCTCTTCTCCCACGTGTGTGATAGAACCCATGACTGCACTAGATTTATTACTTCACAGATCATTTGACTATCTGTGTTTCAATGAATTTAACACAGGAAGAAGGAAATATGCAGGAATTAGAGAATGGAGCTTGAGTACGGGCATCTGAGCTCTGGCTTCCCCAGTTTACTCTGATTTCAGGTGTCTTCCAAGCCTCCCTGAACCTGTTTATTCCTCTGTTAAGTGGGTAGAAGAACGGTGGCAAGCATTCACAGAGGTCATCTAGATAAAGCCACGAACCTGCAATGATGCAAACTGTTGCATTATTAAATAACACCCCAAACTCTGCTTCCCTGACTGAGGAGAGTCAGCCTAGAGGAGAGCAGCTGGAAGCGCAAGCCTTTTTAGTCAGATAAGAGAAGCAGGGGTCTTTTCAGTTGGGAGGAAAAGAGCACATCTGGGCACATTTTATTGAGCCATCTCAGTGGCTCCACAACCTACCTTTTCAGCCGCGAAGCCCCTGGTCAGCAGGCCGTGAATTTGGAAGAGCGTGTCCTCACCCACAGGGCAGTGATAGCGCCCCCCAGTGAGGGAGGCCAGATGTCTCAGGAAGTTAGTCTCGGCCCTGGAGGAAAGAACAGAGGTGCTGGCGCCAGGCCCACTGTCGCCGCCGCGGCAAGCTCCCTGTGAGCCCGCGGCCCATCGGGAACTCTCGGTGCCATGGAGGCCATGCCAGCATCACCGAGCCCCCTGTCCCAGCCAGTTTATGGGCAGTGGCAGCAGCTATTAATGCTGTGTGAACCGGGTTCAGCACGTTAGTGTCGCCATTTAGACCAGACTCCCTGAAAGCCGACGGCCAGCACGCTCTAGCCCCATTCCCTCACTGGACGTGTATTCAGTGCCTACTATGTGTTAGGCCTGGTGGGGACACAGTGTGATCTTTATGGAGCTCATGGTGTAGACAGAGACATAAAGGACAACCTAAGTAATCACATGTTGAATAATCACGATTATTGGCCAATAATATTTACTTTTTTTGTGCGAAGCAATTATATCGCTCTTGTCTAACACATTTTTCTATGGTGATGCTTTATAAAAAAATAACGTTAACAATGCGACTCTAAACTTTTCCCCCTAAATACTCATAAATGTGCTCCTAAGATTAAAGAGTGTACAAGGTGTGTGACTGCGGGAATAGGTGCAAACTCGTTTCCGTGCTGGAGGCAGTCGGGAGCCTGGGCCCCACTGATGGGTCAGTTAGGGGCAGAGAGAGGGGCTTTCTCTCTGGTGTGTTCCTGCCCGGACTCTCCCAATTTCTGACTCACGGGCCCTGGGCCCTGGAGAGACCAGGGTCTAATGTAGGTCCCTGGATGAGGCGAGTTCCTCAGGCCTTGCCCTCAGACACGCGGCTGTGGGAGCAGAACACACTCGGCCCGATTCCCACGGCCCACCTGCCCGAGCAGCTCAGGGAGATCGTGTGCAGTTTCACGTCTCGTTCCTCCGTGAGTCTTCGAACTTCACTTAGAATAAGGCTGCAGCTTGTGTCTGGCTTCCCGTCGGTCAGGAGGTACAGTCCTTCCACATCGTGAAAACTGAAAGCTTTCTGAAAGAGCGTGTAGGTGGCCCGGCTCAGGGGAGGCGCTAACCAGAAGGGCAAAAACCAAGTGCCTGCTGTCCCCAGGGAAAATGTCTCATTGGATCCCACTGACTCGTCTCTTAAGACTGACAGGCTCCCCTTTCAGCCCACCACTGACCAAGGAAGCTGCCAAGGTTTAAAAGAAAGAGCAGAGCCCACTTCCTGGCTGGTTAATCCCAGGCAAGTCACTTAACCTCTCTGAGCCTATAAAATGAGAGCAACGAAAATCCTTTTCTCACTGGGTTGTTGGGGAGATGAAATGATTTAACACTTAGTCAATTCTAAAGCAGCGTGCAGTATCTGTGTACGGGGTGATGGCATTTCTGTTTCATTACTGGGTCGCTCAGGGGTAGAACTTGCCAGTAAGGCTTGCAAGGTTGAGGTGCTCCCCTCAGCGTGCAGGCGGGTCACCCACTGCATGGCCTCGTGACACGCTGCATCCGTGGTCTCCACCAGAGCGTCCCGCCATGGCTGCAGATCCTCTGCAAAGCTGATCAGGTTAAAACTGGGGACGGGGAGAGAGATTGGTTAGGATGTGCCGGTCTATTCTGTGTCCGGAGGAAGTAACCTCGGGGGGGGGGTGCTGTTCATGCCCATAAGGGAGGACCCCGACAGGGAGCCCCAAGCTCCCTTGGGGAGACGGCCAGGAACCACCTGAGAAGGAGAAGATACACAGTGAAGATTCTGGATGCAGACTGGAGTAGATTTAAATACCCCTCAGCCACTTACTGATTACATGATCTCGGGCAAAGTATTTAACCGCAGTCCTAATGCCCTCATTTCCTTTTCTGAAAAGTGGGGATAAGAATAACCATGTCTCATAGGCTCATTATGAGGATTGAATGAAATCATGCCTGTAAAGTGCTCGGTAAATGTTTACTCTTTTTAATATCAAGGCAAGACTGAGTCCCAGCCTAGGTCCAGAGTCACCTGCTGTTCCCTTAGGGTCAACCCTCTGAGCACAGAGAACAAACAACCTACCCCCACCCCTTAGAAAATGAAGTTCAGCTGAAGTCTGCAATTCAAGGTCATGGGGTGGCCCCTGTGCTCTGCCTGTGACTGTCCCTGGGCCTGAGATGGATTTCTAAAAACTGCTTTACTTCTGCAGAAGAATGCAGTGTTCTTTCCTGCTCAAATAAGCTATTCAGTAAAGAATTCCAGAAACCGCCTGGCCCTTTGGAACTATGAGGAGGGAGTGCCCTAGGCCAGGGCCCCTGAACTCCCCTACCCATTGGAGCCTCCTGAACGCCCCCCGCCCCACCCCCCCTTACCTGTCACAGTGCTTCCGCAGCTGCTCCCAAATCAGCAGGACCAGCTCTGTCTTCACCTGCTGCAGGTGGGGGCCCATGGACCCTGAGGTGTCCAGCACAATGCACACTCGCTTCTCCAAAATGGCACCAAACAGTCTGCGGCTCCCTGCTCCGAGGTGGGGGGACAGGACAGGGACAGTGAGGGTGGCCCGTCCTGATGCTGCCTCCCCGTCTACCAAACACATGGTCTGGCCACACTTGCTGCCTGACGGGTCTGTGACCAGATGCCAACCCCCTGGGAGACGAGACGCCTTTGTGGTGTGGTCGGAGGGGTCAGCTGTCCTAGGGCAGAGCCGCCCGCTGGGCTGGGCTCCGGGACATCACGTTCGGCCATGGCGTTGCCTGTGATCACTTGCACGCGGCTGTAACCGCCCTGGACTTGAATTTCCTCATCCCTAAGGTTAAGCGATTGGACTCAGGGGCGTCACAGACTCATCTAGGGCTGAACAAGCCAGAGACAGGGACAGGGACGGAGGCAGAGTCCACTGATTGGGCCACAGAACTCAATGGAGCAGCCACTGTGCGCCTGGCACTGTGCCAAGTGCAAGGGCGAGTGACAGGAGGCCCTGCCTTCGTGCAGCTCAATGCCGGGTAAGGCGGGCAGATGCTACACACGGTTACCACTCTGCTGTGGGTTCTGACAGCATGGAGGGGCACCTACACGGGAGAACCTCAATTACAGGGGTGTGGGGTGGGGAGCAGGTGGGCTATGACTGCAGGACGCACGCAGTCAGGTGAGGAAAGAAGTGGGGTGTGGAGGGACCAGCCTGTGAGAGGCTCTGAGGAGGGAGAGGACAGCATGGGACGTTCGAGGGGCAAGAGACAAAGCTGGAGAGCCTGTACAGGACTGAGGATCTACACAAGGGAACAAGAGAGGCCGGGGCTTGCCCGGGGTCACCCAGGCTGGCAGGGACCGCCGGGACGCACACCCAGGTTCTCTGATCTCACTGTAGGACAACCGCTAACCACGGGCCCTCCACAGGCTTTGGAAAGTGGCGGTCACGGCCACACCCCACTGCCCAGGGACTGTTTACCAGATTCTCCTGCAGGCGACTGGCCCGGGGGACCTGGCAGAGGACCCGCAGGGATCTCAGAAAGGCTCCTGTGCTCCTTCCTGCAGACCCCGGAGCCCTGACTCCCTCCCTTCCAGTCCCCGCTGTCTGCGGCCTCTTGGACTGGACACTGAGACGCCTCCTAAGCCACCCTGCTCTGGGATGTCAGCCTGGCTCTCCTCAGCTCGCCCTGTCCACTCGCATCTCCCAGAGGGGCCTTGGTGCTCTCTGTAAAGAAGAATAGGGGGCCTGTCTCTGTCAGGACCCCCTCCTGGTTCTCTGGGGCCCAGTCAATGCTACATGAAGCCTGTCGAGGGTCGGTCCCTCAGCCACGTCCAGGGAGGCAGGTGTGGAGGACGACCCTGCAAAGCAGGCCTGGACTGGCATGGGTCCTCCCTGGAGCTCCCTGACCTCTGAACCCGGAAGTCACACGGTACCTGGACGACCCTCCTGGCCTAATCCCCGACCTGACAGTCCGTGAGTACCTGGCCCGGGCAGGACTAACCCTTCCACTCAAGCCCCTCCGCCCTCCAGGACAGCAGGCAGGCTCACCAGACAGCAGCCACTGCAGCCTGTGGACATAGCGTCTGATCACCTTCTGCAGGCACGTGATGTAGGCTTCGATTTCCCTGGGCGTCCAGTGAATATGTCTCACCGTCCCCTGGGTTAAGGCAAGTGAAGGCACATGTCCCCCATCAGCTATTTCTTCATACCCCCCACCCCCTAAAATAGTTTAGTCCACTGTGGTTCACAATTTCTAAAACACTGGTTACACACATGTTTTTGTTTGTTTAAAAGCATTTTGTATTATTATTATACTAGATGTATGGTTCTAGGAAGGAATGGGAGAATTGGGATGACAGTGTTGTGGCAAATGCAGTCACTGTAATCATAAAAAATACAGTATCCCTACACTGCACAAATTATATAAACGTCTACCCACTATACTGTAACTGAAAAAAATAATTAATTAAAAAGGAAACCACACACACACAAATCCAGAATCTCTAAACTAAAATAGAAAACTCTTCATGGTAGGATGCGAGGTCCATACATTTCACACTACAACATGACCCCCGATGGAGAGGAGGACACCAGGATAAAACTCCCGTAACATTTTTCTGGTGGATATCTTTGAATTTGGTGGCTATTTTCAGCTTTATCATTCCCTCATGTTGATAATGTATAAAAGGGCAAAGAGAGAAAATAGGGTCTTGTTTTTTTAAAAAAGCATGGTTAGATTTTCATTTTGGACTTGATATACTTGCTCCAAACACGAGCCCAAAGGAGAAAACAGAGAAACCCTTCAGCACCTGTTTCTGGTCGTCCTAACGGAGCCGTCAGCATCAGGACTGGGGGACGGGGTTCCTACTGGTGAGACGCCAGCCACTGTTTCTGAGTCTCACTCCTGTGAGCCCGTCTAAGCCCAGAGTGTGGTCTCAGACACCCCGAGGGGTTCACTTGTCTTCCAACAGGATTCTGCATCTCCTTGGCCCTGACACCAGCCCCACTCAGGGTTGGGGGGTGACAGTGAGCGGGAAGAAAGAAGCCCTGGTGTGTACATTTATGTGGAGTTATCAGCCTCAACTGTAGCTGAGAAGAAGCAAGAGATGAGAGGATAACAAAATTCCAACTCACATTGACCTCTACGGAGGGGAGGATGCTGCAGGTTTTGGCTGCCGCTGGCGTCCGTCCTGACTTCTGATGAGTGCAGTTGGGACCGATGTGTCTGGAGAGCTCCAGCTTCAGCTTTTTTAGCCCATAATTTGCTACCCACTTTAGAATAAAGGAAAGAACTGTTATCTTGAGTAAGTCAGGCTTAAGTGAACGACTGTCTAACTCATCCACTAAAATCTCCTGTTTGAAATGTGGGGTTCCTAGGTCCTCACTGAGAGCACCCATCCCATGCAGACCCCTTCCCTGGAGCCGGGGAGAGATGCACAAGAAAATGGGGAACAGGGGACAAAATGTATCGAGCTCCTGCTACTCCCTAGTCTGGTGGACATTGCTGCTTCCCCAACAACCACCTCAACCTTCTCCCACCAAATCTGGTTGGAAACCCTGACTGGTCTAAAGCTCATACTCTAAACCAATTAGGATAATTTCAGTCTCCGTGTCCCAACGACAGATACAACAATGGGTGGACTCCGAGCAGTGAGAGCACGGCATCCAGAACTGGCGTAATCAGAACCAAGCTCAGACTTTTATTGAGTGGTTGTGGGAAGAAAGACCTTCTATGTGGATATGAACAAGGGGAATTCCTGTTGCTTAAAACCAAAAGGATCTGACACCACTAAGTACTTTACACAAGTCATCAACCAGTCATCAATCCTGTATATAGGTATAACTTTCTTCACTTTACAAATGAGGCCGCTGAGACTGACTAAGCTAAAGGACTTGCCCACGGTCACCCAGCTAGGAAGTGGCAGACCCAGGTTTCGAACCGAGGTATATTTAATCCTTCTCCCACTTGCCACTTTAGGCAGTCGTGCTAAGCAGGCTTTTCCTCACTTCCAAGGATGCCCACCCTCCTAGAAGTAACGGTTGGTGGAAGGAATTATTGCCTAGGGGGCGTGCCCACACTTAAATACCTCTTGGCTTGAGCAGACTGTATCCTTTCTGGGCAACTCCACAGGAGAGCTGGTCCTTCGTATGCACCTTCCTCGCGGGTACTTCTTGTACACCGAGCCTGGGAGAAACAGAGTGAGGTTCCCTTCAGCATCCCTCTTCCCTGCCCTTCCCTCCCCGCACTGCTCCCTTTCTGGGTCCATTTCTGGGTCAATCAAGTCAGTTCTAAAATTCCTTCTGTGCAATTTGCTGAGAGGCGGAAAGGGAAGCTGTTCGGTGGATCCAGGGAGGTGTGCTGGCCTGTCTTCTCCACACCCCGGTGTCTTGTTACTGGGGTCTCATCACCGCTGCCCCCCACTCAGCCTCCGAGCCCAAGACACTGCCCCTAGTGGACAGAGCGGGAGTGCTGGCCCCAGGGACCTCCGGGGCCCCTTCAATATCGACCCTTCTCATTGTCTTGGCAGGGACAAGATTTGTCATGTCCATTTCCCTGGCCTGGAGACCTGAGTGGTGTGAGGGTAGGCCTGCCGCCCATGCCCGGGACAGCTGGCGGGGTGTCCTTCCCACAGGGCCTGCTGACCTGACAGTGCCCATGGGGCGGGGGCGGGGGGTGTACAGACATCTGGGTATCCTCCAGCTTACCCACGTTATTTCCGATCTCTGTGTAAAACAGGGAGAGAGATGGCTCTGCCGCCTTCAGGTTGGACTTCCTCCTCCGGTCTGCCGTTGCCGCTTTGCATGGCTGGGCTGCAGCTAGAGGACATCGGCCTGTTGACTGGAGTAAGGGCTCTCCATGCCCCGGCCCATTTATCTTCACAGCCCCCAGTGTACAGGGGAGGTGAATGGACTCTGCGTCGGTAAGAATATCCCTGCCGTCTCCAGAACTCTGCTCGGAATCACCCCACTACGTCTCTGATGTCAGAAGTAAGATGCGTGGTCTTAGGTTCTCGGAGCGAGTACTTTTATAAACCTACCAGCCCTGTGACCACCAGCTGGCACTGGTCGTTATTCTTAGCCGCTCTGAGCCTGTAAAATGGGGAACTAACATGTGACCTGCCACATAGAATTGATTGTTATAAGCCTTAAATAGGACGATCTCAGCAGACGGGCTGGCGCGTGATCAATACCCATGATCACTGCTTGTTCCCTAACGATCACTGTCCCCGGCTCAGCCATGCCTGTCCCCCCACCCGCGGCAGCCATGCCTCACCTGGTGGAATGCCCACTTTGCCAGTGAGTGGACGCCACATCAGGGCTTTCAAGGGGGTCCGCTCTCTGTCAGGGTCTTCTCTAATGCTCTAGAAAACAGGCAGTCTGTCCCACCAAGGCCTGTTCTCTGTGGCAGGCGCACCCCAACCCCCCAGCCCCCCGTCTTCCCAGCCCCACTCTGTCCCTTACAACCTTTGCAGGGAGGGGCCTAAGGGAGTAGGTGCCTTAGACATGTCTGCCTCATCTCCTGCCACGGTTCAGAAGGGCCTCTGGCTTTTGAGGTGAAAATGCGTGTGTGTGTGCACGTGTGTGTATGTGTGTATTTGCCAGAGCTTTCTTCCCCAGTTTCCCTCTCCTCTTCCTACTGGACGGATTTCTGGGTCTCCAGCATGACAGGCAACCATTCAGGTAACTGTGCCTTACTGGGCACCTCCTTTTGAAGGGAGGGGTTCCTTCATTACTGGGCACAGCTGGAATGTGGCAACAGTTAGTCCCCCGGGGTCCTGGGCCAGCTGAGACCTCCAGGTGGGCTGCTGCCACTCCAGGGGGCCCGAGAGGCCTTGGCATGGCCTAAGCCCCACCCTGAGTCAGCTCAGGCCATCCTGAAGGCCCCAGAGGCAGATCCTGCATTTCTGGGGTTTCGCCTCAGAATTTGGGGAGGCAGGAGAGGGCGACGTCTCCAGGCTAGCTCCTGACTCCTGGAGAAGTTCTCTGAGCGAGGACATTGCCTGTGCAGACAGCGCCTCCCGGAGAGGAAGCCCCCTGGGTGGGACACACTGTTTGGGACAGATATCCTGCATCTGAAACATGCTGTGTTCACAAGGGGGGTCAGTTTGTGATCTGCTGAAGGGCTCACACATTTCTTTGCGTCTTCTGCTCACAGGCACTGTGGTCTGGGATCTTCCCCAGTAACAGCTCTAGAAGGCCCTCTGATTGCTGAGGTGGGCACTGAACGCACGACAGATCTGACAGGCTGTGCATGGGCTAGACCCCACCCTTCGGCTCCTGTGGGGCACCTGCTAGGCCTCGAGCAGCAGCAGCAGGAGCCCATTAGATACCCTAACACCCCCATTCCTCTGCCCCTGTGTAACCCTCCAAGATAAGTCCTCCTGCCTTGCCATACAGCCACGGGGTGGGGGGGGCAGTGTCAATTCTACGGGGTCCTTAGGACCTAGCTAGGGAACAAAGCTGGGAGAGCCAGATAGAGCCAAAGGTGGGCAGTGAGAAAATAGGGGTGCCCCCAGAGCTGAGGAGCAGGTCCCCCAGTGGTGTTCCTCCCCCCGGAGGCCAGGGCTGGAGGCTCCTATGGGACACTCACCACTGAGGACCCTCTCCCACCCCTGCTGGCTCCAGGGCCTGCAGGCCTGGCCAGGCCACTGCAAGATCTAGGAAAGACCAGGAGACAGAGTGGAAACAAAATCCTCTGAGTGTTATTAGGGAGCGGGAGTCAAACCATTCTGGCGGCAGAGCGGGGCGTGGGCGTGGAAGGACAGAGCTTCCTGGGCTGACTTCTTTGCTTGGGCATCTTTGGCTTTTCTTTCGGGAGGGCTGTGCTTTCCAGGTCTTTTCTTGACTGGTTCTTCAGGGAGGACATTAGTAAAGCACACTGCAACAGGATTGGGGGGGTTACACACACATTGTAACAGGATTGGGGGGTTACACACACACACACACACGGCAGGAGATGGGGTCCACTAGTGTCCCTGGACTCCTCTTTCTGCCCCTAGAGGCAGAGAGCACTGAGGAGCAATCTTACCAGTAAGCACCACTGATGGAGGACCTGGGTGCACAAGGCCCTGGGCTAGTTCACGCCTCGGCGTCTCAAACCCTCATGCCAACCATGCTGGTCAGGCAAGTGCTATTTTATCCCCATTTTACAGATGAGGAAACCAAAGCTCTGCGAGTTTATGGGACTTGCCCAAGGCCACACTACAGTATGCAGAGGACTTTCAAGTTACACCCAGACGGGTCTGGTGCTAAACCCAGTGCTCCTTCCAGCTGTGGAGGCGGCAGCCACATACACCGGTCAGCTCAGTGCCCAGGGCGGCAGGACAGTGGTGCGATACTTGCTGCCTTGGCCCACACATATTGCAGCAGCTGCGAAGGTTCTCTAGTAATTACTCTCAACCAAAGGGGATAGCATTTGAACGTAAATAACATCCCAGGCGGGGTAGAGTAACCCATCAGTGCCCGTTAACATCTGGTGAATGAGTTTATCGATGAGGGAGCTGGACTAATGTGTAACTAAGGAGAAGGGGTTAAAAAAAGCAGCAAAGAGGGGCCCTTTCAGAGAGGACAGCTGAGGCACATCTCAGGGAGCCACAGATGGAAAGACTGTGAAGATGTGGCCCTGCCCTCCCAGGAGCTCACATGTGTGGTCCTGCAGACGGCGATATTCAGGGATGAGTCCGGCTGAGGCTTCTTCACAGGCTCCTCCCGCCTGCCCTCCTTGACTATGGCCACCTACCTGATCTCTGTCCATCCCCTGGCGTGACTGCCCCAGCCCTTATCATTTCCCACGTGTTATCTCACAGGGCCCACAAACTCACCTTTGCCCCAGGCCCACCCTCCTGCACCCACCACGCTCCTCCTCGTTCTCTCTCGGTCAGTGGCACTATGGTCCACCAGGCTCCAGCGAGGAACCTGGGAACGACTCTCAGATTTCTTTGTCTCTCTCCCCCATACATTCAATCAGCCACAAGTCTGGTCAATTCTTCCCTAAGTGTTGTCAGGTCCACTCCCTGATTTCCCTTCTCTTTGCTCCTGACATGATCTGACCCCTTTCTACCTCTCCCATCTCACCTTGAGCTACTCAGCAACCTTTTCTGAGGAAGTGACATTTGAGCGAGTCTTGAGTAATAAGGAGCAATCCATGGACGATCTGGGAGGGGAACGGCAGGCGGAGGAAAGAACAGGTGCAAAGCCCCTGAGTTTGGGAATGAGATCGATGGGACTCAAAGGAGGCCAGACCGTGTATCACACACACAGCCCTGATGGCGAACAGGAAACCTGCACGTTGCGTCTGAAGCCTTGGGGGTCAGTGGGTCAGGACATGAGGAGGGAAGCTGATGTGCAATAAGTCATGTCACCCAAAGGATGGTCAAGTCTGAACCCCTGGAACTTGTGAAAGTGACTTTACTTAGAAAGAGAGTCTTTGTCGACGGCATTAAGAGGCCAGTTAGTGAAGCCACGAAGGAGAAAGTTGGGCCCTTACTCTAATACGATGGGTACCCCCATAAGAGGAGAAGAGACAGACACACACAGGGGGAGCTGCTATGTAAAGATGGAAATAGAGATTGCAGCTGTGCTGCCACAAGCTAACCAAACTTCAGTCACATTCCTCTGACCCTCTTCTCTATTAGGGCTTTAATGTTGGCCTGCCCAAGCCAGTTTTAGCAAAGATTCCTCCTAAGTCGGTTTAGGGAGAATCCTCCACTCTTCATATGTGATCAAGATCTCCCCCCACCCCCATGTCTATTTAGGTCCTTGGCCTGCCTTCAACAAGACTGCCCCATACTTGAAAACGAGTCCAGTTTCTCTCACTCTTTTCCGTCCACGAGCCTGTCACTGCTCACTGGCTATCCATCTGTCCAAGCTGCCTGTGTTTGGAGGGGAGGTCACTCTCTCTCTCCTATTGCAGTAGTCTTGAATAAAGTCTTCCTTGCCATTGCTAACAAGCATCCAGTGCATTTTTTTTTCTTTAACACTGTCACCACCTGAAGCTAGAAAGGGATTCTACCCAGAGTCTTCAGAGGAAACATGGCCCTTTTGACACCTTGTCTTCAGACGTCTAGCCTCTGAAACAGTGAGAGAACAAATGTCTGTTGTTTTAAGCCAACTCATTTGTGGCACTCCGTAGGGCAGCCCAGGAATAACACAGGAGACAGTGCCGTCAGTTGCCCCACCCCCAAGGCATACCTTTTGGGAGTAGTTGAGAGCCTTTTCCATCTCAGACACGATGGCGTTGATTTCGTCACTTTCATAAATGCCTGGAAACAAAGCACATCGTGAGCATGAGGGAGGGGAGTAGCTACGGCCTAGTGTCTGTGCCTGTACACAGGACGTGTGGAGGTGACCCGAGCCCGAGGAGCAGCGTGGGGTGTCAATTGGCTGAGCTGAGCTAACCAGCCCCCAACCACACAGTGCAGTGGTGGTCCCAGTGAGGTCCCCCACAGTGGGGCTGGCCTTGCGCCCCAGTGCCATGGCACCTA
Organism: Rhinolophus ferrumequinum; assembly: GCF_004115265.2. NCBI lineage: Eukaryota > Metazoa > Chordata > Mammalia > Chiroptera > Rhinolophidae > Rhinolophus > Rhinolophus ferrumequinum. The sequence goes on along the minus strand of NW_022680357.1, from coordinate 16,673,731 downwards.
GCCACGAGCTCTCACCCACAGGAGGAGGAGGTTAGCAGCAAAGGTCCTGCTATTCCAGTGAAATAAAAAGACCCACGTGGGACTAAAATGGCTAATGTTACCCAAAACAAAACCCCATAAAATAGCTAATGTCTGTAGTGACTACTGTATGACTAAGAAGGCAGACTCTTAAGTTGACCTGCCTGGGTTCAAATCCTGGTTCCACCACTTACTACCTGTGTGCTTTTGGGCTGCATCTCAGCTTCCCCATCTGCAAAATGGGGGTAATACTAACCCACCTCATAGGATGACTATGAGGAATGAATCATAATATACGTAAAATGCTTAGAACCGTGTCTGGCATATAATCATTGTTTTGTAAGTGTTTGGTATTATCGGCGATCACCAATAATAGCTTACATGTACATGCCCAACACTTTTCATGGGAAAAAGGGCCCCACAGTCCCAGCCCCAGCTGGAACTAACTTTGTAACTTTGTAACATCTCATGTTCCTGGGCGTCCTTTCCTCATCTGTAAATCAGAAGTTTGGGACGCACTTGTGTGTGTGTCCCAAGCCTTGTCCCCTCCTGCATCATGTCGTGACTTTGCCTTATCTACATGCCACCAACACCATTCATTTACATTTTTAATCAATTCACTTTCATTTACTTTAAAGTAGAGATATTACTGAGCTATCGCCAACACATAACATTATATTAATTTTAGGTGTACTACACAATGACTCGGTATTTGTATGTAGAGTTGACCCTTGATCAACACAGGTTTGAACTGCATGGGTTCACTTATACACATAGTTTTTTCAATCAATACCGTCAATGTATTTTTCTCTTCCTTATGATTTTCTTAATATTTTCTTTTCTCTAGCTTACTTTATTGTAAGAATATAGTATATAATACATACAACTTACAAAATATATATTACATATATGTTATCAGTAAGGCTTCCGTCAATAGTAGCCTACTAGTAGTTAAGTTTTGGGGGAGCCAAAAGTTATATGTGGGGGGCGGCCGGTCAGCTCAGTTGGTTAGAGCGCGGTGCTCTTAACAACAAGGTTGCTGGTTCGATCCCCACGTGGGCCAATGTGAGCTGCGCCCTCCACAACTAGATTAAAACAACTCCTTGACTTGGAGCTGATGGGTCCTGGAAAAACACACTTAAAATAAATGAAAGTTTAAAAAAAATTTTTCCTTTAAAAAAAAGAGTTATATGTGGATTTTCGACTGCACAGGTGTGGGGGTTGGGCGCCTCTAATTCCTGCCTCATTCAAAGGTCAACTGTATTGAGAAATGATCACCACAAAAAGTCTTTAAAAAGTGCATCTTTAAAAAAGTGCATCTTTAAAAAAGTTATGTCACTGCCGACAATGAAAAACTAGCATTTTTTTAAATGAAATGTTAAAATGAGACTATAACTACAGTTTAAGGGAGGAAAAAAGTTTCCTTCCTGTCTAGATTCTCTGGCTGTGGCCTTGGAAGTTAAACTGACAAAAGACAGATGAACAAGGGAAAAACAGTTTCTGAATGAGAGCTGTAGGCATACCTGAGGAGAAACTCAGTGAGGAGTGGAACTGGGGCTTACACAGCCTAAGAACAATGCATTCGTACACGAGCAGTCAGTAACCACAGGATGGCCGCGGGGATACGAAAGTCAATTTGGGGAATGTAATCAATAATGTTGTAAAGGTTTTGTAGGGTTCCGATGGACACTTGTCTCGTTAGGGAGACCACCTCAGGGATGATGTAGATGCCTGACCACTGCACTGTACACCTGACGCTGAAGCTGAACAATAATGAATGTCAACTACAAGTTTATATAGATATATATATAGTTACAAGAAGCAGAGTACAGCATTAGGAATAAAGACAGAGGAAATGTAATGGCTGTGTGTGATGTCAGAGGGGTAGCGGATAGGGGGAGAGGGTTGTCACTAGGAGAGGGATATAAATGATAAATGTCTAACTATTACATTGTTTTGTGCACCTGAAACTAATAAAAAAACGTTAAAAAAAAAGTAACAAGACAATGGAAAGGGGTTGGGCTTTTAGAGGCAGGGAACTGTGGGAGGTAAATATGTCGGGGGAAATTGATGGAAGACAATGCTTGTTTTGGTAAGGTTTGTTCTGTGGATCCCTCTTGGTGCCTTCTGGGCTGATGAGAATCTAGATTTATCTCAGGTGTTTAAGAGTCTAAGAGCCATTCTCCTCTTCCTGGCACAGGAGAAGGAGGCCCCTTTACAAACGTAAATTTATGTCCTGCTCTTAGGTAATTGGGAGCGGGGTGCAGAGAGATTTTTGGCTTCTGCTGTTTCTCAATTGTCTTCAGCTCAAAATAATTCTTATGCCCAAGTGGCACGTTTTGGGGTGGCATTAACTGATTCCCCTATAACTATCACAATAAAAACAAATCTGTTGCTCTGAGTTCCGTGTACAACTGTCTTGCCAACCACCTGTTACAAACATTCCCCCTTTTGGGACATACTCAGCTAAGGGACCTTACGGCCCCGCCAGCTCTGATGTTCTTGAGCATTTTACAGTAGTTTTTACTTTTCTTCTTTTACTTAAAAAACTGTGATCAAATATACATAACATAAAATGTACCGTTTTTACCATTTTTACGTGTACGGTTCAGTGTCTTTAAGAACATTCACATTGCTGTACAGCCGTCACCACCGTCCCCCTGCAGTGAACATGTACTGAGTATGAGAACATGCCGCTTTTCTGGAATACGTCTATGGCACAGGGAGCTATGTTGATACCGAAGACAAGTGGAAAGAAAGAGGAGGAGGAACCACCACCACTCACGCACCTGTGTCTCCAAACCAGTGGAAGCGGCCACCCACAGCCCGGGTCACCTCCCGGTAGGCACTGGCCGTGTCGGTGCGGCTGGCGTAGCAGGCAGGGGGTGTGGCGTCCATCTGGGGCTCACCCACGTAGAAGAGACACACGTTCAGCTGGAGGTCGCAGCCCCCACAGGCCTGGGCCATGTAGGCGCTGAGCATGGGCTGTGTGGGGGGGGAGGGCTCCTGAAGCTGCTGGTCTCCCAGCAGCAGCCTGACCAGCTTTCCTGAGGGCCTCCTGTGTGCCCGGTCTAGAACTTGGCACTGAGCATAGAAACACTCACATGCTGGGTCTCAATTTCTCTATCTTAAGAGGGTATGGCTGCGGAGCCGGTGACCCCAAGTGTTACACCCTGGTTACAACCATCAGTATCCCCTGGGAACCTGTCAGGACTGCAGACTCTCAGGCCCCAGGCCAGACTCTCAGAACCAGGATCTGCATCTAAACAACACCCCCCTGTCCCCCGTGATTCTCCTACACATAAAGCCCAGGTTGGAAAATCACACTGGAGAAACAGTTGCTAGGATCCACCTAAGGGAAGGTGTGGGGTCTCAAAGGAGGGGGACGCCCCGGAGGCAGCCTACCCACCATGTCCTGGTCGGAGACGCCCCCGGTGAAGAGGTAGATGCCCTGAGACTGGTGTCTGTCTTTGCCCTTGAAGTCCACTTCCACAGCCTTGCGCAGGGCGCTGAGGACGTTTCTGCTGCCCCAACAGTGCAGGCCCAGGGCCCACCTGGGAGGCAGGGAAGGTCATGCTGAGGGGGCCAAAGGGAGAGGCAGGGCTGGACGGGGATGCTTTCCGATTCATGCCCACGTCTGCCGGAGGGCAGGGGTTCTAGAGCTACTCCCGGCGGAGATGGCAGAGCAGACAGCACCACCCAGGCTGCCCTGACCCAGCAGGTGCAGCCTCTACCCGTCACCTACCGCCAGGCGCTCTGTAAGTTGTCCTGGCTCACAGGAACCATCTCAGGCTGCCAGCTCTCAATGGTGCCTCCAAACCTGGGCGGGAAGAAAAGGGGGCTGTTCTTCAGGAGGAGATGGGTCCAGCCTGTGCCCAGCTTGGAGCTCCCCAGGCTCTCGGGGGGCAAATTCTGATGATACCCCTAAAGCGTTAGGGTGTCACTGGTCCAGGCCAGCCACGAGATTTCCTTGCCGGTCCTGATGTGTCTGTCCCAGTTCATCCGCTGTGCGGGCGGAGCTGGGGTTCTGTCCAGACACAGGCAGCACCAGATTAGGCCACACTTCCTTCCTGGAGTGTTGACAGTGAGTGACTCTTATTGTTCCTGTGAACCGCCCCACCCCGCAAGGGAGTCATTTCTTCCTTTTTAACCTCCCCTAGCACCGTCTGATGCTTACAACTCATTTTTCACTCTGTCTACAGTTTGTTTGTTTTAAATGCACCATCTCATCTTTCCTATGTGACAGGATTTAAATCCCCGAGAAGAGGACTTATCTCCTTTCTCAAAGGAAAGGTGACCCCTCTTTGGTTCTGGGTTTATTCCTCCACCTGAGTTCTTGACTTCATCATGGCCGATGTCTTCTGAGACCTGCCTTACCTGGCACTGTATCTCCCTCTCACCGCATATCCATACGGACCCAAGGGTCCCCCAAGGTTCTGTAGTACCTCACACCTCGGTGCCTCTGCTTGTTACGTGTCTCTGCACCTGGAATGCCCTTCCTCTCCGCGGTCCCATCACTACCAGGTGCTCGGCAAACAACTACCCATAGGCACGACTCAGCTAATCGGTCGCTTCCTCCACGAAGATTTCCTGACCCCTCTGCCCAGGTGGAATGGATTGACCCTGCCTTTGATCCTTCAAAGCCCCGTATGCTGCCTTCCAGCGATTTCTACAGAAAACACGTATTTCTTAACATACCTGCCTCGCACTATTAGGCTGTAAGATCCTTGAGGACAGCTTTTGTGCTTTAACTTCTGTATCCCTAATGCCTACTACAGTGACTGGTACAGGGTGGACTTTCAGTAAGTTTGTCGAGAGAATGAATGGATAGATGGATGGATGGAAAAACACTGCCTAAAATGTTTCTCTAAGCATTTATTTTTATAGACTTTGTTAGGAAAAGATTAGGCTCTGGCAGAGAATAAGATATAATATTAACTGCTGACTTAATAGGTTTAGAACTCTCCCTATTAGATGTGGAGTTGTGTAAAAATGTATAGTTCAAGTGGTTTCCTTTTCTCTTTCTTCCCTAATTAGTTAAAATGGTATGCAATTAATAAATATGCACAAAACTATACACAGTTACATTACATGTAACTATGTATACTTAAACTATGTACAATATATAATTTAAATAATTATATATATCATTTAAATATGTAGTTATGTATAGTTAAAAATATATAAATATATTATATATAAAACATTTAAAATTTAAACGTCTATAATTACTTCTGTATAAAATATATAATTTAAATATATTATATTGTTACATTTAAATATATGTAGTTATCTATAAAAAACCTATATAATTTAATTAGACATAGCCACACATAAAAGTAAAATTTAGAACTGGAATCCTACATGAAATACTGTGCCTTGTTAGACCTGAGCTGGGAACTAAGACCGGGGCCTGCCCAGGGGCCCTTCTTTTTCTCGCTCGTGTTTATCAGCTTGGAAGCCAAATGGGGCAGTGGGCGGAGTTACTTTATCCTGGCTGATCAGGCAGTGTGTTTTGGGGCCACTTATCACCTTCGCCCCAGTGGGACTGTCCTGCAACCATTTAATTATTCAATGCTCCAAACAAGATCATTGGACTCAGATAAACTGACGGCCATCCTACGATGCTGGGTGCTGCTAACATCTGGCGGCCGGCTGCCCGCCGAAGCCTCGCCCAGCGGTGGCGGCACCTGCCCTCCCCCCACGGGGAACCCAGAGCGTACGCGATGACGTTGAAAGCGTCCTTGTTGGCCAGCTGCTCCTCCAGCAGCAGCCGCAGGGAGTGCTGGATATGAATAATGTACGTGGAACTGGTCGCAGAGATATCGAGCAGTATAACCACCCTAAAAAGAAACACAAGCTTTAAGAGGAGAACCGAATCTCTCAGATAGTGTTCATTTTGTTCCATTTTACTATTTAAAGTTTTTTCCAGGGGAACTTTACATGCCAGATTCACAGCTGGCCAAAATCTTCTCTGCGGTTTGAGGTCAACAGAGGTGGGTTTACAACAGTAGACTAAGGGGGTCGTGGAGCCCTCTCCCAGGAGGTCCGGACATACAATGAAGCCTCATGCTGGAGATGTTTAAGGGGCGAGGCCCGCGTGTAATGATTTTCCTATACATCCTTGTTTTGAAGCACTGGCATTCACTATTATCACAGGTTTGGGTCTTTAAAGGAAAAACAGCAACAAGGTAAGCAAGTTAGATGCGGAATCACTCCTATTTGGGCCACTGGGGAAACGTTTGCATCTTTTTTGTTTCCTCTGTTTTAAGGTCTCTCATCCCACTCAAATCTTATATTGCCCCCTCCTCCCTCCAGTCTCATTTTGAGACAACTCTGGATAGCAGAAGAAAATGCACTGGATTCAGTCAGCAGGCCGTGGTTTAAGTTCCACTTCCTGGATGGCTGTAGGCAAGTCACAAAACCTCTCTGGTCCTTCGTATATGTAACTATCGACTATTTCTAATAAGAGTCGTCCTAGGGTTGCATTAGGAATGAAGGATAAAATAGGTGCGTAGTATAAAAAAGTATACTACTTTATAAGGGTAACAGACCAAATAAGGTATGGAGTGAAACTAACGGCTATAATGGGTCCCCCATGTTTCTCTTCCTCAGCATCCACGACCTCCTCTGGCAGCAGCACCCTGATTTTCCTTGGGAAAACACCTCTGCCTCTCTCAGTCCACTTGTTTTGGGTGGAACTGACCCTGAAAGTGGGCCTCTGACCCTCGGCAATCAGAGCACCAGGCTACACTGGCGAGGCTGAGGAGCTCAGGGGTGCGCCCAGGCCCCAAGCTCTGGGAGTGCCAAACTGCTCGAAAGTCAGCTGGGAGCCTCAGGGGGTCACCTTGCCACCTGGAGGGGAAAGCCTGCCTGAAAACAGAGCCAACAGCGAAGAAAGCAGAGCTGAGAGATGGGGGCTGAAGGACAGCTGACAGGCACCAGCCTCTGGATCGCGCCAGGCCTGACGACAGCTATCCAGTCCGTTCTGGAATTGTCAGTTACCTTAACCAGACATCCCTGTTTCGTTGAAGCCACTTTGCATTTAGTTTCTGTTGCTTCTTACCTGAAAGAATCCTGAGTAACACAACGACAGTATTACTGGTGTTGATGATGACGGTGGTGACTTTTTCTCGCAGGGCTTCTGCTGAGTGCCTGCCGTTGCCTTAATCTAAGCGACAGCTTCTCATGCTCCCAGCAGGGCATCCAGGAGTTGGCTGAGTGCCGTGTCATACACCAAACCCAAGAGGGGCAAGAACACTGCTTGGGGGAGGTACCTTTTTTCGCAGACGGTGCCCCAGATTCTTCTGCTGGCCAAGGAGAGCCACTCAATCCGCCTCTCATACGTCCGCAGAGCTCTGCCCAGCTGTTTCTGCAAACCCATGGGCCCCACAGAGCGAGAAACAGCACAGAGAGGGGTGGATTAGGGGTCTGTGAGGGCAGGGGTATAACCCGAATTGGCTTCTGGGAGTGGCGTGTCGAGGCCATGGGCATCCAGGCAGTATATACCTCCCACTAAACCATGGGGGAGTCTGCCCCAAGAGCAGGCAGGGAAGAGCAAAGTATTCCACTGCCCCGTATGGGGGAGGAGGTAGGTCGAGGCAAAGCATCAGAGGCTTTTGCTTAAGGCATCCAGGTCCCTCCCTGGGGCAGGGGTGGAAAAGCTCCAGAGGTGCCTGTGGGTGGGACCACAGTGTCTTTATGACAGTGCCACCAATGGCTTGCCGTCTCCACGTTGCCTGGTGCCGTCCTCCCACTCTCCCTTCCCGTACCCCACATTCTGACGGGTCAGACCCATCACTGACCTGGTACTCGTAGAGGAAGGGCGGGTCCACGTGAATATTCTTCACTGTCCCATCATGCCATTGAAATTGTACCATTGCCTTCTGCACTCGGGTGGCCAGGAGAGGGAGCACATGTGGGGAAGGATTTGAAGTTTAATTTGGGCGCTGGGCTCTCGGAGTCAGATGTGCGAGAGGGAACTGGGCTCTGGCCACACCTCCCCCCCACCAGGTCACTGCCTTGTCAGGAGCTGGTGGCAGAGGGCGCTCAGGACAATGGTCCCCTCCATGAGCCCCGCCTGACGCACGTCAGGCAGCCATTTGGGGAGGCTCTTCTGAACACTGGAGTCCTCATTAGGAGATACCGCTGGAGGTTTACGTAACAGCAGAGTCAGAGGCCTTAAAACATACTGGCCATGGGTCTTAGGTTCGGGAACCCAGATGGCCTTCATGGACTCTCAAAATCAAATCTGTTCATCGTGTTCTTTCATCCCCACCAAGTTGTCATAGCCATGTCCCTAACGCTCCCTCTGTCCCCCGAGTCATCCTATAGCTGAAGTCTGTACAGATACAGTGAGGACACAGAGAGAGCGTGTTCTGAGTGGGGTGGAGGACGCCTTCCTGGTGAGCGTGACTGTGGCACTAGATTTACTCCCTCCTGCCTCGTCTCCCAAGCTTCACTGTCAGATGGGCACGAAGCCTGCAGCCCACCCCAGGCCGCCAGGCTCTGCCTACGACTCTTATGTCCTGAACATTAAGAAGAAGGGAAATGCCAGCAAGGAGCTCCCCTGCAAGGGGACAGAACCCGGAGTCTGCGTTACCTTGTGGATGGTTGACGAGACCGTTTTCTGGAGGATAGGCACAAATTCCTCCACGGGAGGGAATGCGTTGGGGGCCAGAACCTGATAAAGGCTGAGCTTCTTGGCTGTAAAAACCAAGTGGGGTTTGAGGCACCACTCATGGAGCCCCAGGGGGTTCATGCCTTTCGCCAGTGACCTGAGTCCTGAGTCCTGCCCTCTTTGGGGGTTTACCTCTTAGGCCATTAACCTTGAGCCATTCAGCAGAAGTTTTCTCCAGGTTTGGGAACTCAATTGTGAGGGGAGCTTCATGCTTTGGAGGTTTAGGCAAGAGACTTGTGGGTGATCCTTTGGCAATCTCTGTGGAAATCTAATGAAAGTGAAAAATCCTCATTACATAGTCATATTTTAGAGCTGCAAATGCCTCAGTCTCCCACACCTACCCAGTTCCCCGACAGGGGAATGCTTTAATAATCTTAAAACATTACCTGGTATATTAAAGGCAGTTTTGCCTTCCTTTTCCATCATTCCCATCCCTTTCTCTGGAGGTTTCTAGAGTTTCCAGGGGAAGAGGGAGATGTCCCCAGGAACTCGCTTCCGCTTTCATTTGCCTACCTTCCTGTCGTCTGCCCCACCCTTACCAGTGAGACCAGCACCTTGGACTCCAAGGTGACACGTGGCCCCTCCCAGGCTCAAAACACAAGGCTTGGGGGAACTCAAAAGTAACTCCAGCACCAAATCATTTCCGGAGCCCTCCTCTAGCCCCACCCATCCCAGCCCACATTTATAAACTGAAAACCTGAGGTTCTGACAGGTTAAATCACACAGCTCGTGCAGCAGTAAAACAGAACAGCCATTCCCAAAATTCAGACATCTGAGCACCCCCTTCATGAATTTTGCTGTATCTGAGGACCACTACACTGTTATTAATATATTTTTCTCAGAAAACATGTAACATTAAAGCTTTTTAATATTCAACTGATTTAGTTTTAAAAATTTTAACTTTAGAAAGATCTATCATTACCATATGAGCTCATTTTAAATATAACATTTTAAAAACTATTAATGTGTATATCACCAGACAGTCACCTTGCAAACCACAAGTAGTATATGCCTCTCACTTAGGGAAACTCCTGGCCTCAGGTTTTGGCCTCAGACAGACCTGGTTTCAATTCAGACCCAATTGATTTCTAGCGCTGTGATCTCAGGCAAACTATTTAACCGCTTAACTTCAGTTTGCACATCTGTAAAATGGGGTTAATAATATACGTACCGCAGACTGTTGTTGCAGACAAAATAAGATACTCAGAGAATGAAGCATTGTGCCTACGGTAATACTGAGCACAGAGCAAATGAAAACTATCACAACACTAATCGTCACTGTCATTACGTAGAATCAGTAGAGGAGCTGAACTAAAGTTGAAGACACCAGTCTATGCGCCTTGTTTCTTTCACAAATGCAGCCCCAGTTCTCTTCTGTCCACAGCTAAGTTTTCTGTGCGGCCTACACAGCATGTAGCTTTTATGGTGCTTGTTATGCTGCCGGTGTTAAATTAACCCTCACAAGCAGGGGCGTTTGCCTTGAATGAGGGGCTCTGCGGGGAAAGCCACCTCCTAGACAGCCTACTCTGTGTGGTTGAGGTTTTCATCATTCTCCAAATTGGGCAGGAGGGAAGGGGGCGTGTGGAGGTGGGAGGAGCCTGCCCGCCTTTCTCCGAAATACAGTTTTCAGGTAGAAAGTCTACCAGGACCTTCTGGCACAATGGGAGGCCGGCCCAGCCCACCCAGCTCTGAGAGATGGGGTACAGCAGAGGGCAGGGCTTTTCCTTGTTTCACTTTCAGAAGTAGGAGCTCCGCAGCCCCGCCCTCTGAGTGACAGGTGACAAAGGAGAATGGAGTGAGTCTAGCTGAGTGCCTCCAGGAGAAGGTCCCAAAAGCTTTGCTCACACCACCTACCTCCTTCATCAGGCCGGTGAGCTCCGGGCACGGGGCGCTGTGGCGCAGGGCTTGGACGTGGCCCATGAGGTTCTGGGCCTTTTGGATTTCGGCCAGGAGCTGGTCCACATCCCGGCTGGTATAGATCTGGGGACAGTGGGAGCAATCAGTCCTCCAGAAGGCACTTAGCTACCGGCTGCAGCCAAGCCAGGAAAAGGCAAACAGCCACGTCAGTTCCTAAAGCTGAGTGGCAGACGCTTTAAAACAGACGTTAGGAAATGGGGTGCATGGCGGCACAGATGTGCTGTGTTGCATTTGGCCAGCACTGGCTGCAGTATTTTTAAACCATTGAAGAGTTGTCTAACCAAAAACGTGAAGGAACACTACACCCTGCAGGATGCCTACAATAATAATTGTAAAAAGGCCATACAAGTGCTGGCGAGGATGCCCAGACTCCGAAACTCTGGTACCTTGCTGATGTCGGTGTCAAATGGTGGGCAAAGCAGTTTGGTGGCTCCTCAAAAAATGAAAGCCAACTTCTCCATGACCGAGCAGTGCCACTCCTAGGTATGTACCCCAAATACTGGAAAACAGGGACTCAGACCCTTGTACACCCATGTTTACAGCAGCTCACAGTAGCCCAAAGGTGGAAACAACCCAAATGTCCATGAATTGATGACAAGATAAACAAAAGGTAGTATATCAAGAAAGTGGAATATTATTCAATCATAAAAAAGAAGGAAGTACTGATACCTGCCACAACATGGATGAACCTTGGAAAGGTTAGGCTAACTGAAAGAAGGCAGACACAAAAGAAATATAATTCCACTGAAATGAAACATCCACACTAAGTAAACCCAGAGAGACAGAAAGCAGACTGGTGGTTGCCCGGGGCTGGGGAGCGGGTGGGTCGGGGGGAATAGGAAGCGACTGCTTAGCGGGTTACGGGGTTTCCTTTTGGGGCAATGAGAATGCTCTGGAACTAGATACAGGTGGTGGCTGCACAACATTGTAAATGTACTAAACACCGCTAATCGTTACCTTTAGTGTTTAACTTTATCTCATGTGCATGTCACTTCAGTTTTTTAAAAATTGTAAAGAAATCACACAGACAAAATAATCCAGATTTCTGGCTCTTCCTGAAAAATCGGAGGACCTGGCACCCTGGGCTCACATTCCTGGAGCAGCGAGCGGTCAGCTGGGGCTGAGAGCACATGCCGTCTAGCGTACCCCAGCCCCCACCACTCTCTGTTGTCCCCCGTCGGAGTCAGTGGTAATTTTCTGTCACCTCGCACTGTTGTTTTGCTTATATTAAAGAATACAATGACATTTGTTCTACCCATATCTCCATCAAGAGTGAAAAACAACAGAGAGGCCAAGAGGGCCACAGGTTTTAAGACAAAATATTTCTCAAACTGGCCAGTTTCATTCATTTACTGCACTTCCTACCCTTGTAGTCTGTGACCCCTACAAACAGCCTGGGAAATGAGGTACACGAGAGGGGGTGTTGCCCTAGGAAGACGGTGCCTGACCTCGGCACTCTCATGTGAAATGCTAGACTTTGTGACACTCCAACGTGTGAGAGGCAAATATTCATTGACTCGTGGCTATTCAGGGTTAGCAGGCAAGACCAGCCTGCTCGCTGAACAGATGGCTGGGTTCTCGGTCTGCCACGTGGGCGTCCACACGTTCTCGTGCGGTCACCTCCACTGTGACACGGGGTGCGTGACGTGGTTATTAACCGGGAGAAGGACACTAACAGGGGGCTTGGCACGGAACTCACTGCTCCTTCAGAACTGGTTATGGCGGATCCCCTGTGGGAGACAGAACTGAGGCAACTCATTCAGACTCGGAGCTTTGGTGGGAGCAGGGGTGGGGGGCCGCGTGGATGGCAACTGGAGAGGGACTCAGGGCTCCACCTGTGAGGCTGGAAAAGGTCTCTAGGCTCAGAGGCGTGTGATCCGCTCATCATACATGCCGACCAAAGGATCTCTTATGACTTCATGTCCCTGTCCTTCCCACATGTTATTTTAACCTGATTAGACTTGTGTGAACCCACTGAGCTTGGGGGAGGGGTGGGAAGCAAGCGCATAGCATGACCTGTTCTGGTCCCCATCCCCGGGGCACAACCAGGCAGGCGGGGAGGGGACGGGAGGGCCGTGGGCTTACCTCCACTTCCGGGCTGTAGCAGTGGTAGCAGCCGCCGACAGCTTCAGCAAGGTTCTTCAGGACAGCCTGTGGGGATGGAGACATGGTCAGTCAGCCCTCCCCCACGTAATGCCAAGACTCCAACAAGCTTTCTCCCTGACGGAACCTCCCCGCTGCCCACCACCTCCTTCCTACCAAAGGGAGAACAGGGTGCAAGGAGAGGGGTGTTCTGGTCCACCGCGCGGGGACTGTCCACGCAGGCAGCCTCACAGGCTCGCGATGGCCAATCCAAGGGGAACCTGGGGAACCTCAGGGTACTCACCGGGGGCACCTGGCCAGCGCATTTGTAGGTGATGATGTGGGGAAGGAGGCCCGTGCCCATGGTGGCCTGTTGGATGTAGTCGGACAGGATGTCAGCAGGCTGGTCTGGGCTGGGGGAAAATGGAAGAAGAGAAGCGGGCAGCGCAAAATAGTCATTCCCAGGGAACATCTACCGAGTCTAGCTGACCCCTGTGCCTATGTCACCTGTGTAAGATGCAGGCAGAGGGCCAGCGCTGGTGGCCCTGCCCCCACACCTACAGACAGACAGCCTGGGAACACAGTCCCTCCATGAAGCAGATGTGAAGAGCCACGCTGATGATCTTTCTTCCAACAATGGTTTGGTTCTCTGGCCCCCTTTAAGTCATTTGCTGTGCGTGTGTGAAAGGAGACCTACCAGCTTCCCAGGAGGATGACCAGAGAATTCAGCCCCTTGAGTGCGAAGATTTTCCTCAGGGCTTGTAGCAGATTGCTGCCTCCATCGGGCTTCAGATTCTTTACCCAGAGCGTGAGCTCCTGGAGGCTGGGGAGACAGCAATGCAGACAACAGCACCCTTCCTGGGCGTCAGGCCCAGTACAAATGCGAGCTCACTGGAGCCTAACGATAGTTCTTTGAGGTGGGTGCTTTATTCCCATTTTATAGATGAGGACACTGAGGCTCAGAGTTAGGACTTGCCAGTATATTACTGGAAGCGACTGGTAAGACAGTGATTTCAAACCAGGTCTGACTCTAGGGACTGAGCTTCTGGCAACTCTGCCTGAGTCCCTTCTTCTCCCTCATACTGTCCCCTGAACCTTTCCCCCCACCCCCAGAACTCTCCTGGGAGGCAGCCCTCACCTGAAGCACAGAGTAAATCCCCTAACTCTAAGAGGGCGCTAAGAGAAGGCACGCAGCTGTGGAGCTACAACCCAGGCGGACTGAGAGACACACTACTGGTGAACAGCGAAAAGGGCTCAACACAGTGTTTTCCTGGTTAAATACATCACATGGTTCTAGTGAGACAGCTCTGCTCTTTCCAGTTCTCTTTCAGTCTGATCAAAACTGATAAAACTCAGCTTGCTGCTAGAAGTCTGTCTTTCGTTGTTAAGAGTCTCCCTTTTAAACAAAGAGATCAAATGCAGGCCTAGCGCCTTCTCTAGCCAATAGGTTTCAAGCTGCAATATAGCGTCACTGTTTCATTTGTTTTCATGGTATTTATTTTTCGGCTACTTTCTAATTAAGGTAAGTGATGAGGGCTTCTCAGTTATGGTATTGATAGTTTCCCTCAACAATAAACAGGGTTGATATGAAGAAAAATCAATAATAGTACACGTGGCCGAGAAATGACAAAAACCACAAGGGAAGTCAGGATGGACTGAAGTTGAGGAACTCTTGGTTAGATGATCTCAAGGTCACTTCAAGGTCTGACATCTTGGAGATCAGGGGTTGTAAGTATGGTGGAAGTCACAGTGAAAAATGCCCTCTTTCCCTGAGTGCCTGCCACATGCCACATACTAATTTTTATTTCGCCTTCACAACTCAGTGAGGTGGAGGTATCCTCGTTCTCATTCCGCTAGTGAGCGAGCTAAAGGACTGGGACAGGTCACCGGGCCAATGTCACAGCCAGGATTCGGAGCCAGCGCTGCTGGAGCACTTGTCCACCTGGACAGGGTCCCCTTTACAGCTAGTGCTGGGCAAGGGGACCTCAATCCCCCCAGGGCCGAGCTCACGGTTTTCCCTGCACTCTGCTCCAGGCTTTGGGAACGAAGCCTGGCTCCATCGCGTTGGGGACGTTTCCTAACCTGAACCCCAGTTTCCCCATCTGCAACATGGGGATTAAAATCCCCTTCCACGCGCTGGCTACACACAGTAAATAAGACAGTCCATGCGTAGTGCCTAGCGTGGCACCTAACACGTGGTGGGTGATCAGGGATGTTCTCTTCCTGGGAAAGAAATGTCTATTTACTGGCGTAAGAAGCAGAAACTCTTACACATCTTCCTTCTCCCCCCGACACCCCCAAAGACACCCAAACTACGCACGATGGAGCCAATACAAAGAATGAGGTGGACCTGTATGTACTGAGAGAATGATACCCAAGACCAGGTGCAAAGCCAAGGTGAGGGCAGAGTGTGCTGCGTCCTGTTTGTTTCAATACAAGAGGCTAAACACAGACGCACGTGTGTGACGGGGTGTGGGAGGGGGTTACTGGGAGGGGAGAGGGGCCTCGTTTGCTTTGCTCCTTTCACACTGTTTGAATTTTTCCAATGAGCATATATGATTTTCATAATAATAAAACGGTCTCTGCTAGTTTGCTGGATAAAAATGGTGTCTCGGGGTTGCCATGTCTTTTCATTTGGTGGATTGCTTGTGAGGGTGACCATTTTTCCAAAAGTCATTGGCTCCCGGTGTTTCTGCTTCTGCGAAGTGTCTCTGCACTCATCTGATGGGCTCTTGGATGTGCCTGTTAATCACGTGATAGGCACTCACACTTGGGGAGGAAAACGGACAGACGGACATCCTGGCCGTGGCCGGGCAGTCACTCACATGGAGGCGCTGACATCCACGGGGTCCGGCCAGAGGGCGCTGGGCGTGGTGCCGAAGGACAGGACGTACAGCTTCTCCTTGTGGCTCAGCTGCTCGTCAATGAGTTTCTGGGGGACACAAGGACCGCATTGGCTCCCAGAGCCAGGGCCACGTGGAGCCTGGCTTCGTCTCTCATGCGCCCTCGCCCCTCTAGGCTGGGGTGTGAGCTATGCTGAAACGGGGTAGCTTGAGGCTCAGCTCAG